>NC_090779.1:16675000-17275000 GCF_040054535.1 Antennarius striatus | reverse complement strand
GGCTGTCAGTCAAAGCCGGCACATCTCCCAGCTGAGATGTGCCAGTTTAGTCACAGTTACAAAGGAACTAATATGCGTTAACTGGAATAAGGCACACATACGGGTCTGTGTACCAAGGCTGGGATTGAACAGATGCCAAAGAACATAAGCCCAAGATATAAAAAGAATTTCTAGGGGACAAATAAAACATGGGGATTATGTCAGTTTGAGAAATGGAGGCATTGTGGTTCTGCATGTGTGCTGGCTTGTCTCTCCTGTTTCAAGAATGGGGGCCCTGTGGGGTGTAGCCCTGCAGTCCTGCACCTGTGCTCTAAGCATCCTGGAGCTTTATAGACAGGATGGAGTGGAGACTGTTGTACAGTATGCGCCTGGGAGGGGGGGAAAAGAGGGAGGGCTGGTGGAGGAAAGTGGGACAGGACAGACTCATTTTAGGTGTTGGAGACAGCAATCAGCCAACAGAATGCTGCATTTGCCAAATCAAATGCCAGCGCCCATGTTTGGAGCTTTAGGCCTTCATGTAAGAGAGTAAACACCCCTTTCTCATATTGTACAATACACTTGTTCAGTTAAATACCAGTGACAGGAGGTGGCTAGATTTAAGCCCACAGACACTCCCCTGCTCAACTACTCGTGTTATTACCCAAAGTCTCTCTCCCTCTCTCTCCCTCTTTCTCTCTCTCCTCTTCTTCTCCTCTTTCTCTGAAAAAGACCTGTCTCGCATAACAAACAATTGCACCAAACTCCATTAAAATCACTTCATGGGGATGTGATAGTGCCTCAAGTTAAAGGCTGTAATTGAAAAGCATTTGACAATCCGTGCTCTGCAAAGTGATAATAGACAAGCTGTGATTCTCACTTCGGTTATTCAGTGGAAATGATTATCATCATTAAATTCTATGCCATACAGCACTCGTTTCAAAAAGCACGTCTCTGAAACACCGGTACTTTGATTTCTTCATGTTAATGATCTTCAAAAATGGCTTGAATCCTTATATATTTGTTTTTCAGTAAATAATGGCTTCTGGAACCTATAGTTCCTGATGAAGTTAAAGCAGAAAATTAGCTTCTTTTGATTTTGTTTTTTCATCTGGTGACATCTCATCATGGACGACACCCGCTGCTCTCCATCCTGCACAGAATCACGCCGCAACCAGTCAAATCCTAAGAAGAAGAAAGTCTCTGTAGGAAGATGCTCCCGTCCACTGATTTGAAGTGACAGCCACATCCTTGACAAACGCACCTGTCATTGTTCAAGTCACATCACATTTTCGGTTTCATAGACAGAAGACGGTAGACTTGTGCAGGTGTGTGTGTGTGTGTGTGTGTGTGTGTGTGTGTGTGTGTGTGTGTGTGTGTGTGTGTGTGTGTGTGTGTGTTTATGCCCATGTGAGCATGATCACCCATAAGAGTTTCTTCTTCCACCCTTTTTTAAATGGATAAATGCCTCCTCTTTGCTCCAGCTGCTGCACAGGAACACAGCCAGATTCTTTCATTGGCTTCTTCAGACGATATTTATGAAACAAGACATCTGGTGTATTTATTTTCAAACATGTCAGAAATGGATTTAATGTGCCAGAGTGACCATCACTCTGTGTGTATATATGTTAGTGTCGCTAGGCTGGTCAGAGAATCTCCTCTCTGTGTGCCTCTGCAGTGGTTTGGCAATTTTTTTTTTTTTTTTGGGAGGGGGGGCTGCTTATGGGGACTGAGGGAAGGGGAGGGTGATGAGCTGCTGCAATAATAAGCAGATTTTAATGATTTACTATAAATCAGCAGCCGAGGCCTCTGCTTGGGGAGACTGAGGGGGATGACAGCTCCTGACTCACAGACTTCGCAAATGCCTTGCTGATGATGTGTGCGTGCTTCAGATCATCAATCACTGAGTGCACATACACACATACACACACACACACACACACACACACACACGCATACACATCACACTCTTGCAAAAACATGCTTTCAACACACGTACACAGGTGCACGGGCCCACACACATACACACATGTGCGGCCACACGGTTCTTGTCTCTAATGTCTCCTCTGCTGTGGCAGGGGACAAATCAATCACGGGTACAGAAGTTCAAGGGGTAAAAGATTGTCTGGTCCGTTTTTCCCTATGCTATTGATCCCATTTTACTGGCATCATCGCCAATCTGTCTCACAAACCCTGGGATGGCGATGGATTGAAAGTGGATGATTGAGAGAGGAGGTAGGGTGACATTTGCTGTAATCTCGGCCCCCACCCACAGCCCTACCCCGCCCACTTCCGAACACCCAGAAAATCCAATGACATTGAAAGTTAGTATTGTACCAGGTCTTTATTTTTTCTTCTTCTTTTTTTTTTTTTGGAGCAGATAGAATCAGGCCCATCAGCTTAAATCTGGCAGCGAATGAGGCACACTTGGAAGAGATTAACAGTGCTTTTTTTTGTTGTTTTGTTTTTATGTCTCTTCACATTCCTTCTTCAGCTGTCATGCCGCATGTCTGCACGTCTGAAGGTGTTGTGCTGCCTCCTGTTTTTTGATGAAAAAGACATTGGCGAGAACACCTCCTGACAGCACATCTTAAAGTGTGTGGGAGAAGCAAATACAGCTACAGTTAGCAGTTCTCAAAATTTCAAAATAAGGCTCATGTGAAAAATACAGAGGCATGCTCTATTTCCTCATAAGCACTCACAGTGTTTTCCTTATAAACAAACGAGGGGGAATTTACTCAATAAATGACAGAGAACCATCTGGTTTGTGAGCAAAGGAAGCAATACCACTGAAGATGTCTGAGGAATCACAAGATTAACATATTGCTAACAGATTTTCCGAGAGATAATCCTTTCTGCCAAATGCTGGGACAGTTTTATGACACTGACTTCAAGTGAATTGTTGATTCCCATCAGTCAGAGACGATACAGTAGAATGATCATCTATGTTTCGAAAGAAATTAAAGATACAAAACAAATATTTGGATATTTTAAATTTCCAATCTTTGTTAGCTTTCTTTCAAAGATTTAAAATGTATACATAATAAGGAAGGTCTTTCATGGAGCTATATGCTTGATCTTAAACAGGAAGTTCATGTTATGTTGATTTAAATTATCCACCAGATCAGATCTCAGATGTACAGAGGTTTATATCATTCAGCACAAGGTTTCATATAAATATAAACCCATGTGGAAAAAGATCTCAAATTATTTACCGTCAGTATCACAAGTATCACAATGCAAACTTCAAGAGATAATGAGGCTCAAATCACTCACTGCACTAATAGTATCAGTATATCACCGTCACGCTGTTTATGACATTATATTTACGTTATGATGCACAAGTTTAATTACAGATAGACGGATGCTTCATTCATCTTTCCTCCAGCTGACGTCTTGATTAAAAATGTTTAAAGGATTATCTACGGGACTCCTATTTGTGTCCTTGTGTTTGTCTTTTCAACTTTCATCCACCCGTCTGATTTATTCTCCTTGTCTATAAATAAGTAGACAGGATCCATGTGATGGATTAGTCTGTTGACATTGTACCAACTGCAGGTAAACAATTACTATTCATGCTTCATCGTCACAGAATCTATACCAGGATACTGCCACTTAGCAAGGGGCAAAAGGTTAGATTGTGAGCTATTGTTCTGCATTTGGTCAAATGTCAGTCATTTCATAACCCTCAGTGAAAACAGAAAATTACAGGTTTCAGGGTGTGAGAAGGACTGAACTGAACGGATGCAAACCTTCCTTTATGTAACATTTAGAGACTTTCATGTGGAATGGAATGAATCAAATGAGTCCTGTAATCAATAGCAGGCCTGTTTCAAATCAACGCACTGTGTTCTGTGTCCATTGCGAATCCTTTCACAGGAGTTTACAGCTACATCCAACCCCTCCTCAAACATCATTCATTGTTTATCCTGAATCCAGTGATGCTTCTCAGCCCCTGTGGGCTGGATCAGTCTGTGGTCATTATACTGATATGAGCAGTGAGTCACTGGGAAAAAAAAAAGGGGGTTAAACCTTCCTCCGTGTGTGTGTGTGTGTGTGTGTGTGTGTGTGTGTGTGTGTGTGCGTGTGTGTGTGTGTGTGTGTGTGTGTGTGTGTGTGTGTGTGTGATTATATGTAGTAGGTCTACATCTGTCAGGGTGTGATTACAGTACAAGGAGTTTATGAAACAGCCTCTATATCAACAATTATTCATGTCCCTTAGGCCACAGAATGAAAGACCTTTTTTTCAGACATCACTGTGAAAAATAGGATTAGACAGGATATTATGAAGATGCGTGGCAGTGACAAACATGTTGTACAGTACCAGCATTCATATGCTATTCTATCATCCTTTCCCTAAAAAGACGATTTGTTTGCTCATTCACTCAACAAGATTGTTATTGTTTTCTTTGTCTTTTGTGTTTTTTTGTTTCATATGCAAAAATAAAAGAAAATCGCACTTTTCACAGTCAGACAAAAAGCCAATTGAGAATGACAAAGACTGTCCCGGACACATTTGATAGTATTTTGATACCGACCCTTGCAGATATACTAAGCAATACTAAAATTTAATAATTTACAGGAACAAAGCCTGCATATTACTGGTTTATTGCAGGTTGAGTGTAATTTTGGTCATTGTTTCTATGGGGACACATTGACAGTTCTATTACAGTCAGAGCAGGGAACACAAGTGGTCAGATGAGTGGACAGATTGGAGGCTGAACAGGCCTTACTGTTTATTTTAGGAGAAAAAATTTAAGTAAGAACAATGATAATTTCATCAAAATGCCTCATTTTATCGAAATTATGTTCGGCTAGGAATAACAGCTCAAAGGTTATCTTGAACATAAATAAATATAACAGATAAAACGAAGTTATTGTGGTGTGTCACTTTTTCATGTCTTACTTGGTGAATGCTTGTTATTCCTGCACCGGTAGACTTCCTTACAGTGTAACATTATAGTGTAACATCAATATATTCATCCTAACATTAATGAAGGTGAAAAAATAATCCTAAAATCAAAATCGTACTGGAGTAAAAGTAAATATAAACATTAACAGTATTTGCAAACCAAGGCAAACACAGTTGGAGATGACAACTAATGAGTATGAAAAAAATGTATGGGGATAAAATCAAAATCCACAAGCTGGGTCCAATTCAAAGTCCAAAGTGAGCAGAAACAAAGCGACAAGTCACATGACTGTGAAGCGCTGATTGTGGTTCAGGAAGGTGTTTATGTGTGGATGCATTAACAGACAGTGACAGCAGCAACATGCAGTTTGCTCAGATGACGGCACAAAGCTGTGGCCCGTGGTTCATCGGTGGAGACATTACTGGGCCATCTCTGTCTGAGGCGACGTGATGCCTGACACCTGACAGTGGACTGCTTTGACAAGCTGTTGCACCTTAGCTGGAACGCTCTGAAGACCTTGAGTGCAAATGCCATCTACTTCTCTTGCGTATGTTTCCTAGACTTGTCTCAGGTAGCGTGTAGCACTGTGGTTGTGTGACCGTGGTTATGCGTGCCAAAGAAAATGACACTCAAAGTTATTCAGTCCTGACCGATACTAATTCTTACTGTCATTTTTGACGTTCTTATGTGTCATTTCTTGAAAAATATTTTAATATTTATTTAGTGGCTTGCCTACCTCTTCTGTGTTGAGAACTAGAGAGCTCTCAGTAAGCATAAACCTAACTAACCTTCACATTAATATGACTCCCTGTTCATGAAAATTTGCCCTTAGAATTTGGAATTAAATTGATTTCTTCATTAGTTAATTAAAATAAATAATATATCACTTTAGCACTTATCATGGTTTTCTTCAGGATCTACCTCTCAAATGCGATAGCCCCTCCCCCCCCGCCCCCTTATGCCCCACTTGTTCACCTTTTTTCATGGTAATAAACTAAGATTCAAAAAATACTATTTACAGTAAATCTTTATTTTATGATGTAAGTTTGTTTTCAGCCCTGAACTTTGACCTACAAACTGCATCTTTGTAAAAAGCTCCAAAAGTCACTTTAGGCCTATGTATTGATATATTAAACTATTTCACAATGACCATGATTATTTACAAAAAAAGAGCAGCCTGTTGCAACATCGACAATAAATGTGCAGTTAAGTACACAACAAAAAGTTTTTCTTCTAATTTCCTGAAAAGTGTTAAAAATACATAATCAAGTCTGGTCATGTATCTGCCACTCATATATGGACAGACGAAGCCAGGAGAGTGTAAAGAAAAAGAAAAAAAGAGATAAAGCTATAAAATTGCAAGCCAGATGTCATTTGTTGTTGCCAATCAAGACAAAAAAGTCAAGTATACCCCCAAAAAACCACATCTTAGAGACATTCTATTATTAAGTGAGCTTTAGAAGCTTTGGACAGACTTTCCCAATAATTCTTTAAATTGATTAAGTTCTTAGTGCATAAAACTTTGTCTCTATGTCCCAATTAACCATTTATTGTGTCACAGTGCTTTCTTCTTTATTGTACAGTAAGTGCACAACTTGTTTGCTGCTGCATCGACTGTCATAGCATGAAAGGTCAGGAAAAGGATTTGGAGACAGCTGTTGGTATTGTAAATATTGATTGAACCATGGTAGACCATGGATAAAAGATGCATATTGTTAAAGACAGCTGTAAACCCCCTTAAGTGGTAAGTGTGCTTTAAATATTAACCTCTTACTGGCTGCAGAGTGTGTAGAGTTTGGTGCTTCTGGGCCTCGCACATCTGTTTCTTTTCTTCATGAAAGATTAATCACAAGATTTATTGTATATCTGTTGCTACATTTTACGACCTTAGAAATTCTCTGTATTTCTGAGTGTTATAGACCAGCACAGTATTGACATGTCTGCAAAGACGATACATCAAGTAGGCCTAGGAGGGGTCATTTTCATGTCCCCTTTTCCTCCTTTTCTAACCTAAAGGAATTGAAGACATGTCTTGAGAGGACCAACCTCTAATTGTCTGTCTTGTTGACATGTGAGGGAAGTGATGCATTATATTACATCATCACTCACCCTGGCGTCCCCTGGATTACCCCAGAATCAACAGTTCAGATAAATGGACCTATTGTTGCTCACATTCTAATCTTAACCTTTCAGTCATCAGAGGAAATATTTATGTGAGTAAGAAAAAAGAAAAGGCCTGTTTAAATCACTTCCTGCAGCCGTTGGTCGATGGAGAACATCCACCATCCTGGTCGAGCTTAAAACTGTTACTCCTCTGTCTCTTTAGCCATTCGCTCTTTGTGGCAGCACCAGAGGGGAGAGCCGAAGAGGGTCTGAACTGAACACCGACTGAATTACCCTTCATTTCACGAGGGTGCAAGTTTGGATCAGTTACTATCGACAAGCATCCGCTGAGTAGCTGGGGGGAAGAAGGGACGTATTGTTGCCTTTTTGTGCTGCTATTATTAGCAGGGGTAAATAAGTGAAGTAAAGTCAGTCAAATCTTACAAAACACAATGTATGTATTATCTTTGTCTCTGTACTGGTGGTACAAGAGGGTGACATACTTTCCAGCGACTAATAATGGAAAGCAGAGGAATTAAAATACTATTTCTACTTTGTACATGTGGCCGTACACCAAACTTGGCCCATATTGGTTAACTAATTAGGAAAAGAAAAGAAAACCCAAAATCCTGTACAGCTGAAAGGTTTGAGAGGGGAAAACAGCAGTGTATTCTCAGACAAGAGACTCTTTGGTGGACCTTATTGATTCTGAGGCAGAGGTAGAAATCAATGAAAAGAAACAGACTGAGACAAAGAGTGGCATTTAAGGGTTGAAAAAGCTGACATTTCCTCCATCACTGTCGCAGCCGCGGCCATAAAGCAGCAGCAAGTATTAAAACATTTCTCATCTGCGCAGGAGTATTGGCAGCAGAAATTGTTTTCTCTGCGGTGTGATACTCAGGCTGAACTCCCAGTAGAATCCCTGGGGACTGCAGATTGGTGCCTGTGACATATCTGCACCAGCATTTACACACACCTGCCACTCATTCCTAAACAGCCAGGAGCACGGCTGTAAAGGGCAGATAGCAGCCGAGGAGGCTGTCGCTTGGACCGCTCGCAAAGGTGGGTAGGTGTTATGGAATTCATCACTGATAACACGCTTATGTTTGCAGACCACATAGAGTACTTCTATTAGTCAGCAATGCCTGTGATGCTCTATGCTGGTTATGCATTTGTAATGAGCATGCATGTGTGCGAGTGTGTGTTTGCGTGTGTGTGTGTGTGTGAGACAGAAAGACAGAGAGAGAAAGACATTTCTTTCTGTATCTGTCTGCTCGCACACTCGTGAGGCACCATTAATGGAGAGAACAGGCATGCGTGGAAAATGTAATGAATGTTTATGCATATGCTATAACCACATTGTGTGTAACTATGAGTCTCTGTCCTGTCCTTCAAGTGCACTCTCTGAGTCCTGAACTCTGAGTGACACGGGTACTGCAGGGTCATACGTCTATTTGGTGGATAAATGATATTATGCTACACTAAGAGAATTACAAAGAGGATGTCCCTCGGAGTCACTGGGCTCAGCGATCAGTCATAGTTACTTTGTGCACCTCGTAAGCCGCTCGATCTGTACTCATCCACTGATCTGGAACGGGTGTTAAATGGATCCTAGTCCACATCCTATCATTATGAGCTCATGATTTCAGCTTTATGAGTTAGAGTAGAGAGGAAGAACAAAGCAGAGGATAATTAAGAGAAGTGTTAAAAGAAGCTTTCCTTTTTCTGTCTCACCAGCACCACCTTCTTATGAACACCCCTCTGTTTGCAGAATCACACATACCCCCCTCTTCCCAGCTCATCATCTCTTCATTTCACTTTCATCTTTTCTTTATCCATCTTCCCAATTTGTCACCCATCTTGCACCTTCTCATACCTGCTCCCTCTCCCCAGCTTGCAACTTTTCCCTCACCTCCATTGCTCCTTCCTCCCCTCCTTCACACTCCCTTGGTGGTATTTGATAGCAGTAAAGCAGGAAGCAGGAGAGCAAACAGCAGGTGAACTCACTCTAATACTCAGCTGTGCCATCTGCTGCGGTCACATGACAGAGCTGCAAACCCGCTCTAACGCCATGATGCCCCATCATACCTGACACATCGATCAATCATGAACAAACAGCACAAGAGAGAGAGAGGATGGGAGTTGGGATGAAAAACCCAGTGGTGTTAACACACTCTAAGTCCTAATAGTAAAACCCAACCAATCACAGGACAATATGTTCATTTGTACTTCCTGAGACTTATGTGTTATGATTGGTAAAATTAATTCATGATTATATCTGAGGCATATTTTTTAGTATGATCAGTGGTGACATTCACTCGCAGCAAGAAGGTTCTAGTTTCCAACCACAATTCTCCTGTGTGACATCCATACCTTCTCCTCTGGGTGTTCGACTTCCTCCCACAATCGAAAACTTGTAATACATGAAATATAGATATAGGTGTGGATGTGAGCTCAAATGGAGCTTAATATATGTTTCAGCCTGGTAAGGAGAAGGTGACTTGTCCAGAATGTTACCTTCTTATTGCTCCATTTTAGCTGGGATAGACTCCAGCCACCCTGTGATCCTGCAAGTGATTATATAGAAAATAATTATGGTTACATAGAACCGACAGTGTCAGTTGTTTCAGACATGTCCTATTTATTAATGTTACATATTGTGGGAAAGAAAAGCAAATAAACCTGTGTCTCAACACAAAGGTCTATGTTGGGTGTGAAGAACAATTTCAGCAAACAGTGGCCACAACAAATGATGTGAGTCAAAACTGTCCCCACTACAATTAAGCTGCGTTAATTATGTATTTAATTATGTAAGCGGATTAGAAGCAGTGCTGATGAAATCATAAAGGAGTTTGCCAGAGGCCTGACTGCAGAGAACAGACAGGAAACAACTGAAATCTCCTCCTCTATCTTTTATTTCTGTTATAGCCTGAAATAACCCTATAAATACTTAAAGCCTTTACCTGTCTTTTTAGGCTGCCCTCATTCTCATACAATCACCTGTCCTCTGTATCTGCATACCTTCTTCTGTGTAGGATCATATAGTGTAATAGTGCCATACATACCGCTGACACCCTCATCCTGTCCGCAAGTCCCCAGCAAGTGATGACGTCTCTCCATTTCATCTAAGCCAGTTCATTACCATTCAGGTGCAAAAAGGAGATAAAACTAAATGCAGATCACTCCCTCTGTCTCCCTCTCTCTCACACTCATACTCTCTCATTCACTCAAATGCACTCTTTCATTTTATCTCTCTCTCTCCTGTTCTCTCTGTTCTCTGATGTTTTATTTGATATCCCACAATAAAGCCTCTCTTTGAACTGCCATCAATTGTGTATGGATTTTTCCTCTGAGGAGAAACAGAGAGCTGTCTGAAAGGGCTCCAGTCCCGCAGGCTGCCTTCATATTGATGCAGAGGAGTATTGCCATCTTCATTGCTGGATCAATCACTCACGTCACTGTTGTTTTATGGCTGGGGCCACTTCACAGAAAGAAGCCTGACAACATCACCGCAGAGGTTTGCAAAACGATACAGCTCTGATAGTTGAGGAGGGTGGAGGGGATGGTGGAGTGCTGTGGGAGGCTGCTGGAGATGGGGGGGGGGGGGTGAATTTAGATTCTGTAACTGTCACACAAAAGCACTCGCATATCGCTCTCTTCTCTGCTGCTGTGGAAGCCACTGGTTTTATCACACGGTGCAGTTGAGTCAAACAGAAAGCAATGAGAAGACCACAGGATGTCGTCAAAGCGTGCTGCGATCAGCGTCGCCCCATGGATGCAAAAATCTGTCTGAAGTCCCCCCACCTCTTCTGTCTTCACTTACAGTACATTTTCATTTTTGTCATCCTAAAACATTAAAAATATTACTAGTTATGTGCTAAAAAGTGCTAATGTAAAAGTCATGTGAAATTATCTCTTAATGTTTCCTTCAAACGATTTTACTCATTTCTGACAAAATTGTACCACCTCATCAGCACCTACAAATATGATCATATCAGAAATCTATTGGAAATGAGTGAGTGGGGGCAAACAGTTCAGTCTCCTAACTACTGCTGAAAACTGCCTGGAGCAGCTCCTGCACTGATTTCTGACATTACAAACAGCTGCAGATTTCTGGTTAAAGTGGTTTTGAGGAGGTCATGTGAAAATCCATGTTTGCATACAAGATCTAAAATATATGGAATAACTGGCCTATAAGGAAAATTGTGTGCATAAGATGTTCAGTTTGGTTTGAAGACAGTTCTGAGATTGTTTTTCCATTTTTATTTCAACGTCACTTTGACATTTCTCTACATGTCTAAATTAACAGGAAGCTATAGGTGTCTGAAAACAAGTATATATGGTCAGATAGC
The DNA here is from genome assembly GCF_040054535.1 of Antennarius striatus. Taxonomy (NCBI): domain Eukaryota; kingdom Metazoa; phylum Chordata; class Actinopteri; order Lophiiformes; family Antennariidae; genus Antennarius; species Antennarius striatus. The sequence continues at coordinate 17,263,656 of NC_090779.1, read as the reverse complement.
ATCAATAACTCCTATTATATTTTGATTTTTTTTTACTACTACTTAAAGAAAATATTAAAATCAGTCATGTTTCAGTGTTTATGTCATATCTATACAATGAAAATATGGAATGGCTGTTCTTTCAGTTGTTTAACTATGTTTTTCTACTGACTTGTTTCCTACATATATAATCATATTTTAATGAATGTTTAGCAGTTGTCTTTTAAGTCATTGATATGTCTCTCAAGAATTTTTATCATGAGCATTTGTTGTGGCTTGGTCTGGAAACTATTTCCTGTGTGCTCATGTTTTAATGGCAATAGTGTCGAGGGGAGGTTTACGCTTCCTTAGTGTTTGCTAGTTTTAAATCTGACTTTGTGTTGGAAGCTGAAAGTTAAGTTTAAAACAGTTGACTACAAAAAAAAACTAAATAAAAATCTTTTCTCCCATTCCTTTTTGAACCCATTTGTTTAGCCATTTGCCACTCTGTCGTGTTTAATCAAAACATTGTGGTGGTTTTGTCTACATTTTTTTACTACTTGAAAATCTGCACTCAAAAACCATCTTCTTGTGTTCACTGCTATTTTAACATTAAAAATAAGCCTCAAACTAATGTAAACCATCCTTGGCTTGCACAGCAGGAAATACAGCCTGTGGTTAGTTCACACAAATCACAGAACTGTTACTCATCACAGAAGTATTAGTGTCTGTTTGACTACCAGCTGACTAATATAAAATCACATTCATTAAAGTGTATGAGTCATGCTTTAATGGTCTTTTTCAACCCGCAATCTAATGCTCATGTACCTGTAAAATCATTTGACTATTAGGTGTTGTGGTTCACTTTAGGGTTGGAGAATTTTTTTTATTATTAGTCCAACTGCGAATGTCGATACTCAGCATAATCAGGTTGGTTTCATTCTCTTACCATTGCTGAATAAAGTCTTGATAAATCTACTACTTCTGTGTTTTCTTTTCAGTAAGTCCTTCCATACTTTTAACTTGGAGTGGTGTGAGGTGGTGAGTTTGCTGTGTTGCACGAGGTATCTGGGCTTCTTTTATGCTAATCTTATTCTAATAGATGAGTAAAAATCAAGAACAGTAAGGGAAAGAAATATTCTTAAGTCTGTTAAAAAAAAATACTGTTCACATATTGCACAAGATTCTCAGTCTGAAGAAAGACGAGGCCTGATTGCCTTGTTATCTCATTGTAAAACAGCTTGTTCAAACTTGACAGAAATGAAACAAAACTGTCTTAGTGTTCCCTCTGCTCCAACATTGACCAACTCTGGTTCTTGTCAAAATAAACTCCTAGTTTACAAAGTTAGATGTGAAAATATCCAGACTCTCCAAGCTGTTTTTTTCCACTGCTGTCACTCTCTGCTGTTGACAGCCTTTAGTACGAAATCATTTTAACAGGAAATTCAAGGAAATTCAAGTACATTGCAACTGACCAGTTGTTGATGCTCAGCATCTTCCAGAACTTCAACTTCAGTCAATTTTTTACAACTGTGAATCCAATTGATGGCTGGAACTTTACTAAGGAGAATTTTAAGCAATGACAGGACAGACTGTCCATGAGTTGTTGATACAGTTAACAGCAGTCTGAATGTAAAGGCACCTTAGTGCAACCCTACCTGTTCTGGGTCCAGTCCCAGCTCAGAGTGGCCTGTTCATGGTGACTGAAGCCTGGTCTTTGAGCTGCAGCGGCGGACGGCAGAATCCCTTTACCGCCATCAGTCATCGCTCTTGCTCTGAACTCTGCATGACCTTCCCCTCTGCTCTGGAGGACTAGATGGCCGTGTGCACTCTGGCATCTCCATATTCACCTTAAAGAGACAGGAACCGCTTCTTTTCTGAAAGAACCTCAGTGGAATGGTTCCACTTTCAGTGCCTGTTAGATATCAGGGCTAATCTAAAAGGAGCGAGAGCAGGGTGAAATGGAATGAAGTGGATGTCGGATAGAAGTGGAAGTCTGTCTGGTGAATGGCCCTTTAATTCTCTCTCCTGACAGAAGGCAATGGCAGCCTGGAGCGGGGTCAGGGCACCAGTTGGCATGGATAGACACATTTTTGTCTCATCTCCAACTTTCTCTGCTCCTTGCCTCCACTGACTGTAACATCTGATTTCTTCCCTCCTGAGCTGGAGGTCTCAACAGCCATTCTCTTTCATTGGAAGGCAAGCAGGCAGGCAGCTCTCTGTCTCTTCACTCAAAGATGAATAGAAAACATTGTGCCAAAGGCTCCAGAATCACCAAGCTGTTTTTGATTGCATATAAAACACAGAATTTGAGAACATGTTTGAAAATGACAGGCTGATTGGCTGTGGTCATTTCAGGCTGTGTGGGCCTCATTTTTTCTCGTGTTTCATCAGTGAGTGCATTCATCCATTCAGGATATATTGAAGGAGTAGCCTTTAATAAAGTCACTAGGCTTGAAAATATATGAATAAAATGACATCCACTGCCTTGGATGGATCAAATTGACGTATCCTGGTAATAGCCCAAGGATAATGTGTGTGTGTGTGTGTGTGTGTGTGTGTGTGTGTGTGTGTGTGTGTGTGTGTGTGTGTGTGTGTGTGTGTGTGTGTGTGTGTGTGTCTACACACACACACACACACACATTACCAGAAAAAAAAGAGGAAGAGCAGAAACAGAGATGGATATAGTGGTGAGACAAAGGCAGGAAAGACAAGAATATCAAGGAAATAAAACAAACTTGACCTAAGGGGACAGAATTCAATGAAAACCTGACGCTGGACACATGACTTTGAATCTTATTTGTATTGGTGACCCATCACTGGCGCAAGCATTATTAGGGATGCTGGGAAGGAGAAAAACAATGCCATTAAAGGAGAGAGCGGAGAAAGAAGAGTGACAAACTTGATCCTAACAAAGTTAAAGGGTTATTCAACACAAAACATCAAAATTATGAGTCCAATTTCTCCAGTTCTACAGCAATTTGATCAAACTGAGCCACTGAAGACTCCCAAATCCAATGATACACTGGAGGAGGTATAAAACTTTGAACACCGGGAGCAATAATGTCAAAGAAAGTTTTATATTTCAGTCAATTACATTGGAAAAAAGGCTGTAACCATCACACAGCTTTCATTCCATTTTCAACATTTTTTCCGCTGTTCTTGGCAGATGAGTGTTGAACTGCGATGTTGATGGAGTGGTCATGAACCACAATAATGACAGTCTGAAGCAATGACTGTACAAGCAGACACATGTCTGTACCGTGCTCCTCAGACGTCCAGCTTAAACTCCCGCTATGTGTGAATAAAGAGGACAGGAAGTGGCAGTTTGGCAGCTCCAACCAGGAGTGTCACTCTCAATTGCGTCCCCTGCCAGCTCTAGACACGTTGCACGGCTTGAGAGGTCACGGGTTTGACTCCTCGTTCTCCAGCTCCCTTTCTTTTCTTCTCTCCCCACTTTCGCCTGTTTTACAGGACATTCCATGTCAGTGCCACCTACGCGATGCATAACAGTCAAGGAGAAGACAGAATGATGTACGGAAGACACAAGCCAGAGCGACGGCGGCACATTTTTTGAACGTTCTGATATAACATGAGGCTTGTCTTGTCAGATTACCCTGACACCCTGTGTCAAAATCCCTGTCATGTCTCTGTGAAGCAGAGAAGCAGATGTCCTGAGTTTCCCTTCCTCCTCTGGACAGAGTTGTCAAGATTTGCTCATGAAGGACGCTGAAGAAAGCACAAATGAAAAAAAAAAGAGTTGTCAGACATTTACTATATTTCTCTGTCAGGAAGGAATTTTATGAAGAAAACTGAGCTCTGTGGTAAAAAGTATTTTCTTGTAAGAGATTAATTTATTTCAAGAAATCAAACAGCTGCAATGAGTTGGCAACTCATCTGGGGTGTACCCCCGCCTTTTGCTCTTCATCAGCTGAGATAAACTCCAGCATAGACCGTATTTCAGGAATGCGGCTGATTACAATCATCTCCTCTTCAAGAAGATGAATGCATGAATCAATGAAACTGCTAATAAAGTAACTTACTCTTGTGATTTGATGATAATCAATTTTTCATAGGTAAGAAATTTACTCACGTCAGTCTCTTAATCTAGAATCCACATGGTTGTTGCCTAAATAAATTATAATTTACAAAAAATTAAGTAAATAAAGAATTAATTTTGACCAATGACTATATGACAGTGAGATATACCAAACACAGGTTTAGTGTGCATGTACTCAAGAACAGTACTGTAATAAGTATGACTTAAAGGTACAACTTGTAATTTACTACTTCACTACCAGAAAATGGATGGATGGGTGAAAGTAGTGACATGTAATGTTTATATACTGTATATAATATGTATATGATGTATTATATACTTATTATATAGTATATCATGTCTTACTCTTTTCATTTGTACTTGAAAAATTGTACTATTTTTGTTCTTCTTTTCGATGATAATATTTATTCTGTAGGCCCATTTATTCTGCACTTACAGTATCTATATAAATGGATACCTTTCCTATTAATGCGCCATCCATCACATATTTTTGTACTTCAGCTACAATGACATTAATACAACAACAATGCGGCTGTAAGGTTTGGAAAGTTTTGACAGCAGCGAATATGGTGACAATTATAATAGCAATAATTTTACCACATAAATACTTTAGCAGAAGAACCAATCGACAGTGGCCTGTGAGGCCAATAAATACATACTGACAATTTTTTCTTTCTCGTTGTTTCCATATAATGGTTACACTGCCCTACACTTTTGAGATGGTATTGCTCCAGTTTCTCAGTATCTGTAAGATGAAAGTACATACGTACTGTACATGGTTTAAGTAAGCAGAAGGTCCAAGATCTAAGACTCCAGCAGTCTCTGCAAACCTCCTTGTCTATCTTATCTTTAATGTAGATCATAAATAGGCCTTAACCTTTACTTACTTACCAGTGAATTACTGACAGTAACGCCAATCAGGTGAAAACAAAATTGGAAACACTCCTTGAGCAGCATCTTTGACAAAAAATACACTGAAATATGGCCATAGAGAGTTTCCCGGTATTCTCGCATACATGTGAAGGATGTTAGAATCCAATGTGGTGATGGTAGAGTCTGCCACCAACAATTTAGTTTAGGATAATGACAGAAAAACTTGGCGTGTCTATGACTTAAAAATGTATCCTGCATTACAAACAGGATTGTAACTGTATGTGAATGCCACATTGTTATAGTGTGGTGCTGCTTTTTTCACTTACTTCACAACGTAAATAATACCTTCTCTAAAGTTTAAGGATAATAAATTGCAGGTCTGTTTCACCTCATGCTGAGAAAGTATACTGCTGGATCGATGCACTGTCTGTCAGTTTAACCAGCTGACAAAAATAAGCTCCAATACATTATATCCACTGCATATCATTATGTGTATTTAATTCAAGAACCTAAATTAAAATCCACTGATGTCATTTGTGCCTGTTAAGAAATTATTCCTGATAATAATAAGCTCTTGCCAAACAGAAGGGAAGTCAAATGGATTTTGATTCCATTCAAAATCATTCAGCAGCTTCTCACTAATGTGACTTGATCAGAGCACTCTCAAACCGGAGCTCTATGAAATGAAAGTTTTGATTAATTTTGTCAGCCTTGTAATCGCACCTTATTGATGTGTTTCCTGTGAAATGACACATTGGAAAGAGCAGCTTCAGCCACAGGGTAACTGTGTTTCATACGGTAGTCATCAATGGACATTTGATGTTGACCTCCTGGTTGCACAGCTTCATACTTTTTTAGGCAGGCAGCCACACACAAACACACAGGTAATGCTCTATTATGCTGATTTATTGAAGGTTAATTTAATCACTCTTGTAATACCTGACCAGAGGGTGTTCTTACCCGTGAAAAACCCGAGTAACAGGAGAAAAAAGGAGAAAAACATGACAACAAATCAAAAAGTGATTTTATGAAGGTGGCACCAGAGACAGGCCAATCCATCAGAATGGCGGCCGAGTGTGGACGTGTTGCCACGCATGGTGCCAGGCAAGGTGCCAGGCGGTCCAAGGCACATCCTCCACGCCAGCGCCCTGAGGCTGTGTGTCCTCATCACAAGGACAGAGAGGTCGTTAGGACCAAGTCTACTAAATCACACACACTTCCTCCAACCTCTTGTCACGGCCGACAAAGCATGGTGATGCACAAATACTGGTGGAAGCACGGCGGCTCCTGGTCGAATGTGCCGGTCTGTTCCAAGTAATCGTCAGATCCTCTTATTCCAATTGATACGGTGATGTATGATGTTGTTATGACACTTTGCCTGCTTTTGAGAGCACCCCCAATGTCAACAAGGCTTTGCATAGAGTGAATGATTCCTCCTAAATGCATTTTAAAGTTTTGCACAAATACATTTTCGGAGCTAAGTAAACAATGCAGGTCATTATCTAGACGTATCGTTTTTTTGCTCTGTGGCAGGGATGGGAAAGTGAGTGAATGCAGTGAGAGAGACTGGAGGAGAAAGGACAGAGAGAGAGAGAGAGACGGAGAGACACAGAGAGAGAGAGAGAGAGAGAGAGAGAGAGAGAGAGAGAGAGAGAGAGACGGAGAGACACAGAGAGAGAGAGAGAGAGAGAGAGAGAGAGAGACGGAGAGACACAGAGAGAGAGAGAGAGAGAGAGAGAGAGACGGAGAGACACAGAGAGAGAGAGGAGTAGAAGAAGAAAAACGGCAGAGCCAGATTTTCCATTCTGTCAGCATTTTCCTTTTTTGCGTACCGAACAGATAGCTAAAGGTACCACTTAATGTGATGGGAGACAGGATCTAATGGATTGATACACAGGTTTTGACATGCTATTAGAGCATGTAGCTTGCTATAATTGGTCATGTCATTGTGCATTAAACTAACGATATATAGAGTAGTGCCCTGAGACAAGTGTCTTCAGCAAATCTGTCAGATATCACACCAAAATACCTCCGACAGCTCTCTCAGGCAGTGAGGGTCCACTGAAACACAGCGGCATGAAAGCACAGACTCACTACCGAAGGCATTTTTGGAAATCAGACCCAAAGATTTACAAAGAGATTCCACAATACTGCCACAATGAAGGTCTGTCATTACGCCTGCGTTCGAGCACGGAACCAAAATGTCGCTATAATGATGTTTTGGTGGATGAAGGAGCAAACTAAGGGTTGGATGCAATGCAAAAATATGTGTAACAGCGATTGTCCTGTCCTTGTGTCTTTTTTATAACACAAACAGTGTTCAGTGTTCTTCAGCTCGCTTTGCTGGCTCCATTTCATGTCCGTACCTTTAATGCCAGATGGCCAGGAATAACAATGCAGTAGTCCTGCTTTAAACAGGTTGTGTGAAACTTAATTTATGTCGTATCTTTTGTGCCATCCAAATAAATTATATTTTAGCCAATTTCTTCAACTACTGGAGTTGCCAATCATAATATATTTGTTCAGAAAGGACCAACTGAATACTGACCTTCAATATATCTGCTTGAAGTTTTTCATTATCATTGACCTCAAGAGGCAGAAAGGAATTGCAGTTCCAGATGCATTTATGACTGCCTTTCCAATTTCTGTTTATGTAATTAGATCACAGAAATAATAAAGTATGAATCAATAGTAATTAATAAGAAAATCAAAATATTATCTAAAAACAGACTTCATTGTACATTGTATGATGTTACCCAGGTTAGCTTGAGATCACAAACTGATTTTTTTTAAAGTCTTTCTTTTTTTCTTTTTTTTTTCTTTTTTTACAATTTTTCAAGTTTTTTTACTTCTTTTTTATTTTAAATTCTGCAAGATCAATCAGAGTTACACATGCAACACCCAAAATCTTGTACTTGTTCCTCTAGTTTTGTTAGAGCTCTTGCTCTTCCATACATTCAACCTCCACATAGCATGCAAACACTGAGGTACAGCAAGATCTTGACATCGAACAGTGACGCATTTACACACGTGAGGTTGTGCATGTCAGAGCAGGTGTGTAGTTAATTACGTTTGCATATTAAGTCTTTTTAAATCATAATCCGGACCCACCTGTTTTTTTTTTTTTTTTTTAATTAACATTTACATTTTAAAGCAAGTCATTCTCTTTTTTCCTGTTGCTACTCTGTGAAGCTCTACAAATATTTTGACCCGAAAGAAGAGAAAGAAACTTCACCTGAATTTCCACTGAACACTAAAAACAGTGTTTACATTTTTGGGTGAGCTATCCTTTAACTACTGGGTATACCTGTGAAAACATTAACATTAGAACTCAAATTAGCTTGTGCTTAGTGTGGATTAACCAAGAGCCTTTTATAGATTAGATTCACCCTTACAGTTTCTCTGCATGGCTCTGTGTGGTCTCTCAAAGCTAGTCAGACAAGTACACTCAGAGGAAAATAAAATTTGACAAGAGATCTCAAAAATGTTTCATTTACTTCTCCTAGACTATGAGATCTGTAGGATGCCAAACTGAGACTAAGGCTTATTTCTCCTGTGTCCAATATTTTCTCAGGAGCAAAAAGATGCACTAAATCTCAAATTAGTCTCCTTTTAAGTTTCAGAAGAGATCTCAACAAGGTCTAATTTAATTCTCAGAATTTCTAATAGTTTCACTGATTTTATACTCGTGAATTTTAGGAGAAACATACGAGAAACATTTTAGACATGGACACTAAAATGACACTGAGGTGAGAATCTCAAATTTGTCTCATGATCTATAGAACAGCAAGCTTTGAGCAGTAAAATTTTTCCTCTGGGCATGTGTGACATTTGTTCCTGAAAAGCTTATACAAATATATGAATGTACTTCTGCATTTTGGAACAGTGTTGCTCTTGCTTTGCTCTTGCTATATGTTTGTTTGCTACATATTTGAAAAAAAAAAAAAGATTCAAAATTCAATTACTGACCATCACAAATGGTGTCACTTCCACAGATTAAAGACATGAGTCAAAGGTCTGGGGTACTTGGCTCAACCCATGACCTCTTTGCTACTATCAGAAGATATTAGGTCACATTTTTGGCGGAGTCTCGTGTTAACGGACAGCACTTCCTGGTTTTCCGAGCTTGTCATGTGAGGATTTAGGAAGACTGACACGTTTGTCACCAACAGTGTGGTCATTTATCAAATTGTGATGTCAAGCCATTGACACACTGAGAAACGTTTGATTTGTCGATCATTTATAACAGTAGTTAACACATTTTATCCTCTTCACCTGTTGATACTTTTAAGACTTTCTTTGATTAACACGAAGCATCAAAACACAGGAGAGCCAGCGTCTATAAATCACAATGAATAGTTTGAGATTTTTTCAGAAACACATAGTTTGGAGTAACGCAGCTTCCTGTGTGCGACTGTGCAAAAGCACACTTAAGGCAACAACGTTATATATCAATGTGCTCTGACGACATCCACCACTATTTTGGCAGACATTTTGTTTTCCTAAATGCATGGCCTCTCCTCCGTGAGCTGTCTGTTTGTCGGCGCTGTCAACCACTCTTGTATGATTGGTCTGATGGGCTTGATGCTCATCACTCTGTCAGGCTAGGCTCGCCTTTCATTAGTCTGGGCCCCTCCATCAACCACACTCACACAAATCACATTGACATCCAAACTCCTCAGATCCACAGAGCAATTTAACTGATATTCATTAGAGGGATGACAAGAGCTGATGGGAGATCTGTGGAGTGGAGGAGTGTGTGTGTGTGTATGTGTGTGTGGGGGGACTCATTCTCCTCCTATCCTATCCCTGTCCTGTCCGCCTCCTTTCTTCCCCCTTCACTACTGACTTTGTTTTAGGAGCATTGAGGCGCATCAGCATCTATAACTACCCAGCCCTCAAGGATATTTGAGACAAAGAAACAATAGATAACACATCTAATCTCCTTTTTATTACAGCAGAAAAATACAATTGAGAGGAGTTTTGTGTCTTTCATGCTAAATAATTGGCTACAGCACGTCCTCAGCTTCTACACTACACACCTCCAGCAGCAACTATAATGCTCATCCAAGCAGAAGGCCGATCACTTAGCCCTCTCCCTCCAGTCCCTCATTAACCCCCAAAGTGTCAACTATCTAATTAACACCCCCAACCATCCTCACCCCGTCCATTCCTAAGCCTAAAGCATTAATCAACACATACAGAGTAGAAGTAGAGAAGATTGTGTCTGAAAGATTATTTTGTAACAGCAAGAACTCAGCGTAGCTTTGAAAACTCACAAGATATTCAATAAAGCAGCTCAGGCTTTTTCATTCGCATTATCAATGGCTACCGGTCTGAATCCCATCTTTCAATTATCATCCTTTGTTCAGGGCTTTATTCTGCTTGTCAGATGTGACTCATCATTGGGTTTTCCCCACAATGTTAGGTTGATGTATCCTAAGCGTTGGAGAGCCAGGAGCAAGTCTGAGGCGGTAATGAGTTTGTGTGAGAAGACGGGGTCAGGACACAGTGTGTGTGTGTTAATTAATCTGTTCCCGGGTGGGAGGAACTGAAGCGAGATGATGAGATTTAAGAGAGTAAATGGGTGTGCTGCACTCGGGCTGTCCTCTGTTGAGTGAGCGAGCAGGGTTAGATGCTGGGCAAATGGCCGTCACCATAGTAACCAGATAACTTCCGTAGCCCCAAGTCACTCAGTCATGACAAGCAAAGCCTGGGAACATCAAACAGAGAACATGATGTCCCAAGGTATCTTCAAATAAGACAAAGGTAGATGGTAGATAATCGGAGAAGTATATGTATGGGTGCGTGAGTGTGTGTGTGTGTGTGTGTGTGAGCGCCTTTAACATGCATACTGACAAATATGTAAAAAAAACTTTCTCATTACATGGCACCGAGCCTGTATTGTGACTACTCTGATAGCATCAACACCTGCCAGTAATATTGTTAGATCCAAAAGTCTGCTTTGAGGGAATAGCACCTGTCTGTGCATTCTGCACCACTGTCAACTTGTCTCAGTGTGCGTATATAGGATCTGCTTTATTTTTTCCAAGGGACACTCTTGGAGTCCAGGTGTGTGCCAGATCTGCTGTCTGTGCCCAGGGCTCCTGATGGCATCCAAGCCCCCGTGGTAATCAGCCCACTCTGCCTGCTGTTGCAGCCTGCCTGCCTGCCTCCTCCTCCTCCTCCTCCTCCTCCTCCTCCTCCTCCAGTGGCTCGTTTCAGAAACATCTGGTGGTTTACATGCAGCACACACCACCTGCCAGACGCCTTGCAGGCAGTGGCACTGCTCGCACCTCTCGAGTCCGCCCCAAAACAACACGACGACACAGAAATTACCAGGAATATCTAGACAAATTGTAGTTGTGAAGACAACTGCAGATAAAAATACTGAGAGTTTTCAGGCTGATGATGTTGCACCAGATGTAGCTTCGTGAGCAAGCTGATTTCCACATGCCTAGTCATGGCAATGTAGGACAACAACTTGGAGGGTTAGCTCTTTTTCTGAGGCAAATTATTTCCCAATAAGCTTTGTAAAAAGTAGGGTCATGGCTAAGAAATTCAATTCTGGACTAGTGTAGTATGCCTACTTCAGTTACTGAAAAAATATTGCTGTCGAACAGAGATTGATAATAAACCTTGATGTACAAATTTCTCTGGTAAACAATAAATAAAGCAAATTTTATGCAGCAGTTAATTTGATTTAATCATAGAAGCACAAGGCGTTAACATATTTGTATTGCATTTTTTTTATCAAATAACATTTATAAAACTATTGTGCAAAACAATGTTCTTTTAATCTTCTTCAAAGGCTCTGCACCAGTGGATAGTCATAGTCCTCTTAAATTAGGAAATATAACAAGTATGCATAATTTAAACAGCAAGTTGTAAGCTTATACACTAAATATACATTTTTACACAGACCTGGATTTTAAGTGCCCCTTAATGATAAAGAACAAGGCAGCTTTTACAATCAACAAGAAATATCAATGGATTTAGGCGAAAAAAATATAGAAAAAGGAGCAATGAACATTTGCTGTTTGGCAGGTTCTTTTAAAGAGCTTTCCCAGGCATTTGGCTGTTTTATGGTGTTACAAAATTACCAGTTTGAAGGGTATATTGAAATCTGGACAAGACAGGACAGGACTGTACAAATGTAACAGTAAAACTTGTTGAACATGCAGTCTACCAGCAAATAAAAACCAAACTCACAAAAAAATAAAAAAATAAATACAATAAAGTTAATACATTTCAAGTCATGTTATTAGCTGTCCTTCTAGTCAAGAGATTCACAATGATCATGAAATAATCAGACCTCTGTTATCTCACAACTGTCAACTAATTGCGTTGAATATCTCTGACCTACATTATATTCTTAAGTGAAATGAATGCTGTTTTTGAAATACATAGAAATTACTTTTTTATGGGCTGAATAGATGTAAACACCTTGTGCTGACAATTTTAACAGTAGTTCATGCCATCATTTTGTTTAAGCACATTTTCAGTATTTTCTGAAATTATTTTAACAGCCAGTCCACATATCTTTTCCAGTATGTCTACTGCTTTAGTGTTTCTCTAGTTCACACACATAGAGCAGATGATCCTCTGGAGACTTCCCATGGCTCTTGCTGAGGTGAAGCTTGATGGCGTGCTTAGTGGCAAATTTACGAACACAGAGCTGGCAGCGGTACACTGCCCCATTATTACTGCAGTCAACTTGTGATTGTGGAGGAAGGAAGGACTCCAGGGGCACTAGTTTCTCAGACAGAGTGTGAGAGTCCCTGACAGTCTGTTTGGGGGACAGCTTGGCCAGATCCTTGATTCTGAACCCTAGATGTGCTTCCAGGTGGCTTACATACGCTGCAGGGGTTCGGATCTGTGAGGCACAGTCACTACAGAAGAACATAGGCTGACCAGACTCCAGGTTCTTGAGAAACTTGGTTCTTCCAGTTCTTCTTAGCTGGTACTTGACATTAGCCAACCAGTGGCTGATGGTAGTCATGGACAAACCTGTAAAACGAGACACATGCATTCTTTCCTGTGGACTGAGATCATTGATAATATACTTCCCCTCTGATGTTTGCTTCAGGCTTGAGGCAAACTGGGCCTGCAGAAGGAGGAGGTGCTGTGGATTCCAGTTTGAGTGGCGACCTTTGCGTTTGTGACCATGCAGGGACATATCATCATCATCATTAGTAGAGCCCAGAATCTCAGATTTATCTATAACCCGGGACCGTGATGGAGGCTTTGGGACATGCTGGGACTGAGTCAGATTCCTCAACATGTCTGAAATATCTGACAATGCATTTTCATGGAGGGGGCTGCTGGATGTGTAAGGGGAGACAACTGTTAGCTTTGCCGGAGTAACAAAGGAGGGAGAGATGGAGGAGGCCGTGGATGAAGGAGTAAGGGGAGCTGAGCCAGCAGAGCTTCCTCTATTGCTTTTCCCTTTAGTGAGGTCCATAGGCTCATCATCAGTTGCCTGGCAAAAACTATTATCAACTACACTTTCTAGCTTTTTGGTCTGTGAGGGAGGAGCGGCCACAGCCGCCCTTTCAGCCATGGTCTGGTTAAGCCTGGATAGCAGGCTCAGGGGATCTTGGTTTGGCAGAGAGGGCTTGGCTGCTTTCCCCAAATGAATGTTCATTACTGACTGAAGAGCACTTAGAGGGTTGACAAAGGGTTGCTCAGGAGGCGTATGGCTAGTGATAATGGTGGTGCTGCATCTCAGTGCAGAGGTAAGTGGAGATTTGACAGCTGTCTCTTTTTTGGGGTCCATGCATGGGGATGCTCTGTCTCTATGGCTTCCCCGATCGCTAGTGGCTGGGGTGACTGACCTCCATTCTTGAGGTGAGTCAGCCTCTCCCTTAGGTGATTCTTCAGCCTCACTTCTGCAGGGAGAGAGATGATTCTCTGTCTTGGGAGACAACTGCTTTACTCTTTGCTCTACTTTTGCTACTTTCTCTGTCACTTTCTTCACTAACTCCTCGATTGCCTGGAAGTTGTTGCTGGTAAAAGGGGAGGATTGACTAAGAGGTGGAGAAATGAGGGGCTGGTTCTTGGCAGGGGAGGACAATGAGCCATCTCCTCCATTGAAAAGGAATTTCATTGTGGAATTCTTTTCCGTACTGCCCGATTGGAGCTTGAGGGCACTAGGAAACTGGTACGCTGCATGGATACTTGGGTAACCACCCCAGCTTGGATTCCCACTCTGTGCCTTGTTGATGGCTGATGTCACAGTGTTTTCCAGACATTTAAGTATATCAAAGCCCCCCTTAGGGCTCTCCTTCAGGTCTTCTTCAGTAAGATAGTTATACATTGATATGTCACATTTCTCCTCCTTTTCTGCATCTTCCTTCTTACTAACTGAATCAGTCACTTGCTTCTCATTTCCAACAGACTCTTGCTGAGTGCACTCCTCCTCAACCTCCTCCTTTTTGATCTCTCTAAGAGGAGGGGAGGTAGCAGGGGGGGTCGCGGTAGCTTGAAGAGGTGGCGGAGAGAAGGTGGTTGGTGCAAGTGGGACAGACTGGACTCTCTGTTCGGTAGGTGTGGAAACTCTCCCCTGATTAGGAGAGATGGCCTCAGGAAGAGTTTTAATTCTCTTTCCCACAGAGCTTGTTACCTTCAGGAAGTGTCCTGTCACCATCATGTGGGTTCTCAGCTCTTGTAGTGTGTTATGGGAACTTCCACATTCCATACACTTGAGAATTTGGAATTTGTTGGATTCAAACTGCCAAGCGTAACTGGCCCCATTCTGGTGACCATGGCGGTTATTGTGGGAGGTGTAGGGGCTGGAGGAAGGTTTCTGTGTGAGTTCACTCAGGTCAGTTTGTAGATGCTTAGTTTTGGGGGTTCCTTCTCTTGAACGTGGTGAGGCAGTGAGGTCCAACCCCATGAATCCCCTTTTCTTAGAAGACATGATTTTAGCTGCCACGGGAGCCATGGGCTCCTTTAGAGGCACTTTCTGGTAATGTTTGGTCTTGATCATGTGGACACTGAGGTCCTGGAGTGATTCAAAGGAGTGGCCACAATACATGCATTTCAAAACTTTCTGAGCATCCTCTTTACCCTCCATCTCCATTAGTGATCGCTTACGAGGTTTAGACCAGCGTTTTCCGCCACTGCCTGCCCTGTCTTGGTTGTCATCCCGATAGTGGCCTGTGTCATTCATGTGAACAGTCAGCTCTACCAGGGTGTCATAAGCAGCACTACAGCCCTTACAACGGAATTTACTGGCACCACTGAAGATGGAACCAAACAGTTTTGGGTTTTGTCTGTGGAGTTGAACTGTACTGAAGAGACTGTGCTCAGACTGAGTAGAGTGACGGCTCTGGGCAGGATGCTGCTGAAGAGTCTTTGCCACTGCGGACTGGTGCCAGTCATAGCTACCGCTGCTGCTGCTACTACTGCTACTAGTACTGTTGCTACGAGTTGGCTTCTCTGTTGAAGCTGACGATTGAGCCTGTGGCACAGTTGAATTAAAGTTTAGTGGTGACCATAAAGGACTACTCATGAAGCTGGAGTAGATAGCTTTCATTTGTTCTAAGGTGTCCATGCCTAAAGGAGGTGTTTTAGTAACACCGTTCAGAGATGCTGTGACTAGGTTTCCATCAGCTTTTCTATGGGGGCTCTCAAAATCTGAAAGACAGTCACTAGTCTCACTCACATGTGACTCACTGTCCACATCTTGTCCAGAGAGCTCTGTGGCCCCAGCTGATTCCTGGTCACATGTCTGTTCCTTGGCAGTCCCCATGCTTTGCTCCACAAAGTCATCTTTCATGTTAAGGTCATCCTGAGGGGCTGAGGACAGGTCATTTGCTTCTGCCTCCTCTTCCTCCACATTGTGCTCTGTCAGCTCCTCGGGAGAATAGGCTAGAAGGAGAATGGAGACAGAGAGAAAGAAAGACATGAGTTAAATTGCAGGGAGTGAACAAGCTATGTTAGAATAACTGGAGAAAAAGTTTCCTTGCTATGTGTGCCCGAGGACTCCCAGGGATAAATGAGCCATCTGTGTGGGAGCCTTTAAAGCTGAGCTGAGAAATTACAGTCATCCCATTTCACCTCATCAACCGTTGAGGTGTTATTTTCCTCTAGGCGAGCCTGTATTTATATACTACCCCAGCCACACGGAACTCTTGCCTCCCCTCTTTTCACTCCTTCTATTGGAGGAAAACAAAAAAGAAATATCTTGGCAAAAACATAATGCGCCATTTTATTTATCTCAGGGCGCAACAGCTTGAAATGAAAACTAAATCTGAAATTAATGAAGCCCAATCTCACTGTGGCATTCTCCTCTGGGGTAATAAATGAGTTGGATCAACCTCCATCTGTCAGTTAATATGTCTGACGCCTCTTCATCTGCCTCTTCTCTGATTATACACACACACACACACACACACACACACACACACACACACACACACACACACACACACACACACACACACACACACACACACACACACACGCACACATCATCGTGAATTCCATGAAAAGGATGTCAGAATTTTGTTGAAGAAATTTTGACATATTTAATAGACATCCCACAGAGTGATCTCCACTGAATTGAGTTCATTAGATTTTAAAGAGTGGAGGAAGGCAATACTCTTGGTTCAAACTTCAATCTGAAGTTGAAACAAAGCTCAACACTCTAAACATGTGTTGAATGTCATGCTAACATCACACAAACACATTTCACTTCTAACAAACAACATTAAATGATCAAAATGAACCGGGAAAAATTTTAGATCATGGGAAGCTTGAATGATAAGCACCAACGTAATGTCAATGCATCAGTGATCTGCCACTGGCACACATACAGTATATAGTTACAGATAAGTCTGTTTATTTGTATTTGTGTTTATATAAACTGCCCCATACTCAAAATACACAAGAAGTCCCTTCTCTCCTATAGTAGTGACCCAACATCCTCCGTATAACCTACAAATCTCGCCCCATTCTCAGATCACTCGTTTCCAATCAAGCTCATTCACAAAACTAATTTTAAAAAAATACTGACAATTGAAAATTGCATGCATACATGTCTAAGGTCATTTAGACAATAGTCTAAACTAAGACAAATGTCAGGAAGAAGCTGCATGTATAGTTATAGTGTGGCTCTCACGCGGTCAGGCTTGATCATGTAGGTATACACACACTCAGACACACACAGTCTAGTACCCATGCACACATCCAGTCTAAACAAAAATGTCATAGCTGAAATAACTCTCATTTCCAGTGCTAACAGCCAATCTCTAAGCAGCCATGTGGCTGGCGCTGGTCTGATTTGGGCCCTGGGGGCACAGTCAGCAGGCAGCCCCAGTGAGAGGCCAGTCTAATGGAGACCTGGCAGGTGCGGGCCACTCTTCGTCCTCCCTGAGATTTGATTTGTCACTGGGTATCCATTACCTGCCATTCTCCGCTGATAGGCCCCGACAGCCTTGATCAAAAGATGTCGTCGGGCCCCAGTCCGCTTGGCAGTCAGTGGCATGTCGTTTGTAAAAAGGGCCAAGCAGGGTGTAAATAAAATGACATGATCACTTCCCCGGCCTCTCATGTTCTGGACACAATTATGATAATGTGGATGTGGAGGAAAGGGAGGGGTCTGGGAGGATGGAGATTGGGGCGAGGAGGTAAATCGCTCACACTTGGGCAAACACGCAAGCGAGATATCTGACTGCCACCAGTGCTCAAACAACAGCCAACTCCCTCTTCCTTTTTGCTTTGCCTTCTCTTTTGCTCATCCTCTGGAAGGTATTCATATATGACTATCATTTGAAAGGGATGGAGCAGTTAATGCGTTTGTTTTCTGACAACCGGGCACAAAATAGCATCTTGCATCAGGTGAAACTGTCACAAACTGCTTGACGAAACTGTCTGGTCTCCCTTCTCTTCATCTACAAGAAAATAAACCATCCACGGTAACCCCCACTATTTTATCATGGTATTGATACAATCCATTTTAAATTCCTGTCATCAAATTCATAAGCCTTTGTCTTAAGTTTGCTAAGAATGAAATTTTACATTTCATTCTTAGCAAAGTGCTCCCTGTAGGCTGTTGTTCATTTGTCATTAAGGGTAGATAGCTAAGAGAGGCAGAAAGAAGTCCAAAAGGACCATTTAGAAAACCTACGGAGTCTAGCCGTGCTCCCAGGCAATTTAAAATGCAAAATAAAACCATTATGTCCAAGCACTATCTGTTAATTTAATCCCCAATGACTGATAATCCATCACACAGGGCGACAACCACATCCAATTATTCTCCATGGCTTGACTGACAACAGAGGTGATTTATCAAGCTAATAAAAGGTGATGTGAGTATAGAGGCTCCCTTAGAATAAAAAAAGAAGAGGATTATGAATACAACAATACTCTTTAATGCAGTCTTAACTAATAACTGAGCATATGGTGTAGGGCCAATGTGTGTGTGTGTGTGTGTGTGTGTGTGTGTGTGTGTGTGTGTGTGTGTGTGTGTGTATGTGTGTGTGTGTGTGTGTGTTTGTGTGTTTTCTGTTGCCATGTTGGGTAAAGACAAGAATCATTAGGTTCCACAAGTGATTTCTTTTGGGATAAAAATGGTAGGAGGGGCGCTTTCAGAGTAGACATAACAAACACACACAAGTTGCAAAAAAACAACAAAAAACTCTGACAAGCAGAAAAACACATTTCACCTTTAGCTACTCAACCTCAAACACACCCACACATAATTATAAATAAAGCTAGTCAGTCAGTTATGACACCAGCTCAGATACCCCCACCCTATGCACACACACACACACACACACACACACATACACACACACACACACACACACACGCTGTAGATGCAAGCGATGAGGGAAAACAGTGACATCTTGGCATGCAAGAGGCATTCCTGCAGAGTATCATTTTCATAAACATAAGGGCCATAGACGAGGAGGGAGAGATCATCTGATAGAAATACTGCAGTGCTGCTTTGACGATCACAAACAACAGACAGGGCAGGGACACGGGGTGATTAAGCAGGAAGGTGCTGTGGCTGCCGCTAAAGCAGAGCCTCTCAGTGTCCCAGGGGTTATTTCTCCTCCAGTGCTTCTGAAAGCTCTGTCTGTTTTTCAATACAGCATTTTAAATAGAACTCGTCCGCACGAGTAACATGAGGAACACATTTTTAAACATATAAATAAATAAAAATCACAAAATTTTTAGTCTTTTTGATATCAGCACAGCTCAAAACGGCAGATTTAATTATTCTTAAGTGAATGTGAACGTGTGAACGGACAATCCGATCCACCCCGTCAATCAAGCGCAAGTTGCGTCCCTTTTTCTTAAATCTGTCCCTTGATGACCGATGTGCATACTTCAGGTCTGACCTCCACAGCTGGGAAAACAGTCTGTGAATTTGATCACACCCAACAGCAGCGTGGTAAACAGGATGCGTCATTAAAAACTCTTACCTATGTCTGACCCTCATACTCTAATGATTGCCTGCTCTCTGGAAAATAAAAGAGACAACCTTGCCACAGGAGCTG
Organism: Antennarius striatus; assembly: GCF_040054535.1. NCBI lineage: Eukaryota > Metazoa > Chordata > Actinopteri > Lophiiformes > Antennariidae > Antennarius > Antennarius striatus. The sequence continues at coordinate 17,244,252 of NC_090779.1, read as the reverse complement.
TAATAGAAAAAAAAGGTGAGTTCTTTTGCTCGTACAAAAGTACACCTATTTTGTTTTCCTAAAAAAGATGCTGTATTGATGCAAATGTCTGCATTTTTATTGTTCTGAAGATATTGTGTGGAGATATAGTGAAACAAGGACCTTTTTATATTCATATGGCGATATGTATAATAGCCTTTATAAACCATAATGCGTCATAATGTCAATGTAAAGACTTTTGCATAAACAGATTAAACCGGAGACATAAAAAACCTTAATCAAGATCCTACAAGGAAATTTATAAAGACCAAAAATAAATAATAACTCTGACAAAGATAAAGTTTACATGGGGTTCATATCTTGACAGCATCTATTTTACAATTTCATCACAGAGACTGTAAGCTGCACGACAGCTCAAATACGATCCAATGAGAGGAAACCACATGTATGGGTGGTTCTGTATAGCTAACTGTAAAGATTATAAAACATTCTTATGGTCTTCAGAAGACCAAAAAAAGAAAAAAAGAAAAAAGGCAGACAGAAAGAAACCTGAGGTCGAAGTGTATCAGTACTAGTTTAATAATTTCAATTTCCAATTTATGAAAACTGAGCTGGATTTCTTTTATGAGTGATACAATAGAAATTATTGTTAGAATTATTATTATAATTATTAATAATAAAAAAGTTAATTATCAGAGGAAAGGCCACTGAAAGGATTTGGAGACTTTTGAAGTCAGTGGGTCACTTCACCGGAGGACTCGGCAAGGACCAAGTTAAACTGTGTCACAACGTGACGAGTGCTTCTTGACGTTTGCTGTATTTCAACAGGACCTTGACGCCCTTAAACCAACACCGACTCTCAGCAAGGGGCTCTTGCTGACAGGAAACAGCCCCAGAATTCTACAGGACAGGAAATCAGCTCATTCTCAATCATGTAAATCTCAAACCACTGACTTCCACTTGCTCGATCAAAGTTCCTCGGGAGACAGAAACTCTTTAAATAGATTAGAATAATTCAGTCCCTAAACAGCCCCATTCTGTCAAAGCAGCAGCAGATCTGTAACATACCTAAAATGCCTCTCTGTTGTACACATTTGTCAAAGTATCACATTCAATTAAACTTTATTCTTGCCCTCATTTCCCTTTGATCCCCAACAGGCTGCCTGGAAGTCCCTTAAAAAATATGTAACAGGTGATCTGCGGTGTTTCGAAAAATGCTCCTGACATAACGCTCCTCTGGATGTGACCAGAGAAGGGCCATCTTGTGCGCCTCATTTTCTAGGTTATTAATGCACAGCAGCGCTCCTAAATACAGGCTATCGAGTTACATCCGATCATGGGTGTCTTTGTCGGTTTTTATTAGTGTGTGTTCTTTACCCCCTGATGGCACTGTGAATACATTGTGTCCACCAATTGTAGTGCAGGATGTGTGATATGGGAGATGGGAAAAACAGAGAGATCATTCTGGCCCCAGGCAAAGCTTAAGGCTAAACCTTGTCAATTCACACCGTGAGAGGAGAGCGAGACACACACACACACACACACACACACACACACACACACACACACACACACACACACACACACACACACACACACACACACACACACACACACACACACACACACACACACACACACACACACACACACACACACACACATCACATACACAGAAAGTAAGGCTGAGAAAGGGGTTTAGGTTAGTGAAAGAGACACACACTGAATAGATTCGGCCCTCATCTGACTGTTGTTGTGAGCAGACCTCGAAGCCACCAGGTGCGCAAAGAGACCTTCAAGTCCTGGAAATTCATCTTATTTATCTGACATGAGATGAGCCACAAACACATAAATGTCTACTGTTACTCTGTAACATAGTCCCAGCCTGAAACCCTGTGAAGTCACAATAAGTAATAAACAAAATGGAAACAATCAAAAATAAACCGCTTCCACGGGTATAGAACCGAGCAATATGGACTGAGACGCAGGCAGGTGGCATTCCATTCCCATGTGCACGCCGAGACTGTTGTGTCCAATAAAGTGCTGTCAGACTCCCTTAAACCTGCTCGTATCTCCACTTTTTCTGCTTTTACAACAAAACTCCACAATGCAGAACTGCTGTTCATTTTCTCATTCCATCCGCTATTTTTTTTCCTCATACAAGAATGTTGCTAAAAGGTCACCAGTTTGCATCAATAAGGATAGACAGGAGGTTGATTTCTCATGCCTCCTATGTTACTTCTAGAAGAGAGATAGGTATACAATTATTCAGGGTGTTGCATCAAAACTGGTTTCAAAGGGTCAGAAAAGACATAAGTGTGTCTATTAGCAAAAATCTAATCCAACTTATTTGAAGGAGTGATTACTTTGTCATAGCTGTCAATACGCTCAAATGATGGAAAATACAGTGGGTGATGAAATGAAATAGGAAATGAAATATCTTGACAAGAACACAATTGGTGAATAAAATCTGTATTTGTTCTTCAAAAACTTGACAGATCTGAATATCGCTTTGTCCTATGTGCTGTCTTAGGTTACAGATGTGTACAAAATTTAATGACATACAGGAATGATGGCTGTGAACCAGACAGAAACTACAAATTATGGCATTGCATTAATTGAATCTTGCAGTCCTGTGTGTCTGAAATTAAGGCTGAGTTTTAGGAACTACAGCAATTCTCTTCTATTTTATTCTATTCTATTCTATTCTAAAGATACGGCGTGGTTTCAGCAGTGAACTTTACTTGAACGTATTTTCTTTCAAAGAACTCTTGGTCACCCGATTGAACACTTCATTCTAAGGAAGCCTTAACACTAATATGTATTAATAAATAATTACTAAATGATTGATTTATTTTTTTTCTATTTTTCTATTTATTTGTGTAATATTAACACATTTAATGCTGATTGACAAAGCCGCTACTCCAATTCTGCTCCTACAGTAAAATGCAGATTATTAAAAACATGGGAATTACCTTCAATGTGTGTTAAGAACTATTTCGAAGTTGTTGCAGCATAATACTGGGATTACATTTTCCAAGGAGTCAATGACAGAATGCTTCTAAATGGTCAGCGTTTGCCATTTTCTTCTCAGGTTACCTGGTGCTGACTCATTCATTTGACAAAACTGTCTGTATGCATTGTAACATTTTGCTTATTGAATACAAGACCATTCTTTTCTAGAGAGACGTAGTCTTAGAACAAGGCACGGGTGCTGGTCTGAAACTGGGATTAGATTTGCGTTTTATTCAGGACTAGAAACGAATTTAAAGTTAAATCTTTGGGTTGTGGTTGGTGTGTGTGTGTGGGTGGGGTGGGGTGGGGTGGGGGGGCAGAAGGAAGTAAGGCTGAGGCTCAGGAGTGGGACGACCACACCCCGCCCACAATGCGCAGCTGCTGCCATGATCGCCTAGCAACGAGGAGGTGATGGACGTAGCCTGAAGATGGATGGCCATCATAAATCACAGTTGCGAGTAGGAGGAGATAGAAGACGGAGAGACGGAACAGAAAGAGGACAAAAGACTAGACACTTTTCCGTAGCCCAGCAAAACTGGCATTGCCTTGACCCCTCACTGTACTCTTTTATTCATGATTGTTAGGGAATGATGCTGAATTGAAGCCTCTTCTGGGCAAAGCTAAATGGAAACTTTTAGGCAGTCATTACAAGCAGTTAGATTGGGTCCAATGGGTTCATAATGTATAATTGCAATAAACTCAATGAGTGCGTCTACGTGCCTTTCGGTGTCTAGAGCTTTTTCATGAGTCCACTAACTTTTTGAAGATGATAATAATGATAGAATATACCTTTCATAAGGCAACCCTCCAGGCAAGGCAATCTGGGAAGTGTAGTTGTGGGATAAACATCCCTGGGCTATCTGATTATGGCCTACTGCTGCGGCACTGGTGTCTAGTAACACTCAAAGAGAGCGCTCAACCATCCATCACACAGTGAGTGTCTGTCTAAGGCTTTCCACCCTGCTTCTCCTCGTCCCGGCTCTCCAGTTACAGCCATACACGGCCGGCCTAAATAATATTCTTCGTGATAAATGGCACTATAAGCCTGGTATCCATCATTAATCTGATTTTTAAAGAAGCATCCATCTCAGAGAGAGCCTGTTAGGGCCACGGGAGAGCAGAGCAGCTCGGGTTCATTTAAAGGCCAGGCTGCTGCATGAGTGATACCTGTCAGCCTCGTTCATCAGGGAGCAGTGCACGCACACACACATGCACACACACACACACACACACACACACACACACACACACACACACACACAAAAATGTATACACATGCGCACTTGTACACCATTAAACACTGATGCCATATGGCCACACATGTGCATTGACACAGCTTCACTGCGCCCCTACGCATGTTTGCTATGCATAAATTATGAACACACCAACATACTTGTCTGACTTGTATACTCACAAAGTACACCCCCCACCCCACCCCTTCATTTAGACATCTCGAGACATGTCACGGAAGATCATACTGTCACTCATCAGAACACAAGTCCGTGTAACTCAATCCTCCCTGTCATCTCGAAAAAATCTTCGCTCCCAAACACTTCTCCTCAAGGGTTTCAGGAAAACTTACTCTTCCCTGGAAAAATTCTCTGTCTCTTTCTCATACACACATTCAATGACGGTTTCTCCGTTCCCTTGTCCCTCTCCACCGACACAGCACCTCATTCTCCATTCCTCTCCTTCTCTTTGTTTGACTCACTCCGCTCTCTGTCTTGTTTTCCCCTCTTTCAATCTTTCTTTCTCTTCCTCTCTGCCCCTATCCACCTCCCTTCTCTGTGTGTCTGGTAAAGCCTGTTTGATAAATGACACACGTCACCATGTCAGAAGCGAAGGGTGGGTTAGTGATAAATGACTTTGTTGAAAAGGAAATCGGCTCTCTGGCATGGCCAGGCTATTCTCCTCCTGGATTGGGTTTCAGGACCCCTGAAGACCGGAGCGGCTCAGTTTCCCCGAAAAGAGAACACATCCAACCGAGCTCTGACGCTCCCTACCTCTGGGAGGGGTGGAAGACAGAGGGTGGGTGGGAAGTGGTGTTTTGGGGAGGGTGGGGGTTCAGCCTGTCCCAATTGTCGCCACAGTGCAGCTGCATCTATCACAACAGCGGTGGGACTATTTTTATAAAGCCTCCGACTCGGTGCCCAGACAGCAATCCCGGCTGAAAACTTCGGCTGAAAGCACACTGGAAGTTGAAAGGAAAACGTTTTTTTATTTGTGACATTACAACAGCACTTATACTCCTCTCTCTCTCCTGGAGCCCAACCCTGTGGCTTGACATCTGCCAAGTGTGTGCTAAAAAGGAGAGAAGGCCCGTTTCAGTGCCCCCACTCTTCTTCTCCTCATCGTCCCCACCACCAGCACCTCCTACTCTTCCTCCTCCTCTGCACTCTTTTTCTTTTCTCTTACAGTCTTCCTTTCATTCACTTTCTGGCACTGTGGCACTGTTATCATTACACGGGCAGGATTTATGGAGTCAGGCCTATGGCAAAAACAAAAAGGCATCTGTCAATACCTGTGGGAAACACTCTGTCAGCCTTCCTCCTCCTTTCACTGGTGCTCACAGCCTCATTAGGTATGCACTTATCAGACACATAGATCACAGACGTGACTCAACCTCACCGGAATCCAGCCACAGGACTTTCATTAGCAACGGGGCCTACAAGGCCAAACATTCGCCGTGCTCTCACCTGTGAATAACGCCAAAGGAGGCCGATTGTTGATAAAGCTTGCTGACGCTGTCAGTCCACATGCTTCTCCAACAATTACGACCCAACTCACACTCCCGCTGCTTCCCTAAGTACACGCTTTTCACACATTAATAACAGGAAGGCAGAAAAAAACAGCTTACTTCATCTCACTTGCCGCTTTTTTGCAGCCCTGTCACAACATATGTGCATGTGTCTGCATCGTGTTCTGCAAATGCTTCCGTCACACAGCGTGATGGTGTCTTATTGTGTTGGGTTTATAAGTCAAAAGTTCTGTGGGCGACACACAAATGGGACGAAAGGACCAGACTGAACAACATGGGATGCTTACACGGTCCAGAGTCATGGTCCGACCAGAGTAGGTGGTCTAGTTACAATTCCTTTCATCGCTATCACAATCCAAACCACGCACACATATCCAAAAAGTGCATGCTCGCTGATCTTTCAGCGCCCACTCGCGCACACTAGTGTACAAACAAGCACACACAAAGACACACACACACATACATACACACACCAAACACACACGAGTGACGGCTGCCTGTCTAGGAGCTCTAATCCAGGCCTTGCGGTAAGAAGAGACTGTAGCTTTGGAGCCCGGTCCAAATCAGAATCAATCCCCACCTAAAGACACCAGACACACTTACACACACACTCACACACACTGACACCATTCTGCAGACATACTGTAAAAGTTAGGCATTCCAGTGAAATTGCTGCAGCTTTACCCACAAGTGTAAAGCCAAAGCTGACTTCCTGTTAAGTTGGTGGAGCATTTCAACTTCGCGCAGCCACCTCAACAGCGCTGCGGCCCGGGCTTAGGTCGAAGCTAAGAACCGGTCGCAAAGGAAGGAGGGAAGGCCTGTATTTCCACAGCTGGGAGAACTTTTTTCTCGTGTTTGCTCGGCTGTTTGCGTGGCCAGCTGCCCTCGGTTGTTAAGAGCACTCAGACCTGACCCAGGTAGGCAGGCCCATTTGTCACCTGCAGCGGAAAATTGAGTTACAGCACAACCAAAGGCGAGTGGCTCTGTGTAATATCAAGTTGATTACATCAAAGTGGTGGCAAACCTCATTGGGCTGGGCACCCCGAGCTTGTCATCTCCAATCACAGGGCCTGTCAGGACTCCATCAGCCTCACGGCTAATTGGACCAGCGCTAATGAAGCAGGCAAAACAAGTTTTCTACTGCGGAGAGAGAAACCCTCTCAGACAGAGGAAGGAAAGAAAGGGAGTGTGTGGCGGAGAGACAATGAGAGACCAAAGCAGTGTATGTGTGTGTGTGTGTGTGTGTGTGTGTGTGTGTGTGTGTGTGTGTGTGTGTGTGTGTGTGTGTGTGTGTATGTAGCGGGTAGTTGGGGGGAGAGAGGATTTTTCATGCAAGTCTCAAGGTTGCAGTGGGCTGACTCTCCCCCTAAGTCCCTAATCAAGGCCCATCATCTGTCATCCTTTCTTTGCTCTCTCTATCACCATGCTCTGTGCTGCAATCAATTCATCATCACCCTTTGTGTGCCACTGAACAGTTGACAACTTTATAACTTGCAGCTGCACAGGCTGACTGACAGGGGTGGAAGGGGAGACTGAAAATAAAAAAAAAAAATGAATAGATGAATGAATGAACAAAGAAGTGTGGTTTCGCCGAGAAAAAAGTTGTTTTCTAAAAATACAAAACAATCTATATTACAGCCTTTATCTCCTTTTCGTCAACAGAGAAACAACAGTGTAGCAGGGAGGAGAGAGTCGAGAGGAGACGAGACCAGAGAAGAAAAAAAAAGCCATCCTTCTCACTGATCTGAAATCAGAAAGCTTTCAGTCATTCTTTATGTGCTCCCCGCGGCCACTCTGAGCCAGTGAGCATGTACATTAGGCTGGGGTATTTTGATGAAATAAAAGCCTAGGCCAGCTTATGGCTAAACAGAATGGGAGCACTCACTCAGCCTGTCTCTGATTGACCATTAAAGCCATTGATGAATGGGGCTGTCAGGGGAGAGACAATTAAATCAAACATGAAACAAAGCCGTTGTGACGGCCCAGTCTGACAGAGCAAACCCATTCCTCCCCTCCATTACATAGCACACGGCTCCTTTTACAACCTCTAACCCACTCCTCCCACCTCCTGTACCCACTATTTGTGTGTGTGTGTGTGTGTGTGTGTGTGTGTGTGTGTGTGTGTGTGTGTGTTCAAAGTGAAAAAGTGAGCGTGTGGACATAGGAGTGTGATGTTCTCTGCTGGAAATGTGTATGTCTGTGTGATGTCACAGTTCAACCACTTTGTCATCCCCTTCTTTCACTCTTTCCTGAGTGACCATCAGAAAAGAGGAAAAAGAAAGTGAGGGAGTGCCTAAAAAAAGTACACAGGGCCTTTCAAAGTGGTTTAAACGTGACGTCAGAGGCCTGTAGCACATGGTGGGAAGTGATTTTCTGATGCAAATCGGGAAGGATCAGATCAAAGGCGCATGACAGCCGATCAATCAACCATCAAATCAGACATGGCAACTGTCGATTATGGCTACTTCCAGCCCATGAAACCCCTTTGTGTGGACTCAAATTGTTTATTTTATCCAAAGGGAGAGAAAAAAAATGCTCAGAGGTAGGGCTTTTCCTCCGCTTGTGCAAAGAAGTTATGCGCTCGGATCACATGCGCACAAAGCCCCCCGTGGCCCCCTATGGCACGCCTCAGGCACTCACCGCGAAGAAAAAGATGGTTGTTTCAAGCTTTACTCAGATCAAATTATGGCAGTATAAAGATCAGTAAACTGTCAAGGATTCACATCGGGAGCAATAGGAAGCGAGAGTTTGCAGCCGTCAATCCATCCGACGCGACTCAAAGCGAAACCACAGAACCTCAGATTGTTGTGTTACACAAACTGTCCGTGTGTTATTTAAAAAAAAGAAAGAAAAGGTCACAGTTTGTATGAGGACGAACAGAGAAACCAAGAGTGACAAAGCCACACACACACACACACACACACACACACACACAAAAAAACCCCACAAAGTGGAAACGGAAATGCAGTGACTGTAAAGTGAGCTTTACAAAACAAAGGCAGTTTGAGGACAGCGATCCTTATTTTTACGCACATTCTAGTTGGATACACATACCTGCTGCGCGCTTGGGCGCTTCTTGCTTCCTCCGCGGCATTCTTTTATTTGAGGGGATTTCCTTGAAACTGTTCTTTACGAAAAAAAAAAAAAAAAAAAAATCAGTATACCCCCTCGCCGTATCCGGGAAGATCCACCTCTTAACTCAGCAGCGATTCACGCCTTCGTGTAGTAGACGGCACAACGTCGCGCAGTCCGATGGAAAGAAAAACTAAAAATCATCGTTACGGATCAGCAGCCTGCGGGAAAAGTCGGCGGAAAAATAAATCAGCAAGGTGGGAAGGGTAGAATGCAATTTATTTGGTGTGATCGTGTTCAGAATGACAGCCTTGATAGCCAGCGTCCATCTCGGCTGCCTGGTCTGGCAACAAGCAAAGTTGAGGGATAAGAGATGATCGCGTCACTCACAGCAGGAGAATGGGCAAACCCACCGCTCCGTTAACTCTTTACTTATCAGAGAGGGGCGGACACCACGCGTGTGTCCTCCTACCTCTGCTGTTCACACCAGAACTCATGAGCTGTAGATTACAACACCCAAAGTAATGATGACTGCCAGTTCTATAAACAAGCGGACTCAAATGAAGTCACACATTAATTGCTCTAAATTTCAAAAGCGTTACATATTAAATAATCACTTTCAGATATATATATATTTTTGTCTGCCGTTGTCATTTTTTTTGGTAGAAATTATAGGTATCATATTTCAGTGTTTTATTATTTACCTATTACATATGTTTTAAGTCTTCCATGTTTGTCACGATAGTGGATAAACATGGGTAAAGGTATTATCCTAAAATGTAAAGCAATTCATAATATTTCACTGATTCTAAAAAAAATTCAGAAACTCTTGTTGTGGTTCACAATAATATGGTAGATTTGACTTTTGTGTGTGAGAAAGCTAAAGTAGCAATAGCAATTAAAGTACTAATAACTGATTATTACATAAATGTACAATCAGCAATCATTTATAGCAGTACTGTACCTGCATTGAAACACCTGAACAGACAAACAGTATCTAATGTACACATAGATGTGTCTGAAAACCTTATGTGGAACCATAAGCCAATGGGGAAGTTTGAGTAAAGACTGAGACCAAAGCCTGTTTTTGAAATATACAAAATCAATAAACCAACATACACGCTATGATATACCAGTAATGTAGCTATTACAGTGTGGATAGGAATCAATAAGTAGCAGCCTTTTGTCAGTAGAAAGAGTCTGGGCATCATTAAGAATATTAATAGTGAACAGGTTCGTAAAATGTGAAGCATAAAAACACAAACACTGTTCTGGTAGAAATGATCAGAAATCGATAGAGTTAGCATTTATGAAGGGAAATAATAATACGGCCATAATGAGCCATAGTGAAAATACCTGTATAAATAATAACAATGATAACATAAAATGAAACAATAATAACAATGAAAACAAAAGAAGAGGAACTATAATAGCATGCTGCAAGTAGCCATGAGAAGATGGACACACTGTTATTTTAAAGAGTTGGACATGGTCAACAGCTTTAGGTCTTAGTTATTAAGTAATTAATATATGATACTACGATGCATGTAGCATGTCAATAAAAATATCTCCCACAAGATCATAACATTACTGAACAGTTGACACGAGACATGATGAATCAATGTTTCCAGTTTACACCAAATTCAAACACTAAATGTTGCATCAGGGGTGACAGTGACTCAGTGGTGGAGCGGGCGGTCATCCAATGTTCCAAAATTGGCAGTTCGATTCCTGCTCCCGACCCCCCCAAAAAATACCCGGAGTGTGAGCTGACAGTGGGAGGTGTCAGCATGTAATGCATGTAAATTTCTAACTCTAGAGTGTGCCACTAATTCTGACTAAAAGTTTTACCTTCATAGATCTATATTACAAAGAGTTCAGGTTAGTCATTTTGTCATGAGTTTTTTTTGCTGCTTTTAAGATATCAGTACCTCTATCACACACACACACACACACACACACACACACACACACACACACACACACACACACACACACACACACACACACACACACACACACACACACACACACACACACACACACACACACACACACACACACACACTCATGAACAAGAATTAAAGTCCTCTGATCAGGACTCGCCCCTGCCTCCCATCTTGTAAGAGGCTGGGTCCCTGTCACTTTAACAACATGAAATTACAACCCAAATGGGATGTCAAGGGTTAGCAGTGTCTCTAAGAGAACTATGCGAATATATTTCCTCCCGCGGACTTGCCCCCATCATGACCTCCCCAGAAACAAGAAGTATTCCCGATGATTGGCGTTTTTACAACCAAATTAAACTGCCTCGCAGGCTGCTGAAGACAGGAGTAGAAAGCAGCTGTTCCAAAATTAGTGAGCCATCATCATGACAGAAAGTAAGGGGGACATGGTGTCATCCAGCTACTGTATCGATTAACCCATAAATAGTATATGGCCTCCACACTGTGGCTCTCCCAGGCTTAAACTGTAAATGGAAGTTATCTTAGCTGTGCATCTGTCTCTTCTCTCTCTGTGCATTATGGCCTTGCTATCTACAGACTGCAACCTGGCTGGATGGGTAGCAGATCAATGAGAGATCAGAATGGGTGCTTTTAGTGCACTATTTATTATCATTATTATTATTATTACTACTATTATTTTTATCATTATAATTGTTATTATTATTATTATTATTATTATTATAGTGATGAACAAATGAAACAGTGTTTTTTTTAAGTCCATATAAATGAAAACAGATCAACAGAGCGTGCATCACTTCACAGTTTAAGTAAATGCAGTTTGATACATGAAGTGAGTATTAAATATAAGAGCAAAGCATGACTCTCCCATGTGTCAGGTATCCCCACTGCAGTCTTCTCTTCTTGCTCTGGAACTCAACATTATCATAAAAGAGGAGCATTTGTTAAGCTGGCCTTGGTTTGCAGACATCTTTCCTCAATCAATCTCAAAGTTGCGATTAAAAAGCATGAGCTGCCTCAATTTCCGATTGAAATGTTTGAGAAAAAAGAAAAGAAAAAAAGAGAGTCAACTTTATTTATCCCTCAACGGGGAAATTATCTTTACACTCTTTTACACGCATATATGTATCAAACCATCCATACAATACAATGTTGTGTATAGGCCCCTGAACAACACAACACACTAGGGGCCTGTAGGCATGCAGTTAGTACACAAACAGTACATGGGGAGACAGAGTGACGGGTCGCGACTTCGTGGTGCGCCCCAAATGAGCAGCTTGTAGGGGGGATGGTGCCTTGCTCAAGGGTGCCTCAGCAGTGGCTGGGAGGTGAGCTGACACCTCCCACTGTCAGGTCACACTTCAAGGATGGCTTGGCGGGAGTGGGAATTGAACCGCCAGTCTATGATCATGAGGAGGCTACTCTACCACTGAGCCTCTGCCGCCCCTGGGAGAGGACCTTACAATTTCATAGCCTCCAGAATATTCAAGAGTTCATTGCGTTCTACTTTTTACTTTCAACCTCTCTGCAGGAGGCAGGAATTATGTCATATATGTATGCAGCTCTCATTGACAACACTGTTCAGCCTTTAGATGTGTGTTGTATGTGGGCCTTCACTACCATCGGATAGTATGCACCGGGGCTCTCAGCTGTGGTTATGTCCAGAAAGTCACTCTCAGTCCCATTAAACATAGATTTGTCTGAACAAAGGATCGGTCTTTCATGTGGAAAAGTGATGCTGTTATTGTTGAATTTTTCATTAAAAAGGCTTTCCATTTATTTCCTGCAGACAGATAAAGGTGTTTGTGCATGTGCGTGCTTTGTTGGTTTATCTGTGTATTCATGTGGGTACGCTCATGTGTGGGTGTGGGTGTGTAATGCATTGCCCTGTTGAGAAGAATGATTGCTTTATTCCTGCCTTGTAGGTGCTATGGGGGCCAGAGCTGTGTCTTTGGGCAGCTGTATGGATGACTTGAGGAGGTCTCCATCATTCATAAAGCACACTCTTACATGTAGAATTGATCTAGCAAAGAAACAGGGTGGCAATAGCAGTTCATCAGTCTTCCCCGACCACAAATCACTCGGAGGTGTCCCCCCGGGGGAGATGTGACACCATTGTCAGTGCAGCGGTCCCCTCGGACAACAGAAGGGGCAGGGCAGGAACCTTTGCTCATATGGTGGCTCCAAACAACCCAATGAAATGCGAGCAGTGTGAACATGCTGCATCCGTAGAAAAGGTCAGGGTATCTACTCTAGAAAATACATACATAAAGACAGCTACAATGCAGCTACATAAGTTATAAAAGTAAAAACAAAAAAAATATTTAATGTTTTTGCTTGTTTTGCATTCTCAATTACTTGTCATGCTTTGGTTTATCTGTTGTACAGACATTAGAAAAAACAAATGGTGCTTCTAATAAATGGGGAAGGAGGAACAATTGCTATGTTAACTGTCATTTTTCACGACACGGATTTAGTTTGAAAATGTACCTACGCTTTAGGTACAGAAGTCAAACAGGTTTTATTAAGGATGCATAATTAAAGCTACATTTACTCATAGTGTTTAATAAATGCAATGCTGTCTATTAATAACGAACGTCATTAATTTGTATAAATCAGCTATGTATGGCACTATGTAATTTCCACCCCTGCAAAGAGAAATGGTGAGATGAAGCTCTTGCCTTTAGCCTTGGATTAAACATTACACTCATCTTACATGAGAGAACATGCTTCTCCTCCTTCTTCTCCTCCTCCTCCTGATCCTTGTCCTCATATCATTTTGACTTTGTCATTGATCTTCATTCTAAAATAATCTCTTATCATTTCTCATTGTAAGCCTGCAGAGAAACCTTTCCCAGATTCCAATTCATTAGCTTCACGCTGAAAATAGAAAAGCTCAGGGAAAGGTGGACATGTGATGAAGGCTCACAGTAAGCGCCTTTAAAATATGTCCAGCGATTCACCTTAAACACTCCTAATCTTTCTTTGAACCTTCAATATGCTACAAATCTCTCTTTTGGGGACATTTGTGTCCTTAAGCATGAAACACTCACTATAAAGACATTACTTTTCAGCCTTGTGTTGTCCCTGCTCTCCGCCTTTTCAACCCTGTCCCCTATTATTAAGCTGAACAGTTCATGTCTTCATTGAAAATACTAAATTTACAAACCGAATGGGTCAGACTTTGAAAAGGTCTCCTCAACATTTTTCAGTGTTACTCCCCAGACAGCCAGCAAGCAAGTCTTTCTCAATATTTTTTCCAGGAAGGAGAGGAGAGTTGTGTGCCAGATGACAGCGGGTTGTACAAGTTTATGGTAAATTATTATGAAAAATCTGATCTGGCTCATCCTGTACCGGTGGTGGATGACTCCACACTGTTTCAATTAGCACTCTTCAGATTGTAGCGGCAGAATTCAGACAATTGATCAATTCTCTTTCTTCCCTTTTAAAATATTCAGGTAGATTATGAATGGTTACACCCTTATCTATTTATATCTCCTTTATTGACAGTATTACATTTATATGGAGTCAAGGTGAAAGATTTAATTTAAGAATCTTGTAGAACTGTTCAGAAAAAGAATGATGACAAAATAATGATTTATATGGTTAACACCTCCAAGAGGAAAAAGAGTTGAACACAGCATCAGCTGAAGCTCTATTATGTATTTGCTGGGGTTTGTTGGGAGCCAGAACTCTGCAAAATGCAGGAATATTTCAATAACTTTTCACAACCATGGTCTCACTCAGTGACTAATAATTGTGGTGTTACCTTGTTATGGAAATTCAAAGCTACGTCTGGCACATCGCGCCTCTGATGTCACGTCAGTCTGCTTAAAGTTGTCAGTTTGTGTTTGAGAGGGCTGATTCCCCTCTTTCCCCTACCTTCTCAGGCAGGGAACATAAAAGGGAGGATGTTTATGATGGACGGGCAGCTTTTTAAGGAGAAGCATCACAGGGTGTTGGATGGGAGGGATCCAAATCAGGATGGCTGTGATGTGACGAGACAGACAGGAACATCCTTCTCCTCGTGTTGAGATGTCAAGCGGAGGAAGTCTTAGCAGAGCAGACAGTATCATCACTCTCCCGAGTGAAGCCAGAATTGCAGAAGAGAGAAGCAGAGGGACAGTGGTGCAGAGCGGCTTTTTTCTGCCATGTTGGCACTTTGGTGTCAGGTTGGGCTTTATTCTTTCTTATTTCCCACTTTTTGCTTCTTCTTTGTTACCTTGTTTATTTACATTTCATAAAATATAAATATATGATTTCTTGGAAATTCTACATGAATTCACAGAAAACATCCCTCGTGTAAAATTAACATTGGTGTACTACGATAATACATTTGCAATATCAGGGAATTAGTGACTACTTCTTTTTACTTCTATTTCTTTCGGCTTTTCCCTTCAGGGGTCTCCCATCACACTACTAGCACCTGTCAATAGATTTCCATCCTTAACCTTAATCACCCTAACCTGCTGCACGTCCTTCCCATCTCTGTCTTGCCAACCTGTATAGATCAGTCTCTCCATCCTTACTGTTCAACCTAGCATACAAGTCTTCATAAGCCCCTTGTTTGGCCTTTGCTACCTCCACCTTCACCTTACGCTGTCCTCTTCGTCTTCCTCACCACCAGAGTCATCCTACACACCACCATCCTATGCTGTTTGGCTACACTCTCGCCTACCAATCCAATCCAATCCAATCCAAACTTTATTTGTTGAGCACTTTACCACAACCGCAGTCGACCAAAGTGCTGTACAGGCGAATGAATAAAAAAGAACAAACATTATAGATAAAAGACAAAATGGCTCAAATATTATAAGTAAAGTTAATCAATTAAAAACATAAAACATAAAATATGGATAAAAACAAAAGCATATAATCAGAGCAATAAAAAGTAAGATAAAAAAGATAAGACAAAATAAAATCTGGTGTCTATCTAGATGTTAAAAGCCACTGCTTTGCAGTCACTGATCTCCTTCAGATTACACCGTCTACACAAGATGTAGTCTACCTGTGTGCTCCTACCGCCACTCTTATGGGTCACCCTATGTTCCTGCCTCTTCTGGAAGAAAGTATTCACTGTAGCCATTTTCATCTTTTTTGTAAAGTCAACTACAATCTGTTCCTTTGCATTCCTCTCTTGGATACCAAACCTGCCCATCACCTCCTCATCACCTCTGTTTCCTGCACCAACATGTCCATTGAAGTCTGCACCAATGACAACTCTCACTTCTAGGTATGCTCTGCATCACTTCATCAAAGTCCAATCAGAATTTCGCCTTCTCCTCCAGCTCACATCCTACCTGTGAAGCATACCCACGAACAAAGTTGACACCTTCGATTTCTAGCTTCAGACTCATCACTTTGTCGGACACTCTTTTTACCTCCAGGACATTTCTAACAAACTCCTCCTTCAAGATAACTCATACTCAATTTGTTCTCCTGTCTACACCATGATAGAACAACTTGAACCCTGCTCCTAAACTTGTAGCCTTGCTACCTTTCCACCTGGTCTCCTGGACACACAGTATGTCTACCTTCCTCCTCTGCATCATGTCAACCAACCAAGTGAATCAACCAAATGAATTAGTGACTACTAAATTATATTAAAGCATAACTGAGCATGAATTAGTGGTAGTAGTTTGTCTCTCTGTGTGGTAACATAGATAAACTAAATACATAAATAAACTACATACATGATAAACTAGGTCTGGTTGTAACCCATCATTAGCTCAGTAGATCTGGGAAGGCTTTGACTCCTTGTGCCTGTGCAACGGACAAGTGATTGTATAAAGTAGGTGGATTGATGACAACAACCTGATGACTGTGAAGCCTTGTAGTTTTTCAATATAAAATGGAGGAAATACTTTAACTAGCTATCCAAAGGTAATAAAATCTACTATTTGCTGAGGGTGGAGATGGATTGTAAGTACTGAAGCTGTACTGAAGTGACATCTGAGGGGGAACAGAGAGAGAGACAGCATATTTAAACTTTGACAGCTTACAAATGATTGGCTCAAACAAGTTGTGACAGGTTGTCATTGAATGAGGCGGAGAATGAGCTGGTGAAGCCTAATGTTGAGAAACCATTTGTGATATTGAGGCCATGCGACTAGTCTTTCAGACTAAACTTTTGCTAAACTTCATAAATTATTGCAGTCTCATTCTGAACTAAGTCAGCCCTCTGGAAGAAAAGCAAGGAGTGTATTTCTCAAATGCAAAAAGTATTACTTTAAGAGTATATAACAACTGAGATGCATGGTAATTAAGATATATGAAAAATAAAGATATATTTTGCCTGTGTTTTGTTCATCACTTACCTGAGATAAATTTTTAAATGAATAAATCTGTACACACGATCACATGGTGTAAGGATGGGTTTCATGATGTGAGGCATCCACTTGCCAAAAGAGAGATAGTCTGGTTTTAGAACTAATCTGCATAAATTTACACCTTTCAAATTGTGAATTTCTGTCTTTATTCTCTTCTGTGTCTTATTCTACTTGTTAATTACCCTTTGACCCTCCTGGCTCATGTTGGAACTGATGATTGAAGATGGATTTGAGAGATGGATTTGTCAGAAATGTCTTATCAGTCTGTGATGCTAAGGGCAGATCTCCCATTTTATTACAACATGGGACACATCAAGAAGCACTATCACTTATAAAGCAAGTGTCAAGTGAAGTCTGACTTTGACTGTCTTTCCAACTCCATTTACCTGGTGTTTACAGCATGCCCCTTGACACTACCATGTATGGAGTAGCACTAGATAGTGGGGATGGCTGGTAATTCCCTTGCTTATATGAATGAGTGATCAGAATTCATATTAGCATCTTTACACGCTGATGGCATCCTGTAACTGTAGGTGCCAAGCGGTATCCGTCGAGTCCCATTTTCATCCTGTTGGGAATAAAATATGACTAGTTCAAGTGCTTTTATGTAGTATGGAAATATATGTGTTTGCATATAAATTTTAGCTTTTATATGCAATAGCTCACGTCAGCTTAACATATGTGTGGCACAAAAACAGATTTATAGCACGGATCCTTATGTATAAAGAACATTTTGTTGTTACTCTTACTAATTACTTTACAAATAACTATTTTATGTTAATATGTCTACATTCATGCACATGTTGTTGGTATATTTATGTGCATTTTTAAAGATTTTCACTGAAGCAGAAAAGTGGGTCTTTCTATGCACAATTTCTGTAAGTAGCTTCTGATTCTGTTGTATTGGTTTCTCTGTCTGTAATTTCATGAGATTAATGACACTGTCACACACTTGTGAAGCATCCTTAACCAAGATTCAGCAGCATAATGTCCACTCCATCTTTGTTTCATTTTTCCCGTTCAAAAAGGCATTCCAATCAACATTAGGCCATCTTGAATCCCTCCTCGTTCTGGCTGTTACACAGCTATGGTGCCAGTGTTAGATGGGGAATGGTTTTTGCCAAACAGATGGAAAAGCATCACGGTTTTGCACTCACACAGGCACACATACTTCCTAGTTGGTGATTTCATGGCTTGCATTGATATTCAGTCATTCATTACAAAGTGAATTAACGTGCCAGAGTTTCAGTTTCTCCTCAAAAAACAGATGTTGGCAAAACATCTAATTAAGCAACACACCATATCATTGCTTCCCCGTCATCTCTAGCCATTTTGCTCTGTTAGAAAAAAGTTCCTCTTAGAAGCATCTAAAATTACAGGGATGCTGTATCTCATTCGGATGAGGCGAGGTAGGTGTTGCAGCTGTGACCTCGGTGCCCAATAACCTAAATCACCATTTAAATTATTCACACAATAACGACACCGGAGCACTCCATTATGAAGATTATTGCTGAGAAATGGGACCGGCTGAGGTGAAGGATGAGTCTTATCTTTTGCTGTCAGTCGGGGCATTAGTCATGGTAACGGGTCCTGCAGACTTGTGTTCTGGGTTTTCATTGAGCTATATGTAGAAGATTTATCACAGATCACTGGCTGATGTCAACGTCCTAACAATAAGATGAGATGACCGTCTAAAGCTGTTACACTTCAGCATTGGAGTTCAAGGTCTGAGTGATGCAGTATGTGGACATATGTAAAATGAGATGATATAGAAAAGACGTCAAAATGGCAAGTGAAGGATTTTACTGATAGGAGGGATAGAGAACTCCCCACTGCACTACACTGACGTTTACATCCACATTTACCAATTCTCTGGAGTAAATGAAACTTCACAGACAGAAAAACTTTTCATTTGAACTAAATAAGACAGAAGAACTGAAAGTGTTTTCTGTGTCATTGCTCTTTTTTCCCCCGTCAAGTAGCCAAACTCAATTTATGTCAAACAAGGTTTAAAGGACCTTGGGATTAAAGCCATAAACTGGTTGCTGTCAGACCTGAAGCCCTGCTAACAATTTAGTGCCAAACCAGCGTTGTTCAATATCATTTCATATTATATCATGTCATGACACAGTGACAGCTACACATCAGCCCAGTCACAGCTGGTTTGCCCTCAGGAGCTCCTCCGATGTCGGCTTCAATCGAAGCTGACTCCACTTTGCTCTCATCTAAAATGGGAAATCTATCTGAAGTACTCTGTGGGGAGTGGCTACCACTTTTGGTAACGAATGTTAACAGGTCGATCAGGTAATGAGAAGAGATATTTGGGTGGGTGGGCATGGAGTGGGGTTGAGTACTGCTGTAATGGACCTGCCAAAAGCCTTCACTGGCTCCATTACAACAGTTAGAGACAGCACTAATGGGGTAATCACCTATACAGACATCCAAAACACCTATATTGAAATCAACAGCATATGCCTCAAATGTTTACTGAAAACAATTTTGTGGTGCCAGTTAAGTGTAATCCTATTTAAATGTGGACATGGTTAATGGGTCCAAAGTTTTTTTGCACTCAACTTCAAATTCTCCTCTGATGACACAAACCAGCGAGAGTGATTTCTGACAAACAGCTCATTACTCTTTTCAAAGGGAGAACGTCGGACAGTTTTCAGCAACTTTTCATCTAATCCAAGTTCTTCATGTGAGACAACGTTCACACAAGGAACGATCACATTCTGAGCAAAGTTTATATATAATCATCTCACTTCTATGTACAGCATATCCTGATACAAGTGTAAATAAGTGAGTCACATCCATTTAACCTGCATGACTATACAGAATTTATCTCCAAAAAACAACCTTTATTTAAATACTTTTATTTTCAGATATTTATTAGATACCTTTTATCAACCTAAAAGTAGGAAGCAAAAAAATACTCCACATTTTGGAATATGTTGCTAAAATAGTAGAATATATATTTAGTTTTTAGAACACATAGAGGACACAAGTGATTTATTACATGTTGTGTATGTTTATTATCAAATAAATATATTTGAGATATCTGACAAACAAGAAGCAGAAACAACAACAGTCCTTTCTTAAACATACAAAATTATTTAAAAAAAGCAAGCCAGGATTCAACCTATAGTGTCACTGCAACAAGTTTGGTTTGTTTTAAATGCTTTTAGATTATAAAGGAGAATTCCTTAATTTCAAAGGTGTCAATAAATAACACAAATGACTATTATGTCATATGCAGTAGAAATGCTTTACATATTGTATAGAAAGAGACCATGTATTAGAATTAATATTTTCCTGTTCCTACAGCTCTGTGGTTGATTATTACCTTTACATACATACGTATAGTGGGCAAAAATGTATGCCATTATTATATATACTACACACATATTCATACATGAAATCATTCTGCATGGGTTACTATAACTCAACACATGTGATCTTGGATCTTGCACTATACATATGATCAATGTTCCTTCTAATTTTTCATGTGTCTGGGAAAACACACAAGCTTCCTGAGGACCACTGTGAGCAACATCGGATGTGCACGCTGTGGCCTCACACCAGTATCACATTTGTTCAAAACCTTGGATCATAGCAAGTTACAGAACTTATTAAAAGAATCAAATCACAGCAGCAATTTTCATTAGTTTTCATTTAATGTAAGTGATTTGGCCCACTTGACATGAAAAAGACAAAAATCTTGTTCTTCATGAGATGTGAGGTATGTTATATGCGAGGGTCCTGCTTTGGCCTGGGTGAAGTCCAGTTGTGGTCTGGCTTAGGGTCCTGTTCTGGAAAAAATGACATACTGTATATACACCTTTCAGACATAACATTTTGTGTACATTAAAACATTCACATTTTGCAAAATGACATGTACTGTTGCTTGTGATACAGTGTAAATGCCTGTAACTCTTTGTCTGTAAAATATTTAATTACTCTTTTTTTATTAGTATTTCTACACCCAAAATTATCCAGTAGTAACAGCATTTAATGATTAATAACCATAAATAAAAAATCTTAAGTGTCATTAAAATATACACAAATCTGACTTAAATTTTTATCTTATTTTCACGTGGTTGTACACTTTGTCCAGGTTAATGGCTTCGTCTGCTTCTTGCTTTGAACTTTCTCAAAAAGAAAAAAAATCTCACCCAGTTTCACAGCTTGTCCTTTTATTTGCAGCTACACATGTTCTCCGACAGCCATTCCATCTTAAAAGAACCGCATTTCTTTTTTTACTTTGGCTTGGCGAGTGGATGTGTTGCTGCCTGTTCGTTTCCAGTCATTAACTTGCTAACCTGCACGGCGCGTATAGCAGGTTGCACATGCAGCACCGTCAATGCTCTGATTGGCTGCGTAGTGTCAGTGAACCTTATCATATTTTAAAGAAAACAATGATATTGGTCTATTTAATTAGGTTATATTAGATCTAATATAGATATTACTGTATTTAATACTGTGACACCCCCGGTGTAGTGTAATGTGGACAAGGATGACAACAACGGACTTCTTTTGGCGAACTTAATTTCAGCGTCCAACCTTAACAAGCAACAATCCAGAACCTCTCTACTCCCGCTCAGCACTCACCTTTTATACTCACACAACCCTAACCCTAACCCCACCACCCCATCCCGCACTTCCCTCCAAGTCTCGCGAACTCATGCACAACTCACACACGCGCAGAACAAGTCAGGGCAGCAACACACAACAGTAACAACACATGGGATATCGTTGCATAGACTTTCTTGTGCGATGAGACTGTGTGAGCAGTACGCAGTTGCGCAGGCGCGCAGGTTACAGGGAACACTGCATATGATTATTTCTTAATAAGAGGTGATTTAGTGTTCTACAGTAATGTCAACTTAGTTGAACAGAGATCAGCTGTTTCTCATAACAAATATGTCCTGCTCTGAAATGCGTCCACCTGTTTTTTTTTCTTCTCACAGTCCAAAGGCAGGGGAATTTATTTTCACTACTGAATGTTTTCTCACATAGTCTTCATGCTCATGCAGATAATCATGGCTGAAATGTTTATAAATATTCCTTTCATTTTATATCTTCAAGTCTGCCTCTTCTATAGGCCACTCGGCACACGTTGGTCTATATAAGGCCTGGACACAGTTGTCATTTTAAACTCATTCTTTACTCCATATGTCACTGTTTCTGTTGCTATCCGTGAGTTCATTTAATTCAAACCTTTTGAGCGATAGAAGAGATGTGAGAGTGCAGGAGCAGAAGGACGATGAGACAATTTGTACGATCAGAGGAGAAGGCAGAGAAGGAGAGTGACGGAGGGAGGGTGAAACCTCCTAGAGCTTGATGGTGATTGGAGACATCACTTACACAAACAATGAGGCAGAGGATGACAACATCTTCTGCATGACGAGTGTGTTTGTGAAGGGTGTCCTCACACAATGAAATGGCACTTTGAATCATCCTCACACCCTGGACGTGTACGAACAACGACACGCACAAACACATCAAAACACATGCACGCACGAAGAGATTTCATTTCATATTTTCCCTGCCTGATGTTATGTAGAGTACACAATTACAACAGGAGGGGAGGGGAGGGGACGCAGGGTCACTTTGCACGAAGGGTATATGCCTTGTTTGTCAATCAATGCAGAAGCACTTAAAGGAGGGACATAAATACAGGTGTTAGAATTAAGATGAGCGCAGATGTTCTGTAAAAACACTAGAACTCTCCTCTTTCCTCTCTCCAGCTTTCATCAAACTTTCTGTCTTTCTCACTGAAATGTAAATTCATTTCACAGCAATATCCTTTGTTAAAAGAGGTTTAATAACAGGAAACAAGACCCAAATGCACAACATTGGAAACAATTTTGTTCACAAAAGTGGTGTCATACACAGGTAATATGTTTACAAAATAAAATAATGACCAACCTGGTATAGTGTCAGCCTCTCCCCTTTAGGGTAATGTAAATTTACACATTACAAGTAGAGACTGTTAGACATCCAATCAGCAGGTTTAACCAGCTCTTAAGATCAAGGACAAGTGGCTCCTTTTTCACAGTGGGTCCTGAGAAAAGGAGTCAGAATAGTTTTACTTAATTCTGACAGATAAAATTTTAGATTTCACCTCTCCATGTTAACTTTCTCTGTTTTTTAATAGAATTTCCTGGAAATGATGATATCAACAATTATTTTTCACTAATAATCATGCTTTTTTAAAAATATCTTTTTGTGTATCACATTCATCCACAATGACAACGTAATGGTTTGTGTTGACAGTGTTAGTTAAGTTACACAAATGCCTTAGATACTGAGAGATATACTGTATATTGTTTGATCAAATTTTACAGACAATGACAATGGATCACCCACATTTTATTTCATGTTTTATTTAACATTTAAATCTATCACAAGTCTACAGATGAATTAAACTCATGAAATAACCCATTACAAAAAAAAGAAGAAGAGAGGGCAGACATTGAAAATATACAAGCCAAATAATTCCCCCTTGTGAAAATTCATTATTATAGTCTGCATGTACACAATGATTGGATTGGACAGTGGAGCATTTAATGCATTGATTGCTGTCAGTATGTTAAGAGATACTCATCAACTATATGAGGAAATGACTCCAAAATACATTTCAAAACTTAAAATAATATTTTTATTCACATACAAACCCATCATTCTTAGAAAGAGAATGTTTGACAGTTTTGGTTTCCAGGACCTTGATGTCTTTTCTGTTACTTAATGTCTCCTAAAAATAACTTACACCCATGATGATCCTGGGAGTATTGTATGCATCATTTAAAGAAGTTAAAAGTATCTTTAAAAATTTTTACTTACTCTAACTCAAAACAATGTTTTGTTTATATTTTACAATTCTAAAAAACATGGGAAGAATAATTTAAAGACTGATTAAAAAAGAGAGAGGTGGGGAGTAAATAACTCTTAATATGTGATATGGACGAATTCATTCCTGAAATCTTAACAGGCAGTAAAAAAAGGAAAGGGAGGGATACTGTACTCAGGTGAGACCTTTTCATGCTTCAATGTTTCTTCATTCTTTTCGTATACTTTCATTCATAACAAGCCCATTGTGAATCTTATCGCTTGTTGTTTGCTTACATTTGAGTTACCTTGCCGTGTTTACTGGATTTGTGGTTTACTCCTATTTCTTCATCTCGCATGACTAATTAAAAACATTTAAAAAATGTCAAAAATAAAATTATGACAAATGAAATTACCGGAGACATCTTGTTTTTTTGCATGTGTGTTATACTTTCAACAAGGGTGAACAATAGAACCATGGTTGGGATTCATACCTGGGGTTTGAATACAGTCTTGTCATAGTGTGGCAGTGCTTGCCCATACAGCTTATTTTGCACATCTAAAATTGCATGTTATGTTACTGTAAGTGTCATATGTCGTGGCATTACTATAGAAGATTACACACCTCTAGTCATTTCCACACAGTCCACTGCTAGCACACAAGCTGTTTCCCACTACACATCTCCTCCTCAGGCGTGGTCTACCAGATACAGACCATCAGCTGTGCAATCCACCATATTCTACTGCCAGGCTAATAAATGGCTTGTGTCAGAGGCAGTGTCAGTCTATTGGTTGCTCATTTTGAGTTTGTCTAGGGGTTGGAGAGGAGCTTTGCATTCTCTGCTGCTCTGCTCAGTGACTGGCAAAGTCCTGACTTTATTGATTTCTTTCTTCACTGCTCTTTGTCAAAATATCCAACTGCAGACCTTAAAGACCTCCGCCATCGCTCGACATCTGTAGCCACACACGGCTCCTCTTACAGTGGTCGACTCCTGCACTTTGTTTTTTGTTGTGTTTTTTTCTTCCAAAGGGGGAGGAAGGGATGATAGGCTGTGTGAGTGGAAGATGATTGGAGAACACAATCTAAAACCTCAGCAGCCGCCCCCACCTTCTCTCTCTCTTTGTTTTTCACTGTATGTCACTCTCTCTCTTTCCATTCTGACAAAGAGAAAATATTGTACACTGACTGGCTCCCATTGAATCCACCTTTTGATTCATCGCCCAATTTCAGGCTGCCAAGCAGCTAAATTGCACCAGGTCTGCCAAAATTCATCCCAGGAACACGCAGGAGATGTGAAAAATTAAATGTCATCGTGGCACAGTGGAAAACTTTCACCTCTCATCGAGCAGAATATGTTCGCTTCATTCTGTACTGATGGATGATGGCCTGAAGCTATACTTAACCTACTTAGTAATGTCATGTACGGCAGAATGTGTTTACTTTTGAAAAATAGTGAGAAAACATAAACTCTATCAGAGCTTGACATCTAACACATTCTTCCTCCAAATAAAGTGCCTTTTTATGTTGATGCAGGAATGAATTTTCCCCCTCATCAGACTTGTTTGCTGTATATCATGCACTAATGCTGGGGGGTGTAAAATAATGTTGGCAGAATGAAAAGACAGATACTGTTTCTAAATACTAAGGGATACGTTGGACTTCACTGCTTAAATTACTGGATAAATTTGTAGTGATTTTTTTTTTTTCACACGGCTACTCTTTAGGGGGCAACTTGCAGTGTTATCGAGGAAAGTTATGCCATCTAGACATTCTTAAAGGATAAGGGTACATTATTGGGTGTAAATGAGAGGGTGAGAGACAATGGGCTGAAAAGCAGGGAAGGGATGAGGTAGGGAGGCAGGCAGAGGGTAGGAGGGCTGAGCGATGACTGGCTACTTTAGCAATTAAAATGTGGGGCAAAGACACAGAGGCTTGGTTTGACCGAGAGACTGCACCATTCATCATCCCAGCTGCCATAAAGCAGCAGTAGATGGAATCTTTGATTTGAGCTTCACAGGAACATAAATCAAAATCCAAACCATGGCCTGTCAGGGCCATCGCCAGAATTACCCATTTGAGAGAAGGAGAAAGAGGAAGAGAGGGGAGGTAAGGTTAGAGAGAGTATAGGTAGCTACTTTTCTGGCTTTGCACTCCATCTTGTACACACACACACACACACACACACACACACACACACACACACACACACACACACACACACACACACACACACACACACACACACACACACACACACACACACACACACACACACACACAGTCAGACACAGTTTACAGATACACACCTTTGTCCCTTCATATGTATTTGAAGTTCAGACGCAGCTGCCTCCTGCCCCACACACCTAACAATATAGAATCCAGGGATCATTGATCAAGTGGCTGGGTCCTGTCAGTGGCCAGTGGTGTTCCTGACCCGCCCCGCCCTGCCAACATCCTCCCGTCCACCCCCCTCTTCTCTTCATACCCTCGAATACAAGGCAGAGAACAAGGAAGTGAGGTCATGCCGCATGTACACCCATCCATCTAAATAGCATGACAACGACAGCTAATAAATCATTCATTCATTGTTTAATCTATTGTCTGCCTGGGCAAAAGTCATGCGGCTGATATGAAGACAGATTTACCACATGCAGGTGGGGCCCACTGGAGTGGGACATTTACTGTTACTGGTTTCCTTATCAATTAGTAATGTGTTCATTATGCCTTGCAGCAATTAAAACCACTAATGATTGAAATAACATGGAAGGTCTTTTATCAAGCCAGTGCCAAAGTAATTTAAGCCAATTTAGTCACATATTTTATTTTCGCTTTAGGTTATCAAACATTGTGATTTACTGATGCGCAGCGGAACTTGATGGAAAGATGCATGATGACTTATCTGCACATTTTATCTACATTACAGCCCCCCCATACACACACACTCACACACACATGGCTCTGATAATATATTCATTTGAGAGGATGGGATGAAGGGTGAGGTGGGGGGTAGATTCATAATGGCAAGGTCACCAAAGGTTCGCTTTACATGTAACGCATAATCCCCAAAGCATGAATATTTAGGTTCATCTCCTCCACCGTGAGCCGTGTTTAATTTATTCTAATTACAGAAAGTCTGAATGAAGGTAGCGTGTTATGAGCAGCGGTAACAGCCGTAACATCATCTTATTACTGAAGGGTTACATTTCCCCGGTGTAGAATCAATGTAAAACATGTGACCTGAAACGGCTCAGGACAGGTTAATGAGGCTACATTTGGGGTACGCATCTCATTATAGCAGCCAGAGGGAAGGTCACCAAACACCACTGTTTACCTTAGCCCGCCACTTAACAGACTTACCCTGAAAAACATGGGGCAAAAAAAAAAACTCCAGCAAATCATCATGTTGTTATGGTATGACTCAGACACAGAAAGCACCAAGGCTTACATTCCATTTGGAAAAGGTCATGTGCGTATGTCCCACTGCAAGCACGGCCACCATGTTTGACCTGTTGTTAAAGCGACAATAGCAATTGTTTCACGCCAGATGAGTCTGATGCACAATATGATTTAGAAGCCATAAAAAGCGATGAGGTAGTGTTGATCTTTCAGACAGCTATCACTGCTGATGAATGATTGAGCCCGGGATGGACTTCAAGCTGACGATGGGAGGCTATGAGTGTTTTCATTTATGTGGCGGCGAATAGAAGCAAAAAGTGGTGTGTGGCACTCCCGTCTGTGCCCACATGCGGAGCGTGGCATTAGTCAGAGCGTGTAAAGCCCTACCAGTCAGACGGGAGATGGGTTGAGGGAGATGAATGGGAGGTAGGTTCACTTTATTACTGTCACTCTGCTCTCCCCCAGTCTGCCTCAACCTCCTCACTACCACCCATCCATTAATCACATGTTACTGCCTCTCCCCCCCTCTCTCACTGTCTGTGTCTCCACCCTCCACCTTTCTACTCCTCCTTCATCACTACAGCTATCCTTCCATCACTCACAATTGCATCACTTTACTTTCTCCTCCTTACATGTCCATCCAGTTAAATCTGTCTCTGGTTTGACACTCCTTTCCTAATCTTGAGGCCAACACAAACCTTAGCATTAAACTGGCATTAAAGGAGGAAAAGCTTGATTAGGACATCCATCAGAATGAAGGAGAGGATTCTCTCATGCCGGATTGGGTTTCACCAGCTTTTAGTAAATTCTTTCCATCTGTCAGTCTGTCTTTGTTGCTTTAAGCTACTTCAAATGAGTTTTTTATCCAAATGAGCTGCATCATTAAAGGTTGAGAAATGACAAATATAGATTTCAGTAATGTAAGGAACCAGTAATGTAAGTCACTGTAGATTGCAAGCTGTTGAACATGTGTCAACAATTTGTATTAGCAATATACTGTATATTACACTTAAAATTACATACAGCTCTGTGTTAAAATGTCTATAAAGAACTTCATGTTATATATAGTGCACTTGCAGTACAGTATGCAAGTGCACTATATATAACAAGAAGTTGCAGCTGGATCTCAAATGTTCAAATCAGGAACCACAAGTGGAAAATAGCGCTAACACAGGCCGCTGCTCGCTCAACTCTCCCTGTGCGTGGTGAAGTTGACTCTTTGGAGTTGGGGGTAGACTGATGATATTACCTCCGATTGATTGGTCACTTTGTTTTGTATCAGGTGCAGTCTAAGTAAGGCCTGTGAGAGAAGTCCATGCACTGATGCTCACAGGAACAAACTCAAGAAACTCTGTTTATGGAAAACATGCGGCATGGAGATTCATGGACTGGAATTTCAAAAAATATATTAATTTTTTTTGCATTGCCTTTTGTTTAGCAAAGATTTCATGAAGTGTATCCACACTACACACACACACACACACACACACACACACACACACACACACACACACACACACACACACACACACACACACACACACACACACACACAAACACACAAGGCTGGGGAAGGAGGGTGGGAAGAGAGGCCCCTATAGGCTGGCCCTGCTGCCGCTCCCCCGGATCCTATCGGCTAATGGGTCGGGAGGGATTTGGAAAGGGGGGTGGAGGTGGACGGAGACGGATGGCTGCTGACAAACTCGCACTGACAGCCAGTGAATACGGGGCAGCCTAGCAGAAAGGTCAGAGCAGGGATAGATAAAGGACCGCTTGACTTTCAAAGTTTCGCCCTGCTCGTTGCCACCGCGCCGTTGTCACTGAGAGAAAAGTGTTTATGTCGGTAGGGCGTCTTTTCTAACTACGACTCTTTTACATGCCAAAAAGTTTGAGATACCTCCAAACATTTCCGTCCTACGCAGCATAGATTTGTAGTTCAAGCAAAACTTTGTGACAATCTTCAAAATGACTTTGCCTCAAAGTCCAGTTGTAGGTACATTGCATGTATGCAGTAGCTCTGATATTCTCATTAGACCCATGGTAAGCTGTGTACCTTCAAGGAGAGAGAATCAAACCCCCTTATAAATGAACTAATCTGCTGTTCACCCTAGAGGCTCAGTTACTGTGTGTGTTTGTGTGTGGGTGATGTGTTTATTGACTCCAGTAGAGGAGTGGATAAGAGGAGAGCCTCTGACTGAAGAACACTGATCCAGTCAGATGTCACAGGCCCTCAGAACTGCCTCTAATGGGGCCCCGGGGACTCTATCCCTCACCCTCTTCCACTTTCTCTCCCTTCCTTACAAGCTCTCTACCACCAGTCACTCTATCTGTCTGCCCCTGGCCTTCTGCTCCTACAAGTAAATACACTGTTACCTACATTACGATTCAGATAAAGTATGCAAAGCAAAGTCACTGTCATTTGATCAAGATGTGATTTTTCCATCATTCACTTCAAAAGCTAGATTCATGAACATTTCATCGTTCTGCATATGATTACAGAAGATCACAGGAAGATGGTAGCTACTTGAAGGTTCGTTTCGATATTTTGGATAATGTTCTTATTTATTTTCACATGGAGACATAAATTTTATGATTGATGATACTCATAGCTTGTCTTAACACAAATATGGGAAAACAGGAAACACTGCAGCAATGCCAGAAGTTCACAGAATTCCCTGAGTCATCACATGGTACTTTTCAAAGGACTCACAAATCTCCTTCTTTTTCCTTTCTGTTTTATATGGATTTTATAAATGTGTTACTCCGTGAGCAGATTTTGTTAGCTAACCAGCTGCTGACACATATTTCATAGACTTTTACAGGCCTGGTCATCTGTGACTAACTCTACAATAATTAACCATCTAGTCTCAATAAGATTTAAATCTCATTCAGAGCAACCTGACAAATATGGCAACAGTGAACAAAACTGTGGATTTTAAATATCACAACAAACAAACCAAGAAAATTACAAAAAAACATTTTTGCTTGTAGAAACATATTTCTAGACAGAAATAATAACACAGTACAGTTCATTCTGAATGTCTGTAGAATATTTATGCCAGCTGCTACAATGTAGACACTATTATCATAAATAATAGTCTAAATGTATTTAAGACATTAAAATGTTAGACAAAGCACATACATTTTTTAGTTAAGTAGGTTAAGGCTAAGTAGCACACATCAACTAATTTTTGCAAGCACAGACAGCAGTGATGTCTACTCTAATTAAATGTGAATCTGTCCACAGTTAACCACATTTGATATGTCAACCCTAAGTAGAACCTTATCATGTGAAATCAGCAAGGACACTACTTGTCAGGGGCCGAGAGGAGACAGAAGGGACAGTTCCTGGCAGGACGTCCACTATTCCCACCGCTCCCAGAAGGCCATGCTTCAGCCATGTGTCCATCATCGCTGTCGGGAGGCGTCCATTTTTGAGTCTCTGCATCCTGAATCTGAAGCAAACCCCGTCTCTGACAATCATGTGACCTTTTCCCCACGTCAGGTGTCGCGCTCGGTTACGTCAGGGCGGCAGACGAGTGTCAGAACGTAGCCTCGTTTGTGTCTGTTGACTCTCTTAATGGTTTTAACCAAAGAGCACTGATTTGGAGTGAAATATGATCTGATGTATGATGACAGAGGTGACGCAGACAGGGCTTGTCTGGCTCTGCACGATGAGGTTGGAACCGCCCCATTTAGACACATGTTTGTGTCCATTGTCAAAGTGGTGAAAGCGGTGGAGTCATGTATTTATTTGTAAGTGTGTGTGGGTTTCTTTGACACTTCAAGACTATCCGACGGTGCTGAGGAGGCACCATGGGAAGTGTTTTTATCTTTGATACACCAGACAGATTACACACATAGAGGCCCTGCAGGGGGACGGTCACCGTCAGTGGTCGTTGTGAGCTTTAGCCTGCACATGTTCAAATTTGAAAAATTAGACTCATACTTGATTAAAGAAGCACCAAATTTTTCTTTAAAACTGCATTGGTTTTATTGTGGAACCGTTTATAAAAGCACAATTGCGCCAGATAGAAGGAGTTAGTCCTTCGACTCTGTCATAACCCCTTTTCTTCTCCCTCATTAACTTTCATATGGACAAAACACATTTGGCTCACACACCATTGACTGATCATGTTAGAGTTTACCGGGACACCAGAGCTGTCATCTGGTGATCAACGCCAAGACTTTTTCCTCACCCCCCTCACTGCTATTGTACAATCACAGGTCATCCCTCCAGCTGCTTTGGTTCAGTTAGCAACACTTCTGGTACAGATGAATTTGAGTCTCATGTACCATTATTAAAAGAGACTTAACAAATCAGGGTTTGTTTCAGCAGACAACCTTTCTTTGGTGCACTTTATTCTGACATTATTCTCTCCAATAAATCAAGTCTTAACTGATGGTTTTTGTTCCTAGTTTAAAACTCTTTGAGGGATCTATTTGAAACCTCAAACATTTGGTGTTAATAGGGCAGAACGACGGGGTGTATTTGATAACCACAGCAACTACAGTATGACATCCACAGCCAAACGAAGGCTACCAGCTCTGCAAACAACCACCACACCCTCGATCCATTTTTATTGTATTTGAGCAGCAGTGTTATATTTCCTGGCCTCCCCTTAGCACCACACACACAGGGCACTCCAAACAAAAAATCCATACTATCGACCCGCCAATGTCACCACAATTACTCTTCCCAAACAGCCATTGAGGACAAATTACATCTGCACTGCCTTTTCACCCGGTCACTATGGCTGAGCGGTGGCCCCCATCACACCACCGCCTCCTCCTCCTTGTCCTCATCCTCCTCTAACCTCCCTTCTCTATCCCTCCATTTGCCTCTTAACTGAAGCCTGGATGGAGATATGGAGAGAGGGGTCAAGGCAGGAGGTGGAAAAGCAAAACAGCAAAAACCAGCAGTGTTTACTAAATAAAAAACCTAAATTTCATTAAATATTGCTTTAGTTTATTGCTGATCACATACTGTAGTTTCCAGGTTTCTGGGCAATTAATGCTATGTATGCAACAGACATTCTACTTAGATCTTTAAAATAATCAAAGTATATTTCCCTTCCTCTTGCCTCCTATTTGCATGTGTCACATTGGAATACATGATGTTCATAAACCATTTTCCTATCGGCAGAGGACTCCAGCTGAGAGCTGCATCTTCCTCTGCTTTCCGGCTAGTCTCCAGTGGTGAGGGGTAATCTCGCTCTGAGGTGTGAAGACTACCACTTCCCATGTTTACATAAATACAGAAGCCCAACACCACAGAAAAAAACACTCTAGTATTGATTTCCCCATCTGTGAATACTGCCAAAATCATTTATTCAGTATTGGCAGCACTGCTAGCAGCAACCCACATTTAATGCTCTTAGCTATTAAGTTTCTTTTCAAGTAATCTCAGAGAACGTTGTCCCCCTCCAACTGCAGACAGGGTGATTGAATTTTTCTGATGTTATGATGGCCCAGGAGGACATTTAAATGGCTTCTGGTGCAGGTGGTGTATACCTTCGTGTTGGGAGTTTGAGTCTGTTACACACAGTGAGTAGGTCCCCTTTCTGAATCAGGATCATCAGTCACCACCCACACAGTCTCATACTGCCTTTCACCTTCATCTTAAACAATGAAAGAGTCTACACTCTTAAATGTAATAGCTCCAAAGCCATCCACTCACCATTTCTAGTAATGGGAGCACTCACACGGAACCGCATCAATGATATTTTCTGCAATTTAAGACTGGAATCAGCAGATTCTTTCTCATACTTCCTATATGTAAAGCACCATGCAGGTGCAACATAAAGAAGTGTTTTTGATTCAAACCAGACATAGTTTTCCATATGTGTAGGAGGGCACATTACAAAAATAATAATAATAATTTTACAGCATTTTATAGGAATTAATTTCTCTAATAACAGTCAGGAGAGTGATATTATAAGTTATAATTATTAGCCAATATAAAAATATAGAAACAAGCTTTTGAAATAAGAAGAATTAGAATCACATTTTTGCGATCATGTCATACATAACAAAATCTTGAATGTGTAGGATTTTACTGACACAGAATATTTGACTGTAAAAGAGTCGGGACACTTAGTCATACAGTATAAATCTGTGAGACGCCTGTAGTTCAGTGGTAAAAAGATGAAAGAAAGACTTGCAGTTCCGACACACACCTCTGCTGTGTTACTGCTTAAAACCATGATGAACCACGGCAGACACTTTAAACAATTTTATAACACGAATGAGCAACAAACATTTATCCAAATAAATCAAACTGCCTTCAGCTAACATGGAAACCTATTATGTTCGATCTCTAGATCCTGCATTAATGCACAAATCTGCATTATAACAGTAAAGCTCCACCTATCAAGGGCTTGCGTGTGTGTGTGTGTGTGTGTGTGTGTGTGTGTGTGTGTGTGTGTGTGTGTGTGTGTGTGTGTGTGTGTGTGTGTGTGTGTGTGTGTGTGTGAGGGAATCATTCATGCATCTGTAAGTGCGTATGTGTATGATATATGGTGATCAGTCACAGGAGGGGTTTTTACTGCGTGATTATTTCTGCTGTGACACTAACGAGCTTTGGCTGCAGATCCACTGCAGACCAATTACATTGGAGAGGAGGCTGCTTGCTTATTATTCTCAAATAATCAGGGTTTTACACCCATGTTACAGCTCCTATTACACATGAATATATAAGTACATACATACATATATGAATATATATGTATATACGCACATACTCACATACCTATATAAATAAACAGATATAGCGATTTAGATATAGATATACATTAGATAATAATATAAATATAGATACAGCACCAATGAGAGTTGTCATTGTGGGAATGATGAAGAGAAAACCGACATCCCTACTGACAAAGAAGAAGCTGGTAGTCCTCCGCTGGAACATCAACAGAATGAAGCTACTATCAAGGCAAAGACTGAGATCAATCAACAGAGTGGAAACGAAACCATCAATCATAGAGAGATGACAGAAGTGACTCCTGATGAAAGCAGTGTCAAAAGAACTAGGTGACACCCCACCAACAACAATAACAGCAGCAGCAGCATCCCCACCAGCACCATCACGGAAAACAATGAACTCACTCACGCCACTGCAACAGTAACAGTGAAGACTGTCGGGTTTAAGATCGAGAACGCAACATGAAGAAATGCCCCCTTTGGAGAGGAAGGTCGGAAGCTATGATTGAAAAGATTGGGAGGGGTATTAATGAGATACACAGGAAGAAGCTGGTACTGTAGGTATGTGTTTTCCAGGTGTGCATGAGTTTATGTTGTGGTTCAAACAGACAGTTAGCCTGGTGCTGTGCTGTGCCGTTTATGATATGGAGCCCTTTCATTTTATTTATCTGCGCTGCATTGTGCTGCCAGACCTCTTCACTCAGTTGGTGCTCCAATATGCATCCAATATGACACCTCTGCATATGTCAGATTGTGGCTAGGCCCAATATGGATGATTTGTGACTGGAGGGGTCTTTCAAACCAGAGACCTATGAAGGAAGAGAAAATGAAGGATCAAAATCGCTCTGCACAGCTCTGTCAGCACTTTCCACAAAGAGTTAGAGAAAAGCAGGGCGGGCAACAGAGATCTTTTGATATATACTGTACCGGCTTTTGAATGTGTGCATGTATGAACATGTGACACACTCTAAGCTCCTTAATCATTTCTTCTAATTACCTGCAAAACAGCTAATGAATTTCTCAGGATTCGTATCATGTTGTGTGTGCACTCACATCATCACCCGTTTTGCATGGCTGCCATTAATTTGCTCATAAACAAATACAATTAGCATAAAAGGTTTCATTACAGACTCATATATCTGGTTTAGTCTCTAGTACGGATATAAAAGCAACACAGATGAATAAAGCATTATTCTGTTGCGCTTTCTCTCTCTATAAAGAAAGAAAGTGAGTTGGTAAAATATTTCAGGGTGCATGTTTGCCATCCTAAGGGATGATGATGAGTGTGGCAGTATGCATGTTTGCATGTGTCTGTGTTTGTATTTGTGTGTGCTTGTTATGTTTTCTCTTTATAATTTTTCCACTCAAGGTCATCCTGAGAAGAGGGACAATGGACTCGGCCTTGGGTGGACTGATGATGAATGTGTACATTTCATGAAAACAAAAGCATAATGACCTTATTCTATAATGAATGGATTTATCATTAAAATTCTCTGGCCTGCGGCAAAGTCTTTTTTGCATATTCTGATGTCACCTCCTCTCCAAACATCACATGCATTTGTAGTCCTGGCCTCTGGTGCGGTGGGACCATATCTGTGTGCGTGTGTGTGTGTGTGTGTGTGTGTGTGTGTGTGTGTGCATTTTTGCTTTTAGAAATCTACGTGTGTGTCCTCAGTGGTGAACCAACAGAGCAGACATAGCTAACTCAACCGCCCATTAACGCAGCCAGACATGCTAGCTCAAACAGACTGGTACTCCATCAGTCTTGTCACAGACATGTTTATGGAACACGATTGTATATGTAAGTAATTCCTTCGTGAATGCAGTGTGTGTATAAATTGGCCTTACCCAGATAGTCAGTAATTATACCCTTTGTTGAGGTCCCATCCCAAACTATTTCACCAAACTCAACAGTGACAAACCCTGTGATTAAATTGTGAAGAAGAAAACAATGTGTAACTGTATTGTGAGATTCTCAGTGCAAGGCGCTCGTGGTTGAAGTGTTGAACATGTTTTTATCTCTGAAACAACGTTTTCTTCCTAATTTCTCATTACAGCTGTGTTAAGTTTTAAGCAGTTTAAAGTGATCAGGTACATTTATTTGAAAACTATGTACTTTTGAGATACTTGTACTTAATGTTAGTGAAGAATATTATTACTTCACTTCATTTGTCCCACAGGTTATTTTGCACATTAAATATGCTATCTTATAAAATATTATGCTCTGTGTAACATGATTAGAACATTCTTGCAGCTTTATGTTGACCTCCTACAACAGAAAAAAACTGGTCATTATGACATTTGGAACGATGCATACTGATATAATGCAAACGCTACTTATGTTTACATTTAACATGTTTTATGTGAGTGTTTCTACTTTTACCAGTACATGTTTGAATCTTTGTATTCTCACCCTAACCCTAACAGTAGATAAATGTCTAAATGATCTTTATTCAATCTGATAATTGATGAGTTTTCCTGGAGTGACCCCAACATTTGAAAAAGTATATCACTTTGGGTCATGTTCCCATCTATGTTGTACAGTATCAGAGTACAGAGATGGACTTCAGGTTATGTTTGACAAGCAAAGTTAGTTACAAACTATAAAAACCACAGACACAAACACATAACAATTTGAGACTATGTAATCCCCAGATCAATCTTAGGAAAGCATTGTTTAAGAATAACTACACTCAGAGTTTAGTCATAAAATAACCACTAGGTATCCAGTTTCCTATGACGAGGACATTATTCAACATCCAACCTACTCTTCACATCACACATAAAACAAATTCAGAGGTTTTTGGTTAAATGGACACAAAAAAAATGACACAATTACAGTGAGTCAAGAAGCACAAGATGTATGACAGACAAACTGATGGCCCTAAAATATATCTGGGATCAGTGGGTGGAGCTTCTGCCACCTCTACAACCCTGAACCTGAACTAACAGAGGATGAAGAGCTGGATCCAATGTTGAGATTAGTGTTTTTCAAAATTTTGTTTTATACATTTTATTCTCTATTGTTCTTCTACTCACTTTGCACTTTGGGTAAATTGTTTAAAAAATTGGACTGTAAAAATATAACTTAATTCCTCATTGTTCATGAAAGAATAAAACACTGTCCACTGGCAAAAAACATCTTCAGAAAAATACATTTAAAGCTGCTTTCAAACTTAAACAAATACCTTAATTTAAAAAAGACAGTAATGTAACATGTATCTATAATATATAATATATATTATAATAATATGATAGATAACAATCTTTGCCTTATAGGTGAATGACAGAATTTTCATTAATAGATTTGGAAATTCTCTTAATAGACTTCATTTTAGTGTTATTTGGTTCTTTTTTATCTTTAAGACAAAGAAAGGATACAGTATTTCAAAATAATAAAAATATTTAAAACAGTAATTTTACATTTTTTGAATGGTGAAGAAAATGATAAATATATTACAAATACAGTAAAAAAACTGCTGTCTCATACAAATAATTATCATGAATCCATATTTTATGTGAATTAAAGTACAAAGGCATTTAACTGATAAGTACAATTTATACAATGATAAAAATAATTAAGATAAATCAATATACACATCATTTTAATGTTGCAAAGGTTAGGTAAAGGTTAGACCAATGCTAATTTAAAGTGGGAAAAGACAAACCTGAACCTATGAACCCTGATCCAGAACAGGTTTGTCCATTACATATTAAAAACTCTGTAAAGCACAAGTAGTTTAAATCTTTTCAAATTTATTTTCAAGTAGTCATTGTAATGTAATTACAGTGTTTAGATGTTTCATCCTCACTGCAAAAGTTTTCAATCACTTATCGCTGTGTCATCATTTTCGTTGAGGTGAAGGATCCGAATATTTGCTATGCCACTCTAAAAATCATTTAAGCATTTCCTCTTTCTTTGTCTATTGGTGCCTCCTCTGAGACATGCAATGGCTGCACAAACACAGTGCTGATTGATTGGCAGCAGCCAATTATCAGTGCCTCTCTGTGCCATATTGATCCATGGGTGAGATTAGTATCTTTTCTCCGGCTCTCCCTCCTGCAGGTCATGTAACATGCTCTGACCCTGCCGTGGATACAAATGGCACATACATCTCCTGAACCACTCCAAATGTCACATGTCAGACAGGGACACCCAGGATGTGTGGAGCGGTGGGTGGTGTGGGGTAAACACACACTCTCAAGCATACACTCCTATCAGGGTAAAGGATCGTGAGCTGTAAAGATGTCTCTTGTTATAAAATGGCAATTATGTCATCTGACAGGCTAGCGTCTCCTCCTGTTGTGGGCCTTGTCTGCTTCACTATGTCTGCCCTGTAGGTATACATTCTGAAGAGGTGAGGCGGGTAACACCACTTGAACTGAATCTCTTTCACGTCATTCAACTAGAATAGCTAAAAGACTCCTACGAAGCCAGCCACCACGCCAGTGTATTTCACAGGTGAAGAAGTCAGCTGAATTTAGAATCCATGGAGTATGCGCTAAACATCGGTGGGGGGAGGGAGCAGAGGAGTCCTTATTCCAGGTTCAGAATTCAGAGCTTCTCCCACTGTCTGCATTCAGGTAAGATGACAAGAGGCTAGTGCTGCTTGGTGGCTCTCCAGTGGCTCTGACTGCCTGTCATAGGGAGATCACTGCCACATGCCTGTCTGTCCACAACGCTGACGGCTGACCCGTCCAACACGGCTGGGCCCGCCGGTCATGCCATCCCTGTCTGCTGTCGGACGTCTCTGACAGCTGACAAGACACCTGGGACATGGCAGGCAGGGGCCAGAGAACTGCTACCTGTATAGACATCAAGATTTACTGCTGCCAAGGAGGGGGAAAGAAATGTGGAGGAAGAGAAGAGAGAGAGAGAGAGAGAGAGAGAGAGAGAGAGAGAGAGAGAGAGAGAGAGAGAGAGAGAGAGAGAGAGAATGCACAGGGCTTCAAAACGACCACATACTTCGAGTGCTAAACTTTTTTGTTACAAAGGATTGGGATTTAATATTTGTCTTCACTTGTCTAAACACTGACACACAGTCCAGGTAATAGTGGCAAACCTGGATTTTAAAGGAGAAAAAATGTGTATGTGTGAACCTAAAGTATGCATTGTTTCTGTGTGTGTGTGTGTGTGTGTGTGTGTGTGTGTGTGTGTGTGTGTGTGTGTGTGTGTGTGTGCGCGCGCGCATTGCATTTTTTACAGCATAACTCCCTTTAGATGTGGAGACAAAGATGGCTGCCGGCTAGACTGTTGCTACATATGGGCCATGTCATTTATCACTTCTGCTGGTGAAGGAATGAAAACCCATCAGTGGCCTGGCATTGATCCCTGTTTGGGCCAGCCATTGTTTCCAGCAGCACCTGGTGGAGTTCTGTCTGCAGTAAAGGGGAGGAGGACACACGCTGGAGGGAGGATTAGTGCAGAGAGGGGATCTTTGAAGTGTCTCTTTTTATTTGTAGTTATTTTTAATTACTTTGTCATTTTTTGTATTTCAGGTTTTCATTTACTTTTTTCTCATTATTAAGTCCCGTCTTGGCGCGGCACGGGGGCGCAGTCGGTAGCGCTGTCGCCACACAGCCAGGCGGTCCGGGTTCGAGTCCAGCTCTATGCAGAGTTTGCATGTTCTCCCCGTGTCTGTGGGTTCTCTCCGGGTGCTCCGGCTTCCTCCCACATCCAAAGACATGCGCATCAAATTGACCATAGGAATGTGTGTGTGTGTGTGTGTGTGTGTGTGTGTGTGTGTGTGTGTGTGTGTGTGTGTGTGTGTGTGTGTGTGTGCGTGTGTGTGTAGCTCCGCAGTGCACTGGCGTCCCGCCTGGAGTTTCCCCGCCTCACCCTCTAAGAGAAAATGAATGAATGAATGAACGAACGAATGTATGAATGAAGTCCCGGCTGGGCACCACCTTTGGTTAGTGGTCGGAAGTACAAGTGGAGTGAAACACTACATTTCCCACAATTCTGAGAGGATTTGAACCAGACAGAAGAGAAAATGTTGACATTTATAAAGAGAAAACTAATAAATATATTGATAGTTTATTGAAAGAAAAAACTGATAAACTGGTTAAATATGAAGTAGAAAATAAATTACATAATATTAACCCACCGCGGTGCACTGGCGTCGTGCCCGGAGTGTCCCCCGCCTCACGCCCTGAGACTGCCAG
The DNA here is from genome assembly GCF_040054535.1 of Antennarius striatus. Taxonomy (NCBI): domain Eukaryota; kingdom Metazoa; phylum Chordata; class Actinopteri; order Lophiiformes; family Antennariidae; genus Antennarius; species Antennarius striatus. The sequence goes on along the minus strand of NC_090779.1, from coordinate 17,204,040 downwards.
GATAGGCACTGGCTACTCCGCGACCTGCGTTAGCGGATTAAGCGGGTTGGAAAATGACTGACTGACTAATATTAACCCACTAAATTTATTTTTTTTTAAATATCAAGAAATGACAGATGTCAAAAACCAGGTTGGATTTGGATTGAAAGTGAAATTAAAAGTAGCAGCACCACTGTTCTTATTCATGGGAGTTATACATTTTTATGGAAAAAAAATACAGATTTGCTTTTGTGATTATATTTGTTAACCTACCTTTCTAATAACTAATAATTATCCTGCCAGTTATTATGACATTCCTATATTTAGGAGCATCCAAAGGAAGAAGATGTGTAGAATCGAGAAAATCAAGATAAAATGAAACCTGTTTTTTTTTAGTTCAATGTTTTTATGCCTCAAACTTTCAGAATTTATGTGCAGAGAAATACACAGTGGGATAGTTCAATATCCAAAAAGAATAACCAATGTAGCCGCAAGAGGGCACAAGCCAGTGTCTTATTGTGCCGGTCCAAAGCCCGGATAAACACAGAGAGTTGTGTCAGGAAGGACATCCGACGTAAAACTTTTGCCAAATCAAACACGCAAATCAAATCTATGACTTCCATACTGAATCGGTCAAGGCCTGGGTTAAAAACAACCGCCATCTGTGCTGTTCATCTACAAGTTGCCGGTGGAAATTGGACTACTGTTGGTTGAAGAAGGAGGGGAGGAAAGTGTGTTTGCAGGAAGAGAGAGAAGAGGAACGCCAAGAGTATAGGACTGAGAGTAGGGACGTTGAATGTTGGAACTATGACAGGAAAACCATACTGCTGGGAGATGTGCAGAGTTGTGGCTACAGAGGAATAGAGCTGATGAGCCATACAATGAAGTTATGGGAAAGAGTAGTGGAAGCTTGACTAAAGGTAGAAGTAAGCATTTGTGAGCAGCAGTATGGTTTCATGCCAGAAAAGAGTACTACAGATGCAGTATTTGCTTTGAGGATGTTGATAGAGAAGTACAGAGAGGGCCAAACAGAGCTCCATTGTGTTTTTGTAGATCTGGAGAAAGCTTATGACAGGGTGCCCAGAGAGGAACTGTGGTATTGTATGAAGAAGTCTGGAGTGGCAGAGAAGTATGTTAGAACGGTGCAGGACATGTATGAGGACTGTAAGACAGTGGTGAGGTGTGCTGTAGGTGTGACAGAGGAGTTCAAGGTGGAGGTGGGACTGCATCAGGGATCAGCTCTGAGCTCCTTCTTGTTCGCTATGGTGATGGACAGGCTGACAGACCAGGTTAGACAGGAATCTCCATGGATTTTGATGTTTGCAGATGACATTGTGATCTGTAGTGAGAGCAGGGAACAGGTGGAGGAGAAGCTAGAGAGGTGGAGGTTTGTCCTGGAAAGGAGAGGAATGAAGGTTAGCCGCAGTAAGACAGAGTACATGTGTGTGAATGAGAGGGACCCAAGTGGAAGAGTGAGGTTACAGGAGAAGAGATCAAGAAGGTGGAGGATTTTAAGTACTTAGGATCAACAGTCCAGAGTCAACAGCAATGGAGAGTGTGGAAAAGAGGTGAAGAAGCGTGTACACGTAGGATGGTACGGGTGGAGGTAAGGGTCAGGTGTGATGTGTGATAGAAGAGTTTCAGCTAGAATGAAAGGAAAGGTGTACAAAACTGTGTTGAGACCAGCGATGTTGTTTGGTCTAGAGACAGTGTCACTGAGAAAAAGACAGGAGGCAGAGCTGGAGGTAGCAGAGATGAAGATGCTGAGGTTCTCTCTGGGAGTGACCAGGAATGATAGGATCAGGAATGAGTACATCAGAGGGACAGCACATGTTAGAGGTTTTGGAGATCAGAGTCAGAGAGGCCAGACTGAGATGGTTTGGACATGTCCAGAGGAGAGATAGTGAATATATTGGTTTGAACAGTTAGACAGGTGGCCTAGATGACAACCAAAGAGCAGGTTTATGGATGTAGTGAAAGAGGACATGAAGGTAGTTGGTGTGAGAGAAGATGATGCAGAAGACAGGGTTAGATGGAGACAATTGATTCGCTGTGGTGACCCCTGAAGGGAAAAGCCGAAAGGAGATGAAGAAGATCCAAAAAGATAACCACAAAAAGAAGACATTTAATAAGTCAGAAAACAGAGGATTAAAAAACCCCCATTACCAATATATAACATGTGATACACGGTAGGTGTGGTAGTGTGTTCTTTAATGTCTGAAGCTCTGCTGAGGAGCCGTATAATATTTTCACCTGGCTTTGTTAAAATCACATTTGCTTATCCAGCATTCTTTGTCTCCAGTAATTTATCACACAGGCTTTGAGCTATTGATGGAAGCAGCATCGGTTAGCAGGTCCCTGTCAATGATTCACTCACTAAGCCCATCTGTCAAGCGCCCTCTCCTTCTCCCCTCTACCTCTCCGCCACTGTTGTTCTCAGCCTCCTCTTCCTCAATGATGGATGCAGAAAGTCCTCCATGGCCTCAAATGGCCACATTCGATACAAGATCGCCTCCGAGGCTCGGTTGTTTATATGTAATCCCCTTTCATATATTCAATCAATTATTGTGTCATAGTCACCTGAGGCATAGAACACTAACCATTTACAACTTTTGAAAAGAAAGCTTGAGTATGAGTTCTGGACGTGATGACTAATCACAATGTATTCTGTGATTATTCTGAATGATCCCGATGTCAGGAATGATAAAAATGTGATCGGTGCTATTTGAGGAGGTGATTTGATGAGTGTTTCACTGAAGCACACACGGAGTGATGAGATATCCGGATGTGTGAAAACCAGAGGATTTTAATGCAAGCACGGGTCAGTGGTGGAAGTTAAAGCTCATGTGCGGCAAAGAGCGCCATCTGTAGGCCGAGGACAGGAACTACATGGTGGGACAGAGAAACAGTCACTCCTGAAGGTTTGGACAAACAGAAACAACATCTATCGCTGAAGCTCACAGATGATCTTGGAGTTCATGATTAAATTTATCTTCATTCATTTTATTCTTTTTACATATGTCATGAATAAATCATAATAGAGTTAGAAACTGATGGAGGCTGGTTAGTTTAGAACCCACAAAAATGGTTGTGATGGAAAGAGGGGTTAATGTCTTCACTATTAATATTTGTACAAAACACTAATGAAAAAAAATTCTTTGGACTTCATCCTAGAAAAACAGAGACATATTCCCATGATTTTGGAAAATATGAAATATTAAATATGATTTTGGGTTGGTTCAGCTACAACAAATATGATTAAAAAGCTAAATCAGAAAAAAATGAAGATGCTGCTTCCATAGTAATACGTAAATCTATATATCTACATATAGACACTACTTTGCAATTATTTATGTCATATATATTCCAATACTAGAAAATACTGCATAAAAACATTGAAGTTTATATAATAAAACTAATAAATGTCAACAGTGGTGGGAGGTAATTCAATAAATTTTCTAAAGTATTTTATATGAATGCAGTGCACTTTTTGAAGTATTCGGTCTACTTCCAATATTCTACATTTATTTCACAGCTGTATCACATTTAAGAGGAATATTTTACAGGTGCCTTAACAAGCTTTTCAAATGTAACACGTTTGTTGAAGATTAAACCAGTTCTTTGCAGCCTTGGGGCAGTCAATAGTATACAGGATAGCGTGGTAGCTCCCCAAAGAATTGTTTTACCACTAATCTTGACCCAAACCAATTGCTCTTAGACCCTTTCAGGAACAAAGAATCACAAACGAGACGTAACAGAGTCGCTGCATCTCCAGCTGTGAGGAGATGGCTGCAGCTTTCACTCTCCCTAAGAGAGCCCGGGCCCTCGGCGGTGACCCCCTCACATCAAACGTGACTGCTCGTGTCCTGTCTGCACGTCAGGTTGTCGCGTGAACTGTGTCGCTCTGTCACGAGACATGTCCCACATTTGCAGCAGCCATCGCTGGCCAACAGGACGAGAGCGTCTCTCAGGAGAGCTGACACGCATGCCACTTAAACGGGCGACTGACAGAGGGCCACGCCACGCTGACACTTCTCCCAGATCCATTGCCTGAGGATAAACACAGACTTACACACACACACACACACACACACACACACACACACACACACACACACACACACACACACACACACACACACACACACACACATAGCTAGTTGACCGGCCGTGGCTGAGGATGCTGGAGTTGTGTGTCACCCCTCATTCTTACAATCTCCAACTGTCACATCAAACACTGCTCCTGCCTTGCTCCTCCTCCAATCCCCCCGCCATCTGTACTGGGATCTCATTAGAAATGCATCCTGGACTGCAACAGGACACAGACATGGTGAATCATCCATCCCGATGGAGCCTGAGTGAAATTCTGTTGCCATTCTCTTTAAAATGTGAGGATTAAAATGGTTATCTTGATGTAAAGATGTTCCAGGGTAGCAGCTGTAAATGCTATAAAATGTGATTACACGATGACTTTGGTCTCATGTCACCAAACTTAAACTTCAGTCTCTGAATTCTTGTGTATGAATAAACAGTATATCCCTTCAGTATTCCCTGGAGCACTGCTTTTACTTTGTGTAGTTCCCCTTTAAGATACAGTGCCTTGCAAAAGTATTGCCCCCCCCCCCAAGAACTTTTTGACATGTTGCCACATTTCAGGCTTCAAACTGAAAGATAACAAACTGAAAATATTTTTCAAGAATCAACAACATGTGAGACACAATCGGGAAGTGGAACCAAATTTATTCAACATTTTATATTGTGTTTACAAATCAAAAACTGAAAAGTAGGATGTGTAAAAGTATTGGCCCCCTGTTGTCTCAGCTCAGCTAACCGACTCCAGAGGTTCCCTGATGACTTCTGAATGATCCCATGTTGACCTAAATGACTAACAATGACAAACAGAGTGCATCTGTGTGTCATTTGGTCTCACATGTGCACATCAGTTTGTTATCTTTATGTTTGAAGCCTGAAATGTGGCAAAATGTCAAAAAGGCTTGGGGGGGTGGAAGGAGCAAGGCACTGTACTTGAAACTTCACTAAGTTTCAGGGGGAAGCAGTCATCAATGAAAAGTAGTTTGTATTTCCAGGTCATATCCCCTCTACAACTGTCACATTATTTCATTTAAAGGTAAAAGTATCTGTGGTAAATATCAATCAATCAATCAATCAATCAATCAATCAATCAATCAATCAATCAATCAATCAATCAATCAATCAAAGTTCACTGAACTCTAGGTTGGTGTCTTCTAGACTTGCTCCCCACCTGTCATGGAGAAGCACATAGCAGTATCTTGCAAGCACTGGAAGATTCAATGTTATAAGAGTAAGAAATATAGATTAAGAAAGAAAGAGAAATAACAGAGACTCGAAAAGAAATTAAGGTAACTCCCTTTAAACTTTAAACAGTCTAGACTTTAAACTTTAAACAGTCTAGATAGATAGTCCAGAAAGCTAACACTTCTGCATTCTGTTCTACAATGTAGACTTGATGGGTTACCAAAAGTCCTGCATCCTCAGTACAAACAGCCCTGGTTGGGTAATACAAAGCTAAAATATATAACGTACAATTTAGTAAACGTCTACCTAATTTTGCATTAATCAGATCACTCAGTACATATTAATATATACCAGAACAATGAAAATACTGCATTAAGTGCATTTTTAATTAATCTCATCAGAAATGCATCCTGGACTGCAACAGGACACAGACATGGTGAATCATCCATCCCGATGGAGCCTGAGTGAAATTCTGGATATACAATTAATTTCACAGCTGTATCACTCTGTGGATAATGCCTCATGTTTTCTATAGAAAGAAAAATGTGAAATAATTTTTTGCTTGTTTGTTGCAATGTGTCAGACCGCCAGGAGGTGGCAGTGTGCATTCATGCAATACAATACTGTATTTCCATCTAAGAGCGATGGAAAAAGAGTAAACCTATCTTCAGATTACTTACTAGCTGTTTGACTTTCTATACACTCACCGGCCACTTTATTAGGTACACCTGTCCAACTGCTCCTTAACACTTAATTTATAATCAGCCAATCACATGGCGGCAACTCAGTGCATTTAGGCATGTAGACATGGTCAAGACAATCTCCTGCAGCTCAAACCGAGCATCAGTATGGGGAAGAAAGGTGATTTGAGTGACTTTGAACGTGGCGTGGTTGTTGGTGCCAGAAGGGCTGGTCTGAGTATTTCAGAAACTGCTGATCTACTGGGATTTTCACGCACAACCATCTCTAGGGTTTACAGAGAATGCTCCGAAAAAGAAAAAATATCCGGTGAGCGACAGTTCTGTGGGCAGAAATGCCTTGTTGATGCCAGAGGTCAGAGGAGAATGGCCAGACTGGTTTGAGCTGATAGAAAGGCAACAGTGACTCAAATAACCACCCGTTACAACCAAGGTAGGCAGAAGAGCATCCCTGAACACACAGTACGTCGAACTTTGAGGCAGATGGGCTACAGCAGCAGAAGACCACGCCGGGTGCCACTCCTTTCAGCTAAGAACAGGAAACTGAGGCTACAATTTGCACAAGCTCATCGAAATTGGACAATAGCAGATTGGAAAAACATTGCCTGGTCTGATGAGTCTCGATTTCTGCTGCGACATTCGGATGGTAGGGTCAGAATTTGGCGTCAACAACATGAAAGCATGGATCCATCCTGCCTTGTATCAACGGTTCAGGCTGGTGATGGTGGTGTAATGGTGTGGGGAATATTCTCTTGGCACTCTTTGGGCCCCTTGGTACCAATTGAGCATTGTTGCAACGCCACAGCCTACCTGAGTATTGTTGCTGACCATGTCCATCCCTTTATGACCACAATGTACCCAACTTCTGATGGCTACTTTCAGCAGGATAATGTGCCATGTGATAAAGCTGGAATCATCTCAGACTGGTTTCTTGAACATGACAATGAGTTCACTGTACTCAAATGGCCTCCACAGTCACCAGATCTCAATCCAATAGATCATGTTTGGGATGTGGTGGAACAGGAGATTCGCATCATGTATGTGCAGCCGACAAATCTGCGCCAACTGTGTGATGCCAACGTTTCAATATGGACCAAACTCTCTGAGGAATGCTTCCAGTACCTTGTTGAATCTATGCCTCGAAGAATTGAGGCAGTTCTGAAGGCAAAAGGGGGTCCAACCCGTTACTAGCATGGTGTACCTAATAAAGTGGCCGGTGAGTGTATATTGAAACAGATAACATGTAGTGGCATGAATATATGTGTGGAAAATCACTGAGGTCACACAGAGAAATCCAGTACTTCATGTCTATTCTACACCAAGATGTTGGATTCATTATGGATAAATATGAACTTACCTGAAAACCTGCAGGGGAAGAAAGCCCTCTTCTTGCCTGCTATATCTCAGCGTGATACATTATGTAGACGTGTGGATGGGCTGCATACAGATATCAAGACCATCAGCTGCATGCAGAAGCTCTGTGTGCTTTTGAGAGGCTTTTATCATGTGTCACAGCTGTTAAACACCAAAAACACCCGTTAATGAAGTATGATGTAGGCCAACCTGCTGGGACCCCCACAATTTTGAGTTCATACTGGAAATTCACAGAAGCTCAGGTTGTAACGATGAAAATAAATGATTCATGTTGATATTGACTTTGTCTTTACCGTCTGAGGGTCTTATGGCAGGTAATAGCTGATTGAAATAGTTGCTCAATTTATTTCTCAGTCATGACAATAATCATACTGATAACCAGGAATGAAGGAACACAGACAGAAATGCTGTTCTGAAATTCTCTTCATGAGTAGTTCATCAGAACGACAAACCATCTACATTGTGTTTGCTGAGCATCTCAGAAAAAAAACATTTTTGATTATGCAAGTTAGTTTGACTTCAAAACTAAAGATCAACAAGACTTTTCAAGATCAGTAGTGTAAACATTTGCTTGAGCAAGAGCAAGTATGAAATATTATCAAATACAATCATTTATTTAAAAGGAAATAGATAGTACAAATGAAACAAATTCATTTTGTCACATAAATGATTTCATGAGTCATTAACAGCTGAAAGAATCCAATTCTCCCATAGGAAACTCATTTGCCATCTTACTTAGAGTCATAACTCTTCGGATCTTGTGAAATGAATGATTCTGGCACAGAAAACGTTCAAAAAGTGTTTCCTGTGGAGTAAATACTGTACAGTGCAATGCCGAGTAAACAATACGTCACATCTGATCATTCATTGGTAGACACATTTTATAGCAAAGAACATAAATGCGAAAAGTTTCATCAATACAGTACATTTAGCAGACTTCACATGGACCCTGGGCAGCCTACCAGTCTGAGTATTTCACATTTATAATCTCCCTTTGGAATTCTACCGCCTTCTGATTAGCGTTGCTTTACTGCTACCTCTCTTTCTTAGAATGAAGCCTCACCCACTCTTCTCAGAGTTCAGCTGGCCTCTACTCTCCTTCAGTTTTTCTCTCTGGGCCTCAGGAGTCTTGGAGTCTCCTCTCAAATCACTAACCATGGCTCGGAGGGTTTTGAACCTGTCCATCCGGGTGCTCGGGGCTTCGTGAAGCCTGATTTCTGAACCCTGAGATGCACTGAGGGAGCTGAGAGAGCGCACTGCTGCCAGGCTGTGCTCCTTTCCAGAAGTACAACGCGGTGTGGTCATGGTGCTGAACCTCCCTGGCTGGTCAATGTCCCTGATAACCTCACACAGGTAGCAAGCCAAGTCCTGACTGGAGAAAGAGAGAGTCTTCTGGGAGCGACGGAACGCCAGCGGGGAAGGCAGGGTTTCGGTCTCAGATGGGGGGATGGCCAGACGCAGGGCAATAGCTGCGTTTCCATTCCCATTAGACAACCCCTTCCTGGTGTTGTCTTGGGGAAGCTTCGTCTGTGGGTAGGAGATTATGCTCTGTGGGTAGCTGTACCGGAGAGAGTGGGCAGGACTGGGCTGGAGGGAGCGCTGCAGCTCCACCATATTAAAGGCATTCTGAGAGACCAGCAGAGAGGGAGTGAAAGAAGAACAGAAGAAAAGAGAATGTGTTTTTCCCCTTGTAAAATGTTCACAGAACAGTATAGCTCAGCTAATTCTGCTCACAAATGAACTTGTTCCTCAGACTAAGGCAGATCCACTGTGAAGGAAGACATGTTGGAAATAACAGCAACATTGATTAGCCGAGTAATTAATTATCGGATTGCATAGCGGAGAGAACTTGTATTACCAGCAGTATTAAAACAAATGAACAGCTTTTGGTGTCTACTAGGTTTATTTTCACCTCATTAACTAACATCCCCAAATCTCCAGGGAAGTGATATTTTGTTTTCATTTCAAGAAAATAAAAGCACTGGACTGTAGGGAGTGTTATCAGGTTCTGCTTCGTCTTATTTGTATTCAAATCCTTTACCCTCTAAAAAAAAAGAAAAGAAATATAATGTGATGGCATTTCAGATTCATTTTTTGTCCCAATTTGAGAAAACCCTTCCGCTAGTTTAAAATTGGCTGTACATTTACATGTAGGGGAGGTTTTCTGATTATTAATTCTCACCGTGTGAAGTTTAGTTATGCTTGAGTGATTTTTCATGAGTTGTCCGAGTTTGAAAATACGCACATGGCCACAAAGCCTTTATCCGACTAATTCCAAATGACTGCTTCCATATTATGCTCCTCTTTAAAAATTCACAAAGACTGGGCAGAAAATAACATTTACACGAACATCTCAATTGAGGCAACTTGACCAAGATTGCGCCACAGGCGTCTTGGATGTGGTGGTGGGGGCTATTCCATCAGACAACTCATTGGAGTGTAGATGCTGTAGCAATGGCAAAGATGGAAGATGGACATTGAACCTAATGAATTTAAGCTGTTACTTCACCTGAGAAATTTACGGTACTAATATCTTGTTTTTGTTTTTGCTATGTTATACAGATTAAACTAATATAATCATTAAATATTAGTAAGGAACACAAACTACCGCAGAAAATTTGCACATCAACACAGCGGTATGTTTTTAAATCCCTTGTGTGTGAGAACTTGAAACACAAAGTAAAGGGTGATCATTTTGTTTCGTGTTGTTTCCCAGTGTGTTTGTGTTTACCTGGTCTTGCTCTCCTCCACCTTCCTCGTCATAGTTGAGCACATTTTCGCGGATGTCTTCCCACTCCCCGTGGTGAGCAGACACGTGGTACACACCCTCCTTCAGGCCTTTGTGCCTCCTCCAGCAGGAATAGAGAAATAGGCCCAGCATCAACACTGAGGAGTTTCAGAGAGCAGGTTAACACAGCAGGGGCACACTCACATAATTAAAACCAGAAATATGCAGAAAAGTTACCTTTGGTGGGCAAAAAACCCCAAAACGTGACAGAAAGTGACACAAGACTCAAAGAGATCTTCAGAAACAGAACACTGTCTCCAAAAATGCAATGAAATGTAATGTAATGTTCATGTAAACAAATAAACAACACAGATTAATAACTTTTAACTGTACTTGGAGTTTCAATCATATGGATTTGTCATGTAAGACACATGACTTGCACTGACTGGTTGGACATTCTAATAAAACGTTCATGGAAAATGCAGACACCATCTTTCCACCACTCCTTGTTAATTCTGTCTCCTTGTTTCCCGTTTTACTCCTTGACCTCATCTCAGTTTATGAAGAAATGGACCACAAGCATTTCTCTGGAAAACTGATGGATTAATTCATCTCATATCCCTCAGAGAAGTTATTTTCTGCTACGCTTCAGGACAGCTCCACTTCTCCTGCTCAGTGGTCTTTTCTCGTATTTACTACATGCCTGCTCCACTCCGATCTACCACACAGACTGACCCATGGGTAAATCAAGTGAGAATATATTATCGATTTTCAATACAATGTGCATGACACTCAATTATATGACCCATTAAAGTGTGGAGCTACTGATGTTTCCTGTATAATGTCCTACGTTGCCAAAGTTAAGTTATGGATGTCAAAACTTTTTCTACAGTTGAATGACTCTAAATTTAATATAATTTTAATTACTTCCTCTGACCTCAGGATGAACAAGTTCATCTTCTTTCAAATATGGATGGCTTTTCTGGAAAAAAAAAAAAAAAAGGCCAAGTGTGTAGTAGTTATTTTTCAGTTCTCTTGATTGTTCTAATTTCCTTAATTGAGACAATTTAACCAAGATCACATCATTCCTTTCCTCTGCAGGTTTAGAAAGCATATTCCATATGTACCTGCAGACAAATGCAACATTCAATTCAGCATCAGTGCATGGGTAATAAAGGAAAGGATTTCAACATACACAAACCACTACTATATGTTTAATATTTGTACAAATCAACCACATTACACTCCAGTCGTGCCTGGCTGTGTAGCATTGATTTTAGATTTTACTGAATTAAAAAAAGGTTTTGGCCTGTATCTGACAACTCCCATTGAGGCTGATCGCTGCTTGAAATCCTCTGGAATGGCTCAGCTAATGGATGAAATACTTAACCTGCACTAGTCACCTGCACTACCTCCCCATCTCTCTGTCCCATGGCCTCCCTACCCCCTCCACAGTAGCAAAGTGGCCCCTCTCCACCCTTCCTGCCCCTGCCTCTCTCCCTCTGAGAGATTTTGTGTGCTCACTGTGCTGTATGTAGTGTGACAGACAAGTTAATTTCCCTGACAGAACCTCCTTAAGGGATCATTAAAGTTCTACTCTACTCTCTATTGTACTCTACTCAATAAATAGGTCCTTCCTGTCTTGGTCCTGATTTGTGAAACACCTTTCCTGGAGAGCTCAGACAGGCAAATTCAATACCCCCTTTAAATGTTTTCTTCAAGTGTGGTTTTAGTTTATGGATTTTTCTTTATGGATAGCTTTTTGAGCTACAGAAGTAGTAGTTCTGTACTTCTTTGACTTTTATTGTTGATTTTACTATAAAAGACAACCCCATTTCCAAAACCTGGGCCATTAATGAAAAAAAATTCCATTGAATCCATTGCCAAAAAAAGATAAATATAGATTTACCAAATTAATTTCATTGATTGTTGTAAATAAATGGTAATTCTGTGTTTTATACCACATTACTGGTATAAAACATTACTTTTGTTTCCCCTTCCAAAAATAAAGGGGGAAACAAAAGATGAGGAAAGTTGTGCAATGCTCAAAAACCCAAATGGAGACTTTAATGGATACAAACGTTTAATGGTCATGGTTTTGATTATAATTGAGTATTATTGGGATGTTCTGGAAGGGCTCAGTAATTGAAAAGCAAGGACAATAAAATCGCACTCAGTGGAAACCTGCTTGGGTAAATAGTCCAAAGGTTTAAGAACATTTGTCAAAACACAATTTCACCATCTCCAGTCCATTATACCATCAAAATATGTAGAAAGTCTGGACAAATCTATGTAAGGGACAAGGACAAAAACCAATAATGAATGGCTGCAACCTTCAATCCATAAATGCTTCTGCATTCAAATCTGAAATGCCACTGCCTTTCCTGGGCCTGGGCATTTCATCTTAAATGGACTGACACAGTGATTACAAGAGTGTTTTGCTTTGCACCAGCACATTTTTCAAATGGTTTTAAGAAACCATCAACGAGCTATGTCCGAGACCATCCTTAGTGATAAAGAGGAAATGGCCTGTCCAGATTCTTCCCAGAGCAAAGTGGAAAAGCCAGCACCCGTGACACTTTGGGGAGGTGTTAGAACCCATGAGCAGGTAACTTGTATTGTACCATTTATGCTAGAAGGTACACACATGTTTGAAACAGCATATGCTGCTATTCAGATGAAGCATTTACCAGGCACATCCCTGTGTGAACCAGTATGAAAAATGAAGTCACATTTTGCTGACTTACAGTGTGGCTTTGGAGTTAACAGTCTGGGTGTTGGACTGGCGTGTCTGCAGTTTGCACCCATCTCCCATTCAAAACAGTGTAGTGTATTACGATCTCAGAATGAACAACAGAAGTAAAATATTAAGCAAGAAAATGACAAAATTCACCAATAATGTTCTTTCAACCATAAGAAAAGATGAAGTAATGCAGCGCTAATAAGTATTATACATCTACATCTATAATAAGTATTATACATCTACATCTATAATAAGTATTATACATCTACATCGAAACAATGACAATGAGTTAATATTTTGTCTTTCTACTTCATTCCATGTTAGGTTAAAAAGAAAATCATTGGTCCACTATTATTAACAGTACATCATGCTCTAACCGTCTGGAATTGGGGTTGTAACTTTATTTTGAAAGGTGGCACATGAATAAAATTATTATTAACACTATTATCATTGTGAACCAGAGTTCCTTGGAAACCTATTAACTGAATTTTTACTCCTACCCAACCCAGAGCTTCGTCGGCTCAGCCAAACGCTAGAAAGGAACATTGTGACAGCCGAACAGGAAAGGTCCTTAAGCATACTCATCAATCACAGCTATTGTGTGTTGAATTACACAACATGCTGGACTGACCTTTAAAGTCCATTAATCTCAACCAATATTTTTCTACCATCTGCCATCCCTCTTTCTGATTCCTTTCCTCACTATCTCTTATTACTAGTTCGCCCTTCTTCTATTTATAATCTTTGTAACTCTTTTTTTGTCTTTTGGTGGAACTTTCTTCTGTCTTTCCTCTCCTGTCATTCACTCTCTAACAGCTTCTATTTTTCAGGTCCTCTTTGGCCTCAGGTTTTATCTCTCACACTTCATTTGATCCATTTCAGTTTATATAAGAGTTTATATTGTGTCTGCTAATTATCAGTTTAATTTGAAATCTGAGCAATGCAAATTAATCATATTAGTCTGTATTTTTAAAGTAATTACTTGGAAAGAGCCTGATGCACCGATGGCTCTTTATGGTCACACTAACAGTCAGGTGTTCATAAACAAAACAACTCCCCGAGAGCAAATTTCTGCTCGTCTCAACTAGAAATCGTCCCCTCTTTATTCTGTGACTGGAACATCTTTATGGTTTAAGCTGCTGCACTTTTATATTTCTGTTCTGCTCTCATATCAGATATATATAAAAAATAAAGACATTGCAAGCCCCGTCTCACCCACCTCAGCTGGATGTCCTTAGTACAGAGGTATTGATCACCTGACCCGCCTACCTTACCACTGAACACCAGAGAGACCTTACAGAGAACACCAGAATCTCAATGAAGCCCCAATCAGACGCCGGCCCTCCCTCTCGTTTTCAACATTACCTGCTCTGAGGTGCAGCCTGCAGGGCTCTGCTTACCTCAACATCACCTGAGCAGATATTCAACACATCTCAATTGGGTACAAGCTCGATACGCACACAATTAGACACCGGTAAACACAGGCAGACATATACACTTGTTGCCTGTTGAAAAGTCTTCGCCTCCAGACCTGCAGCCTCTGCTGCCCAGAGTTGTTATTTTTGTGTGTATAGCACAATCCAGTGGGATCAATATCACTCAAGATGGAGAACAAACATTGCAGCCATTCATCAATCTGTAATGCCGTTGCCTCTTTGCCCTTTAACCGTTACTATGAACAAGGTATTATGATGTCGGCCTGGACCAGACCGTGCATTATGAATAAGCTTGAGGGAGTAAACAGCCACTTACAGACCTATACCAAATACCTTAACCCTTTCGCTGTAGCTCTGAGAAGAGGATAATGAGGAAAACAATGTGTGATAGATCAATGGAAGATTTTAGGAAATGAAAACCCATCAATGAGCAGAAGGAAATGAGACAGATGAGAGATGAGGAACAGTTGAAAAATAATTTATTTATAAGGCCGGAATGAAAAAGAACAAGCATTTAACATCATGAATTTGGTATCCAGAGCACATACTGCATGAGAAGCTAATTTCTTCAATTCTTGAAAAATACAAAGTTAGATTTGATGCTGGATTAGTGAGGCTTGAACAGGCATCGGTTCATCTGACTCTGTCAACAGTACAAGCTGCCTTCGCATTCTGCTTGGGATGCGTTGGATTATGTCAAACTTAAGGGATGATAATTTTAACTTTTAATGCATGTTGAGGCAGAGAAGAAGTCCCACTTTAATTTAGTACCCAGCTAGCACTCTTACATATTGCAGCTTGTGTTTATGATTGTTAGTGCTGAGTTAATGAGGGTCATGATTAAACAGCTACATACTGTACAGCCAGCTCTTAATTAAAACTGGGAACTGGATTTTCATTTTCAGAAGCACACCATGAAACTGTTTCCTTTTTTTCTATTTGAAAAAACAGAAAAAAAACAACAACTGTTTTCTCTAATTTTTTTCAAGGTGTGAAAATGTAATCAGTAAAGACAGCTCATACACATATGAATTATACTGAGCAACCAGCAGGTCACTCTTGTTAAGGTGACAAGTGTAAGCTTTGAATATAAATGCCTCATCAGTGGGCATGTCAGTTCCAAAGGACAGAACATACTTTATTTAGTATGCAAACAACATGCATTTTCACAAATGGTACCATGGCAACGCCTTATCATCTTTGAATTCATTTCAAATATTGAAGACCACTTTATATGTTTCACTCTCAAGTGTCAGAATAACTGATGTCCCAATACTAGCCACATGCCCTGGAGGGAGTGTTGAGTCAGTTATAGAGGCAGGGACAGTGTATTGAATTGCCCGAGAGTTTTATAAGCCTGTCTCTGACAAGAAGACTCATCAATAGGGATGTGATCCTACAGAGGGGAGTGAGTGCAACAACATGTGAGCCAATCATGCACGTACGCACATATTGCATCACTGTGAGGACAACCCCCTTCAAAAAAACAAACAAACACATTTCCTCAGTTCTATTTGCACAATATCTACAAGTAACAGAATTACTTCACGCCTTTCCATGCCGAGCCTTAATAATTAACTAAAGGGATAGTTTATCTTCTTTGACACAAGCATGGCTTTTTGAGAACCGATATCAATGTACTGTATATACATTTAAAAAGTCCCGCCTGGCAGCCAGCGTGGTTAGACATTGAGTCTTCATCCTATTAGAACGTAACACCATCAACCACGCAGATTTATTGACTGTGTATAGAGGTAGAGCAGTGATTAATCAGTTGGAGTCTTGATCTGATCATCAACAGACAATTAATTTATTGTTGTCTGATTAACCATTTCAGTCATGTAGCCTCACAGATGCAGATTCAGGCACTTTATAATTTGCCTTGTTCCTGACATGTGAAAGACCTGTCCTGTTGGCTCAGTAACAACCAGTGGCCCATCATATTTTTGACATACGACAGCATATGTTAAATCTATAGTGTAGTAGTCCATGTATGTTTTAGGTACTATACATATGCTTGTAAATGTGCTGCACATTAAATAACTGTACATGAACATTGCTTTCATCAACTACATTTATTTAAAATGTGCAAATACCAAATACAAGTTTCCTATAAGCTGCTGAAAAGCTGAAAGCTGTTTGGTCCATTTTCATTTCCTGGTTTCTATATACGCCTCAACCAAATTTTAAATGTGTTAGTACTGAA
Source organism: Antennarius striatus (assembly GCF_040054535.1). Taxonomy (NCBI): domain Eukaryota; kingdom Metazoa; phylum Chordata; class Actinopteri; order Lophiiformes; family Antennariidae; genus Antennarius; species Antennarius striatus. Next base: position 17,187,599 of record NC_090779.1, on the reverse strand, counting down.
TTAACTGATTCATTGGGTAAATACACGGACGATTTTTCAGTTTTGAAAAATAACAGGTGAATATCTTTTTAGGTCCGTTTTAAACAGCTTTTTTTTTTATTTAGCGCAACCAACAATAGTTTTTTTAATCAGAATATTAATATGTGGCACTCCTCAGGGTTCAGTTTTAGGTTATGAATGTTTATTAGCTTGTATGTCTTAGTCACGAAATATGTAAATCTAAGAACAGTACATTTTTAAAGATACTTAATTACACCTGTCAATGAAATAAAATAAAGCAAACCTGATGGCCTTATCTTTGAATTTTGCAGAAAATATTTTTATCTACTTTAATTTCCAGGAATTTAATTTACATTAATTAAATCAAACTTTGATGCAGAGAAAAACAGGGGTTTGAACATGATTTCTGTAACAAAACAAAAAAAACCCCTCTCAACTATATTTTAACAACTAAATACCTGCAGTGCCAACTAGAGTGACACAGAATAGACAACTTGAGACGTGAGGGAACAATCAATGAACAGAGGAAGTAGTGGCATACACCAGAATCAGAGAAAGAAAAAAGTTATTTTCTGATCTAAGCTCTAAAACTAAAACAAAAAAAAGTAGACACATACACATAACCCTCTGGATTTTTTGTGACTGCAGCAGCACTCCTCATCTTTTCAAGGTATCCTCTCTGCTCAGTCTGACTGCATGAGTAGCCGACCTCAAAACAGACCCGCGGACCCTCCTGTCTTCATGACAGACCGAGGGTAGAGAGGCAGACACAGCACGTAACCTGGTAGCTATGTTTTATAGCCCTAAGTTTCAGCCTCCCGCTGTAACAAATACAACACGGGCAGAGCATGGGGTCTATGCAGATGCTGCCACCGTCATACTCTTCTATTTTGAAATGTGGCTGGCCAGCAGGGTTTCTCATTTAAAACAAACAATGAAAAATAACAGTTTCTCTAAACTGACAGCGATGAAAGCCAACAAAGAGATTCGAAATTGCTGTTTTGAATGGTTCAAATGTACTTTGCAATTTGTACTTTGGCACAAACTGTTTTGTTCGATTTTGCTTTTTGCTACTGTTCTGCTTTTTTTTTTTGCTTACTGGCAGATGTGACCACAGGAATCCTGTCCCATGTCACCATAATATCACTGTAATCTGAACACTGTATCCCATCCATTCAACCACGATTAAATCTGAGTTTAATCCCCAAAAACAAAACTAATCTTAAATCTAGAATGAGCCTGGTTTCAAGACGCAATAAAACCTGTCTTCACTGTTATCTTGTCCTTACTAGTTTCATCTTGAAGAAAGTGATCCCTGGTTACAGATCCAAACAATGTACATAAAACAAAAGTGCACAATAGGGTTACATTTAGGTGTGGAGTTTGGAAGGAAAGATAAAAAAACAACAGGAGAGTAAAACAACTGGATGATGGGATATAAAACAGGGCGGACAGTAAAAAATAAGGCTGAGAATGAAATTGACTTCTGAAGTCAGAGCGTAACATTGGAAGTGACAGGGGACACAGAAGTGATGAAAAATATAGAAAAACACATAAGAGAAACTCCCGTATTCTTCAGGGATATCTGCCTGTGAATAACAAATTAAGACATATAGTTGTTCTTCCCCTGCTTCTCTCTAAGTGAAGATATTTGTTTCATATTTCAGCCAACCTCCCATGAAGAAATCATATCCGAGATCAATACAGCTATGATATACGTGAATATGATTTTATGGAGGTAAACTGGTGTGAAAAACAAATAACACAGTGAGTGTTGTGGATGAAACAAAAATAAAAAAAACAATAATTACAGTTTACCGTTAAGGTTGCAATAAACAAAGACTACAATACAACAGGATGTGCACATGAAAAGGAAAGAAAAAACAAAGACATGCAGAACATTAAATGTGCATGAGAAGAAATGACGGCGGTTTACCACAGATAGAAAAGGACATAGTCGACATAGCTACCTAGAAAGGCCATGACACAAATGCTGATGGCAAACATGGAGCTGAGGCTGAGGCTGTTGCTGTCCTCATTGTGGAACATGGCCAGAGTCACTTCACAGTGGCGTCCCCGGTAGCCCTCGCTGCAGTGACACGAGTAGCGGGAGGGAGAGTGAGCCACACAGGTGCCATGGTGGCACGGCCGGCTGGCACACAGTGTGTAGATGCACACTTTACCCAAGGAGTTCTCTTTGGTCATGTGACCTGGAGGACATCTGTGCAGAGAGGAGACAATAATATAAAGCAAAGACAAGAGACACTTGGGAAGCTGTCAAATTAAAGAAAGAGGGACTTGCACTGCGCCATGAAACCAAAGCCGACAGTGTAAATCTAAATCTCTCAGGAGTTACACCACTTATTTCCGATTCAAAGATATGCTTCTTAAAGACCGTCGTGCTGACTTTACTCAAAATTGATAAGAAAGACTGTCAAAGAAGCCAACTGAGGTATGATCGCTTTTCTAGTAGTAGTCTCTATGTATCTATTTCAAGATCAAAACATTGCTTCAATTCATTCAACTCCCTCCCCTTCTCCTGCTGCAATCAGAAAATAGGGATATCCAACCACGGAAACACTCTCACACTGGTTCTGGTATTGAAAGCACAGTCAGGATAGTTAGTAATCCTGCAGAGTTTAAACGGTAGCTGAGGCACACACGGTGCCTGCTGCTCTACTACACACTATTCTCTCACGTTGACACTCAATTAGATGGTGGGAGTGGGCTGAAGTCAGACTAGCTGCCATCTGGTTAATGCTTTCATTTAAAGTGTATTGTAGGGACTCCTGATCAACCACAAATATGCAAACTATGTTTGCTAATCAAGTCATATACCATTTGTATTAATTACTGGTTACTCAATTTTCTTCTTTACGGTTTGTGCTTGTGGAATTACAAATCACAACAAATGAATTAATAATAAATGCTTGACAAATCTTTTCTATATCATTTATAGTCCTAATAGTGCTTAATGTGAACAATGTCAGAGATGACAGTTTTAGTAAACTGTCATTAGACATAATATATATAAATATAATACGTTTCGTATTTCCTAGTCGTCCATCAGCATGAGTTGTTAAAAAAATTAATGTATAAATTATATGGAATGGAGTTCATACAATTTATAGAGTATACAGTTGTGCATGTAAATATATGTAGATTTAGATAATCTGCATGGCCCCTTCAAAGATCATGACGATCTTATATATCTAAAGAGTAAAGACTAAAATAAATGAATGAAGGTATAATAAACAGCAAGTAAACCCTAGAAGATTTTTAATAATAGACACATGTTTTTAAAGGCAATTCTGGTGGTTCATTCGAAACACCAGAATTTTGGGGTACAGAATCATGTGAAAGTTAATTAGTACCTACAAACCAACTATAAAATGCTATTATTTTGTGTACTCAAAATTTTCCATATGTGAGACATCTTAGTTGTTGTTATATTTTACTCTAAAAAGTCATAAAAGTAGCACAAATAAATATATTACATTTACATTGAATAAAAATATAACATCTATTTAATCAAACTGGTATCTTGTTTCCAGTGATACCTTACAGTAACTGTTAAAGCACATCTCAAGGGGGAATTATTTAGTTTAGTTTCCTAATACTGCTGTATAGATAAAGAAAGAATGCTCCCAAGGCCACAGCAGGAAGAAGAATATAACTGTGTACCTGTGAAACAACATAACTACAACACATTTCAAAAGTGCTGTAAAACAACACTATTTAACATAGAAAGATCAACAAGTAGCACAGAAGTAACTACACATTTACCAGCACAATTTATCCAACTCAACATACAATATTTAAAAGTGCAAGGAGGTCCACAAAAAGTTTAAGTTCATATGATGGTAACACAAGTTCACTTAATGTGCAACCCAAGTCCATTTGATGGAGTATCCAGTTCAGTCTTGACACAGAAAGGGGGCACAGTTTGTTTAAAGCCCTGATTGCCTACGGTGGAAGCTCTTTTGCATTCCGCAGGATTTTGCAGAAGTGCTCCAATACCTTTTATCTTGTCTGAAAATAGTTTGTGGGATGGGTGGTGGGTGTCGGGGATGAGACTCTGCATACAGTACAGATGGTAAATCTCCAGCAGGAGTGGGAGAGAGATATCAATGATCTCCCTGGCTGTCCTCACCATCTTGTTACATCTTGTCAAATTTCAAAATGCAGGTTAAGGAACTCACAAAAGCCATATATGCCAATCCAACCTGGTACAGCACTAACAGATTTATTGGAAATTTTAGGCTGGGTAACACCCAAGAAAAATCCGTTTATAACCACTACTTCTCATCGTCTCTTCTAGACACTTCATTTAGAGAGGGGAGCCAGAAGGGAACCATTACTATAAAACAGTTTCTCCTTAACAGACACTTTACCTCATTTGATCAATTATAATCAAAGCTCTCAGTTCCCAAAACTCAATTCTCCAGGTATTGTAGCTGAGAAATTATAAATTACAAAATATTTCATGCTTTGTATCTCTGTCTGAAGATCACCAATTGTTCAAACTCTTACCAGGTCCCCCTGGTGCTACACACCTAATCTCACTCACTTTAGTGAGTAATTTTTTAAAGCAAATTAGTTGGATGAAACAATCCTTGAAAGACCAGGATTAGAATTGGTGCTTATGTCTGGAAAATATCACTAAAAAGAATAGGAAAAATAATAAGATTCTGCTTAGTAATGCCAGGCTCCATCAAATCCAATTTGAGGCTACTCACAGACAATTACACTAATGTTAAACTACACAAAATCTTCCCTGATCAATCCTCCCCTTAGCGCAATAAGTGTAAAAGCATGGAAGAGACACTCATCACTACTTTTGTTTTTTTTTCTTCCAAAATTATTTCTGTCTTTGATTCAATGGTATTTTGATGTTTTAACGGTCAATTGAACACCGAACCCAAAATCTGTTGTGTTCCAAAAAGGAGGAAAAGCTTGACTGCAACGCCCACATAGTCCTGCTTTATGACATGGTTACTGGTAAGGGGTGAACCTGTGGAATCAATACCTCAGTGTGAGATCCTCTTCTCCTTTCAGCTTTTCCCTTCAGGGGTCGCCACAGCGAATCAGTTGCCTCCATCTAACCCTGTCTTCTGCATCATCTTCTGTCACACCAACTCATTCCTGATCCTATCCTTCCTGGTCACTCCCAGAGAGAACCTCAGCATCTTCATCTCTGCTACCTCCAGCTCTGTCTCCTGTCTTTTCCTCAGTGACACTGTCTCTAGACCAAACAACATCGCTGGTCTCACCACAGTTTTGTACACCTTTCCTTTCATTTTAGCCTGAACTCTTCTATCACACATCACACCTGACCCTTACCTCCACCCGTTCCATCCTGCCTGTACACGCTTCTTCACCTCTTTTCCACACTCTCCATTGCTCTGGACTGATGACCCTAAGTACTTAAAATCCTCCACCTTCTTGATCTCTTCTCCCTCTAATCTCACTCTTCCACTTGGGTCCCTCTCATTCACACACATGTACTCTGTCTTACTGCAGCTAACCTTCATTCCTCTCCTTTCCAGGACAAACCTCCACCTCTCTAGCTTCTCTTCTCCACCTGTTCCCGCTCTCACTACAGATCACAATGTCATCAACAAACATCATAGTCCGTGGAGATTGCTGTCTAACCTCGTCTGTCAGGCTGTCTATCACCGTTGCGAACAAGAAGGGACTCAGAGCTGATCCCTGATGCAGTCCTCTGCATCATGTCAACCTATTCTCTACCTTTTCCTCTCATAGTTCGAACATTCAACGTCCCTACTCTCAGTCCACCCTGAAGGTGAACAGCACCGATCGCGGTCGTTGTTAACCCGGGTCTCGACCGATCCGGTATACAAGTCATAGATTCGATTTGCATGTTTGATTTGGCAAAAGTTTTACGTCGAATGCTGTTCCTGACACAACCCTCTGTATGTATTTGGGCTTGGGACCGGCACAATAAAACACTGGCTTGTGCCCTCTTGCGGCTACATGAGATGTGGGTAAGGATTTGATGGCTGTGGTACAAACAGAAAGGCTGAGATAACAACTGAAAGTTGTTAGCACATGGAACCTGGTGCCACAATATATTAAGAACAAATAGATCAATCCTCTCTGAATCACAGACTTTGGTACCAATCTCAAAGTTAACTGTCAAGATGTTGAAATACTGCCTAGAAAAAGGCACCAGTTGTACTTTATTTTCTCTTTTAAATCATCGTCATTTCATTTTTTTACACAATCACTTCTTTTTTTTATACTTTGTGAAACAAATGTACAAGGTACAAGGTTGTGCTGTGAATGTGAAGTTTTAAATTTTCTACTTATTTACTTCTCATTGTAAAACAATCATAAATAAAATCTTCAAAAAGTAATGTTGATTTATGTCATTTTTATACTTCACTGACACTGGTGTCTTAACTCAAACCATCCATGTTTTCTATGTGTATCAGTCACAAAATTATACATACATAACAATTGAGTTGTGTGCTAGTTTTATTATGAATTTGTTTAGGCAGTCGTCTCTGAACATATGCGTGTTAAATATGTACAGAACGAGCGTGTATATCACATGTGTAACCCAAGGCCTGCGGGCCAAATGTGGCTCTCCACATCATTTTATGTGGCTCACAAGAGCATAAATGGTCAGAGCGTCTAGAAATGTGTGCTTTGACCAAAAACTAAATTTCCCACAATGCAGTAATTAAGCCCATTTTATCTTTCACAAAAAAAATTTAACAAAGTTAATGTTCTAACTTATGTTTGATGTTACAAACATGCTTGTAATGTTTATATCTTGAATAAGTAATAAATTTAGAGTTATTTACATTTAAGGAGTAGTTACATGTATTTTACATTACACTTAGTTACATTTAGTTACATCTATAAGTTACATCTGGCCCTTTGAGAACAGCCATTATGCTGATGTGAAAATGAGTTTGACACCCCTAGTGTATATAATAAGGTTTCATTAAAGGGCTGGGTTGTCTATTCTACATGTTTAGAGCACCTGCATTCAAGATGTCTCCAGAGGTCCACGCAGACTAAGGGAGGGGTGCAGTGGTGCTTCCTGCAGGCATCTGAAGAGCAGCCAAAAGAGACGCCTTGCAAAGTGACCACCTGGTGGTCCTCTGAAGACCCGTCCCTATCCAGAGGGATGGAGCGGCCGTTAAATCTCAAATCTCGCAAACAGCCTGGTGTTAACACACACAGAGAGAGACAAAGACAAGAAAATTAGTTAGGATGCCGGCAGACACACTAAGGAGCCAGTCCTCCAGCAACTTCATTTACTGATGCACATTTACACCGTGGTAGGTCTGTAAACTTCAGGACAAAACAGGTGTTGACTCACATACACAAAATCAATGACACACCCATACTCCTAAGCATGCAAACACCAAAACAGCCTGAGGCAAAGCTGTCGGCATGGGCTTCTTTATTTGCAGGATATTTTCCCTGCTGGTTGGTTTGCTAAGTCTGTGAGCAGCATGATGTCTAACACATCATTTAAATACAGATTAGTCCCATGGACTTACTGTCTCTCATTGCTCCAAACTAAGGGATCAAAACACCTTTGGGCCAGACTGTGAAAGTTGAAAAAGCATGAATTTGTGTGCTTTACATGTCTTTACAAAGGATCCTGTTAATTTATTCACATAAGCATCCATCAATTCATCCAAAGTGATTCCATTAATACAGGAAAACGTTCACCTACCCAGAAAGCTCCGGTTGTGTCCTGAGGGAAAAGAGTTTCCTAGCATCACCACGCTGGGGTCAATAATGATCTCCTGACTCCGCCCGGGTGACGCCGTGATCTCTCGTCTCCCTCCACCTCCGTCTAGCCGCAGTGTGAACTCTCTGCCGTACCGATCCAGCTCCACCTCATGCCACTCTCCATCGTTAAGGTAATGGTGGGGTAGTGTCATGTTGTAGTCGTCATCTCCAAGGTTGTAGAAAACAGCCAGCAGACCCTGTATAACCTGACATTAACGATAGAGGTTTGCTGATTGGGAAATCAAGACAGAAGAGCCTTAGAAGCAACAAATAACAAAAATGTCAGAATATTTTGGATGATTTTGGATTTAAATAATTTCAAGCAATATATTCAGAAAAAAAGTCTTTGAACTTCCTGATAGAGAGGCAAAGTTCCTCCCCTGCTGGTTGACTATCAACAGGACCCCAATAGTGCCATCCAGTATGCTAAATGATTCATTTGGAAATCTGTTTAATTTTTATAAAATGGTGCACCAGAATACATAAAGACAAAAATTGTGTTCCACTTTTTTCATTATTGCAAGAAATCTGTTGAAATTATGCAAAAACCACTCAACCGATTTCCATGAAGACATGCTGTCATAGCTACTTACCATTGGGATAAACTCATTTTCATGTTATCGACATCTAATTTAATCCAAAGTGCTTTAAAGAGCAGATTTTAACTTCTGGGTTTTAGCCCATAAATTATTTTCATATACTAATACAGTGGTACTTCTACATACGAATGTCTATACTTACGAAATCTTTTACTTACGAAATCTCTCAGCAGGAAAATATTGCCTCTACTTACGAAAGAAATTTCGTCTTACGTAATGTAAAAACACAGGATCAGCTGATACTCGAAACTCCCACTGGTTCCTGAACGCAACATTCTCATAGCTGCTCTGCTATTGGTTATTACCTATTACGTATCTTTCTGGCATCCCATTGGCTAAGAGGGACGCCACTCCACCTCTGTGTGGAGGTAGATCAGTGCTTATGCAGCTTATGCAGTGTCTTCAGCATTCGGCACTTGACCCATGAGGTGTTCTGATAGTTTTGCGCAAATATAATACGTTTTTGAGTACGTATTCGCTATCGACCCCAAGAAAGTGACGGAGAAAAGAGGAAGAAAAGAGGAAGAAAAGAGTTTTTTTGTCCATACAAACAAAGCAAGAGATCATAGAAAAGCATGAATAAGGGATGCGTTTGGTTGATCTCGCCAAAGAATATGGACGAAATGCATCTACAATCGCCACGTTATTAAAACAAAAGGAAGTTTAAGGAGTTTAAGGCATTGCACGGGTGGTTCATGCTTTTTCATTATTATTCTTTACTGTATTCTTTGTTTTTTACGTTATGCACAACTCTCATTTATTGTGTAATAATCTAATCGTAACATGTATTTGTTACATGTTTTGATGCATTTTTATGCTTTATAACACATTTATGTCGGAATTTTTGTGGATTAGGGCATTTGTATGGAGAACGCATCTCTACTTACGTAATTTTCTACTTACGTAATTTCTTTTAGAACCAATTAAATTTGTAAGTAGAGGTACCACTGTAACTGTAAAATTTTCTTCCTGATTATGACCTGAGTTGATTTTTTCTCCTTCAGGGATAATACACAGAAAGTTTGAGATGTGATCTCAGTCTTTATCACATTTTTCACTGCGAAACAATGGGGCAAAAAAAAAGAAAACACATGTTTTCTTCTCTGTAAATTCATAACTATTAGCCAAAGATGTTTTGGTTTTATTTAATAATTTCTGCATTTTAAATTTTCAAAATGAACCTTCTACCCATATGTATAATATATTTTAACTACATTAACCCTAATAAAGTGCTGCACTGCACCTTTCATCTTTAGTCATATTATTAACAGCAGTCAGATAGAGAACACCTAACGAGAACTCTGCAGACTTTTTTACTGCTAAATTAAAACATGTTGGTCTGATTTGTCACTGCCACAAAAATGCTGATTGACTTGACCCAGGTAGATCAGTAAAGAACTATTTCTCATTTACAATGATGACCTGACTTTCATACATTCACAATCATACACCAGTGTGTGGCACTGGAGGCACGGTGGTTGACTGAGAACGACTGGGATGGGGTGGGATTTGACCCACTCTACCATCTAACCCACAGCCGCCTAATCTAGATTTTTCAGCTAAAAATGGTTTTGTTTAAAGACAATATAAAGAAATATCTGATCAAATGAGGTAGGGCAGCCCTCAAGAAAAAGGACGGAGAGGCTTAGGTCAGGCTTTTTGAAATGTGATATTTAATTATCCGAACTAAAAACCATGGTGAATCTTCTACAAGAATTTCATATGAAAATTTCAAAGGTAAAATTTAATTTTGCAAAATTGCAGCTGCGCTGTACAACATCAATATAGTCAACCCAAAGGGAAGAAATTTGAGAAACAACAATTATCTTCAGGAGTCATGGATGAGTGAACACAATGGATTGAACCAATGAGGGGCTTCCGTAACTACAGCTTGTACATGTCCGAGGCTTAATTGAAAACAGTGGGGCAGGATAATTCACATTCAGACTAAACTGCGTCAGCTCTTGCTCCCTCAGCATGGGCACCTCAGACACACACACACATATACACACACATATACACACACATATACACACACATATACACACGCACGCACACACGCACGCACGCACACACACACACACACACACACACACACTTCAACCTACCCTCAAGTCCACAACATGAATGGGCAAAGGACAAAGGATTTGGCCATTAATCACAGTCACCATTAAATATAAAATTGTCAAGTGAATTTCCACAAAACGTTTTCCACTCAAATCACAACTATCACAAGCACAAAAGAAAATGTATTAAGTGATATCAAACTGATTCCTTAATAGCACCACACTCTTGGAGAGATGGATGCTATTTATATCTACCTGGCCTCCGGTAACCTGGAACCTCCTGTGAACGTGCGGTTATTTGTTCAGTGTTCACTCCATCCCATATCTACCCTTAAGATGGGAGGAGGAGTGATGTACTTGTTGTCGGTGAACAAACTCGGCTTGTGTTCAGGAGTTTCTCAGAGCTTTGAGCCTACTGGGCTGAAAAAGCTTCAGCACGCTGTCACAGACAGAAATCAGGTGTTTTACACAGCTCGACAAGTCAGAGACTTTCATAAAGAAGCCTCACAGCTCACACAATGTAAAAGCTACAGCGTTTTATGATTCCTGTCAACTTGGGATTGAAACAAGGAAGAGAAGGACAACACAGTTATTCCTCATGTTGCCTAAAGATCCATTGCGTAACGGGAGAGAAGACCTATATTTTAAGCAATGCTGTCCAGCAAATAGCAATATGTCCTCATCCAGTGAAGTGGAATATACCACAAAAGACACAAGTACACTGCAAACAACCGACCTGTATTTTATCTAAAAGTAACAATCCTAACATAGCCATTTACATCCAGGGGTCGTTCACACTTGACCTGCCAGTCAGGAAGACAAAAGGTTTTGACTTGCATTCAGGAATACATCAGGAAGGAGAGGTGCGGTGTTTTGAAGGCTAGACAAAGTGAAGGAGAGTTGTCTCCACGAGAAAAATGCTCTCCAGGAGCACCACTTCACTTTCGCCATGGCAAAGTGAGCTACACATGTAGACATTGTGCTCACCACTTGAAGCTCGCTCTGTTGAAAGTATGGGAGAGCTGACCTTTACTTGACAACCCTCTGCCCTTGAATTACTGAACACAAAGTTGGTTTCTTCAGATACAGAACTGTAACTGCTGGTTGAATCCTAAGCATAGATAGAAATAACCTCAAGAAAGGAAGCCATTTTTTTTAAAACAGCAGCCTCTCAATAGCAGCATTCTGAAGACCATGCTGAGAACATACTTGTCAATCACCAGCCCCCTCGGTATCCACCCATACATCGCCAACCCTGATATTACTCTCAGCCTGACAAGCATTCACAGCGTTCATTATTGGGCCTTAACCATTTCTCAGCCACACAAAACACAACAATCAGAGACATCAGGGTGGACGGAAGTGACCTCCAGTCGTGACTCACCTCCAAGCGCAGGTACTCATTTTGTTCCTGGGAAAGCAGGTTGAGGATGACACCTGCTGCAGCACGAGTCCGAACTCCAACCTGGACCCTCGTCTGTCGCGCAGGCAAGGACCACAGGAGCTGGAACTGAACGTGGCTACGGCCATCAAAGGAGAACTCTGGAGACACTTGTCAATCAGAAACATACAAGGCTTGTTCAATTAATTCAGCTGTCATATGGGAAATTCACATGGAAATCAAAGCTGGGAAACACAGTACTGCAAAAGCACTTTATGGAAGGCAAGGTTATCTTCCTACGGCAGCATAGTGAGGTTTTGGATTGCAGAATGTTCCACATTTCCCATCAGGAATACACTTTATGAGGCTTAGAATCCCACAGAGAGCTCATTGTACTTAACCTCATAACTTTGTGGTCCAGAAATTTAGTCATTTAAAATGCTTACCTTGATCACATCGAGGCCCTGTAAACCCCGGTTCACACAGGCAGCTGAAGGAGCTCCACTCGCCATGACAGCGTCCCTTCTTACCACAGGAGGGAAACTGCTCTGAATTGGTGCAGTAGTCATCAATAAGAGAGCAGCCTGGCACAGCATTGGACGATTCAGCAGGGGAACCCAGGTCATATAGCTGAATGGAAGAAGAAGAAAAGAAGGAATATATGAAGAGGGGAAGAAAAATCAGTGTCTGATTGCATATCCAGTGGTGACTGATCGTTTCTAAAAAGTACTATCAACAAGAAAAAATACAATTCCATGCTCATTATGGTCATCTACTATACAATTAGACAAATAAAAAAGCAGACGTGAATACCAAACTACTTTGTTTAAATACAAATAACGTGACAAGTGTAATAAATTGATTAAATTCCAGTAAATTAAAGTAAAATGCATCTCATACCAGTCTGCCGGTTGATTAGGTGTCTTGTCTTGTGTTAGAAGGCCATTCAATGCATAACGGATTAATTTTTGTCATATGAACTTCATATATTTGTTCATCTTGGTACACAATTTACTCAATTTATTATTCACATCTGTATTTTCACCTCATGCAGGTTTTTTTTGTTTGTTTTATATTTCTGTCATATGTAAAAAAAAAAAACCCTCTACCTTTTGGTTCGCTATAGTCAATACTTATAGCAAGATATTAATTCCACTGTGCCGATTAGCATCATAAATTAATTATAAGTTCATAAAATATTATATAAGCTGTCTATAAAGTGGATACACTTATGCCATACAGTGTAGATTACAAAAAACCCCAAAATATACACCTGAACATAATCACATTCATGTCATATAAAAAAGATTTATTGTAAATATGTTACTGTTACTACTATACACAATCAGTTGGATCAGGTGGGTAGAGTGAGCAGGTGATATGCTCCATCTCAGTCTACTATAAATGAGGTTGATCCCTTTATCAGTGGTAGTTTTGTCTTTTTTTGAGCCATTTCCTTTTCAATGTCTTGTTACATTGCACAAAAAACCACTAAACCATTATTTATCTTATTTTGTTGGATGGAGCTCTTTCGGTTGACCAAGGCGACTTAAAAATGAAAACAGATCTTTGTCATAAAACCTGCTTCCACACCATTGTAGATACTTTCCCAAAATGCAGCCACAGAGGGACACTTTCAGAAAATATGAAAGCAGTTTGCCATTATGCCTCCACAAGACCTCCAGCAGGCTGGATGATTACAGCATTTCATCTTTTAAGCCAGCATATAGAGGAAAACGGGTTACATTCTTCCACCTGGATCCTCTCCTAGACGAAGAGCTTTCCATTAGCCATTGCTGTCAGCAGATCCTTTCCCCTTCTTCCCAGTGTTATGTGAAAATATCTTGTATTTTCCATTTTGCTTTAATATTCAGTATGGTCTCTGTTCATTTTCAAATAACTAGATATAATTTACATCTTGACAAGGAATACCCTTGTACAATTTGTGGATTTCTTTCTCTCTCTATTGTGGTGTTTCATTTTGGAAATTCCCCATCTACAAAATGATTGATTTGTTAATACCTAAAGTGAATGTAATTCTGCTGATTAAAGTTGTACTTAAGGTCCTGGAAGCTCCAAATGATCATCTTGATCAATGGTTGGGTCTTCACCAGCCTTCGTGATTATGCTTTATAATAATCCTTCCCAGACATGAGGGCTAATCCCCCTCTCTTATGTAGAGTTCACATTTTACTTTTTTTTTGTTTTCTGCACAAATGATCCCACAAAAATATTGTTCTATCAAAACAATGTAGGGCTTATCTAAATGTTCATAGTTGTTGAATTTGTCTGCACTGATACTTAGATAAGGGAATAAACTTTGTTTGTCAATACCTGCAATAATTAATTTCAACTGTTTATGCAAGATTTAATCAGTGAAGTCCATTAATTTCATCCATTTTCTGAGCTGGAGTACAAGTACTGGAGGACAGGTGCAGCCTGAACAGGTTGCCAGTTCATCAATGAGCTAATATTCAACGACAAACACCTCTGTGATGTAATCATTTAAAGGAGATATTTTATTCCTGGTTTCATTCATATATATATATACAGTATATTTATACAGTATATGATGATGGCTCCGTCTATATTCAAATTTTTACAATGTCAATACATGTCTTGACCGTGGCTTTGTCTTGGTTTCAGTTGTTTTGTTGTCTGCGGATATCCTGCCCTCTACCCATATGTTTGTGTGACTTTGCCATCTTTGTGGTGTTTACAGTTGTCAGTAGTTCTGCAGAAAGATTGATTTTGATAGATCTTTGATGGTTTGAGGGCTTGCCAACCCAGAGTGTCAATATTTGAGAGTCTGGGAATAAAACTTAACAATCCTCCATCTTTCACACCAACTGCCCCTTAGAATAAACACTAATCCTACATTATATATCTTTAAAGTAGTCTTCAGAAACATTATAGTACATCAATGAGGTAAACATGCATAAGTATGCGAAGAAACACACTTCTGAAGAATACATGGAAAACAACATGGGTCTCAACAATGTTAAATTTAATGCTCAAAACCTGATTTTGTAAATATACATTAAGTAAGGCAATAACCCCAAGACGTTTGTGTCTGACCTCATGACAGCAGTGAATTTTGGAGAGAACAACTGAACGTAAACATAACCTATGAGTAAAAAAAAAAAAAACATTCTACAGCATAACATTAAAATTGCAAGAGATCCTGTATGTCTGCCCTGTTCCCCTGGAAACCAGAAGTGTAAACTTCTACTAGACTGAAGGAATCAGTTTACTTCCCATTTTTATGGAACAAAGTATAAAATATTAACAGTTTTGCAGTAATATGTTATAGTACAATTAATATTTCTCAAAATGGATATGTTCCTGCTTTAGTATTCTTCCTCTAGCCTTTAAGAAGATACAAAATTATTATTAAAGTCAAACAGGCAAAAAAACCACAGTGACAGATGGGACAAAAATGGAAAAGTCCAACAACCTCTTCATCTGCAAATTTGCATTGTGAATAATTTGTTCATAACAATGTGATATACTTGAAGGAAAACCTGCTTTTTCAGGCTGAGTAATATTAAAAAAAAACTACTTCCAAGGTAGGTCAGGGTACCCTGAAAGTAGAACTTGACAAGTACATAGCTTTGACCTTTCAGGGTAGGTCAAAGCTATGCACTTGCTTTGACCATAGATCAAAAATAGTGCATAAGTAGATCAAAGTACAAGTTTTGATCTACGGTCGTACTCACACTGGACTTCTCCCTTGTCTCTCTATCTTATCCGGTTCTTGAGTGTACAAAAGTTGAAATTTGACCTTGACCTAGTTTTCTCAAGGTCAAGGTCATCATCTCATTTTCATCCCCTATGCCGCCCGAGTAAGGTGCTTTTTGTTCCATCTTTCTATCTGCAACAGTTGCCAAAATATTTTTTGGTCATATTAACGGACAGACGGACAAACGAACACACGAACACACGAATACTGACAATTACAATACATCACCGCTTTGAAGCGGGATGTAATCAAATATTTCAACTCACATTCACAGAGATGTTTGTTCACATTGTGTCTCCTTCTGAAATTACGAGGTAATGCTGATGAGAAACGCTGATAGAGTTAAGGTAGGAGTCTGATGCATAACAGCATTATGAGGGGAAGTCTGGTTTTTCCTTTTCTATTCAAGTCACTGCTTATTTTTCTTTTTCATGTATGGGGGAGCACCAATATTGGATGAGCACAATGTATTTTAGGTTCATTCTTCTGTGATAACATTTCTTTTAAGACCAGGTGTATGTCTGCCCCTCTGGTGTGTACTGAGCTGCGACATCCAGGATATCCTCAGAGACATCTTGCTAAGATCTGACGCATGGCCGACATTGTCCATTGTTGTTTCAAATATTAGCTGGTTGACTGAATTCCGGAAGGTGTACTTGCAAAGCTGCATCAAGCTGTGGTTGTTTCCTGTGCTAATACTTACTCTTCTGTGGTTGTTGTGGCTGAAGGGGATTTATTTTTTTCTCAGTTCAGGTCTTTTTTTCCATCTAGACATTTTTCAGACACCACACTAGAAGACACAGTGGCTGAGTGGAAACAAAACTATGTATCAAGTCGGAAAGAGATAGCGGTTCACCAGCAGTCTATGTTAGCAGCCTGCGATGGCAGTCCAACAGCAGAGGAACCCCCAAATCATTACATCTAGACAGTTATGCTGAGTTTTTCTCTTTTTGTCATCCCTTTGATTAATTCAATATAAAATGGATTTATGTACTATGTGGGCATCACGGTGAAGGGTATCCTGGGGTCCTGGGGTCAAAACCACTCAAGGACCTGGGACTTTTCTGTGTGGATGTCCTCCCAACAATTAAAAGCATGCAATACACTGTAAAATATTTAAAGTGGTTACACTGAACAGATTGCAGGCATTAAAGTGACTGTGAATAATGTTTGTCTTCCACAACCCTTCACAGGGTATGCAAAGAGATGTAGGAATATCTTTTGTGTGATGTCAAAAGTCTTTATGGATAAATGCCTCTGGATGCTTTAAATGGCACTTTAGATTCAATTTAAGAAGCAGCAGTATCACTTAGAATATATTTTAAATGCACATATGATTATTCATTAATCTGTTTCCTTTATCTATAGAAAATGAAAATACTTTTCCACTCTTATCTGTAAAAATTCTGTGCATCAATCCTTGTTGCATAACTGCTTGTCCTTTGTGTGTTACTGAGGGAGCCTATCACCGCTGATATGGCTCAGGACAGGTCACCAGTCCATCACATGGCAGGTACAGTATATACACATCGACAACTAGTCACAAATTCACATCTACATAAGTTGTTGTCACCAATTCACTGATTTCGCACACACGCACACGCACACGCACACGCACACGCACACGCACACACACACACACACACACACACACACACGCACACACACACACATTCCACGCACCCTCATATTCTGTTCATCAATACTAGAAGGAGAAGCAACATGGATTGTTTCGGAAGCTAAACTAGAAAAGATACACATTGACTACAGAGACTCGCATTAGAGGCAATACTTTCATCCCTTCCTGTTGTAGCCTTGAGACAAATATACATTCCTATTGAAGTGAAGTCCTTCTTTACCTGCAATATAGTAAGTGTCATCTGAACAGATAAAGAATCAGGGGATCCTACATTGCACTTGATATGTTGGCCTTATGGCAATGTGAATATGGTCGATTCTGCTTGCTTCACACAGTACCTTAGTATCCACAAGTAGGTTCCTTATGCATCCAGTAAAGTGCTTGTGTTGTAGCTGTGGGTATTCATATGATATGTTCTCATAGACACCTCCCAACTGCATTACATGAGTTCCATTCAGATACCTGCAAACAAAAACTCACTCTCAATACACAAGTGATAAGAGGTGAATGTGAATAGATGAAAAGAAAACAATCAGTGAATTCTCTGAGTTAGAATTCTCAACACGCGCCTCTCAATATAAAGAAACACAGAATGGAAACAGAAGAAAAGGAACATACACACCGTATAATCTGTCGAGGTTAAATTCTTTCTTCTCTAAGGTAGTCTAAATGTTTGAGGCTTTATGATACTGGACATCTTATCCATGCTGTTTTTTCTTAAACGGTGAAAAACAATGAATAATGAGTGAATTGATTTTGCCTAAAACAATCCAAAACACACTGATTCAGCATAAGCTTGTTATTTCCATGAGCTGCAGTCTTAAAGGAAAGATTGTCTGGTTTTAGCCTGTTAACTATCACATTATGTTTATAATGATATAAATGCCTAATAAGTCAAAACTCAAATGCAGCGATCGCAGTCATCTGTTCTGAAAGCCTCTTAAAATGCTGAAGTTATTAAAATGAATTACAGCTGCAAAGCCCTTAGGTACATTGTTACACTTCATAAACTCATAGCATAATTACACAAAAACAATAAGCGTGGCAGTAAGCCAAGCCCACAGTGGGGAAAAAAGACTCGGATGTGGCAAAGCAAAAATGGATTGGCATAGAAATACACTCATAAATATTTTGACCATTTTAAGAATAAAACCTAAAATTATAATATTACATATAATGATTAAGGATATAATAATGTCCCTGTAGAAAGGACAGTTCACTATATCTAGAAATTGAACAAACTTAGCCTAAGGGGCGCTTCCCGGACACTTCCTCCCGGAGTGTGAGCTGACAGTTGGAGGTGCCAGCTCACCTCCAGAGCACTGCCGAGGCGTCCTTGAGCAAGGCACCGTACCCCTTTACAAGTTGCTCATATGGGCGCTCCACAAAGGGGCTCCCCGCCACTCTACCTCCCCCTGCATACCTACAGGCCCCCTTGTGTGCATGTGTGTGTGTGTACGTGTGTGTGTGTGTGTGTGTGTGTGTGTGTGTGTGTGTGTGTGTGTGTGTGTGTGTGTGTGCGTGTACTACAGGGCCCTATACAAACTAACATGTATGCATGTATGCATGAAGTACCTACTTGAGTGTGCTCTTAAATTCCCGTCAAGGATTGAATCAGTATATAAAATTAAAAAAAATTAAAAATTAAGAGTCAGACATTGGCATATTGTTTAATAGGGCAGATGCAGAAGCATTTTTAAAGTTACTTACAATCCAAAGGACACTGATACTGCTCCAGGCAGGGGTTGTTAATTGTTAGGATAAACTTAGTTTCAACAAATAAGCGTTTGACTAGTCAGTCAATATAAAATGAGCCTGTAACATTTGTGGTGATTAATTAATAATTCATAGTAATTACCAAGCAGAATAGAAAGTAGCAACTTTGGGCTCCTGATGTTTGAGACTTTGCTGTGTTCTGGATTTTACAGCATATTGAACCGGGATATCTCAGAAAATCTCTCATTTTTGAATGCAATACTATCGATGATAGGTACATAAAATATATCATTGATGCATCAGCATGCCATATGCATCCGTTTTCTCTTTCACCACACTGCAAAGTGCTTCAAATTTTTCTCCTTAAATACATATAAATACATCTCCTTAAAGAAGTGTTTGCACAATCCACATCACATACGAATGTGATAAATACACAAAAGCCACTAGCTTATATATAGTGCCTTGGCTGTCAGACTGCCTCATTTAATTATTGATCTTACTTGTCCCTGTTGGGCGTTACCCCCCGGATTTCACAAGATGATCGGTCCTCTGTCATTGCCCATGAGTCAACACCTTCTGTTTCCATGATGATCGCACTGGAGCATCGATCAAGAGTGAAGCGCACTTCCTTTAAAGTGGGAGGACAGCAGAAAGGTCATTGCTGCTGCAAATAATGTGGCTGCGCGAACATACTGCAGCCAGACACTGTAAATACCAACGTCTATATAGAACCTAACTAATTTTAGTCAGACTCTTTCATAAAGTCCATGTTAATACACTTCTCTTACTTTGCTGTTGCTCTTCACGTCAAGGCGATGCCAGCGTCTATCAGCGACCCCAATATTATTTGTCAACTGGAGGACCAGGGTACCGGAACCATGATTAATTTTCAGACTGGGTGTCCCGCTGATCAACTCTGTAAGAAGAAGTGTGAGCAAACAAGAAGATCATTATTGAATGAATGAAAACAATGACTGAAAACATTTACATATGCTGGCGAAATTGGATATAAAAATCAATGACAATGTCGGTTCACTTAAATGATTGCTCACAGTTAGCTGTGTAAATTCTCTCAGGAATGAAGACACAGTTTCGGAAATGAGATGTGTGTTTTTAATAACACATCTCATCATTTTTAAATGATGAGCCCTACAAAAGAAAATGCATTCACCTTTATTATACTGAGCAGGGCTCGAAATGAACTTTTTTTCTTGGTAGCACTTCTTCTTTTCCTTTCGGCTTTTCCCTTCAGGGGTCGCCACAGCGAATCAATTGCCTCCATCTAACCCTGTCCTTTGCATCCTCTTCTCTCACACCAACTACCTTCATGTCATGTTACCACTTTTAATTCATGCTACGTGTTCAGACCATATGAGGGAAAATGGTTTTGAACTGCCTGACAAGAATAAACATGAATTTCGTCCACTCATTGTTAACCAGCGGTTTTCCTCGCTAACCTCCCTTCGTTTGGAGTCATGCTGTCTCCCTTCATCTGTGCTCCACTGTGGCGGTAAACTCACAGCGGTAGCGGCAGCGAGCTGTCTCACTTCCTGGTGCACTGACAGCGCAGGGTAGACAAACGATCTGATTGGCTGAACTGATTGTAGCTATTACCGTATTAACTGGAGGAGCAGCGCCCGCTGTCTGTAGCCGAGAACTACAAGTGAAAATGCGCCAAGAAAATCCACTCTCGTGAATTTGTCATGGAGTGGTCACGGTTCCGGACAGAACCATCAACCGGTCCGGATCTGGACCGGGGGTGTGCCATTTAGAGACCCCTGCTCTACGGAGAGAGAGAAAGAGCGAGAAGAGGAAAAAAAAAAAAAGGCGCACCAGATTTTTTTCCCTAGTCGCACCGGTGCTCCCAAATATATTTGATAGTCGCACTGATAAAAATTTGGGCGCATATGCAACCACAATGGTCGCAATTTCGAGCCCTGCTGGGTAGAGGGTATAAATTTGAGAGACAAACGTCTTAAAATATGAGTAAAAGTACCAACATTTCTACTTGGCTCCATAAAATGTTCTTTTGCTATTGTTTACTAAGGGTTTCCATGTAAATTAATATCCCAATAAAAATCAAGATGATCATGTTTTCAAACACATCTATTGGTTTGTTAACAGGATTACAATAAAACTGCTTAATGGATTTTCATAACGGGGACACATTTCATTTGGTAATGGATTCAGATAGAAGTGAAGGTTTTAGATATTCTTTTGACATTGAAATAACAATAAAGGCATTTTACATGTAAACTTACAAGGACATCCTACAAAGTACTGGAAATGTCATGAAAAAAAGTCAATGAATTATACAGTGGAATATACTGTATATCGCAAATAACAACAAAAACAAAGCAAAAGAGAAACAGCAGGGGATCCAGAGTAACTCAGTGTCACGGCCTTGTGGCAGCAGCACATGTGAACATCACAACAGAGTAACTTATGACTGTTAATGAAATAAAAGTAAACAGAAACAATGATTAATACGTGATAAAATATTTATGAAGCATCACCCTAACCCTAAGCATAACAAGGCTAATAATGAAAAGAGTTCAGATTGAGATGGTTGTAAAGAATATACGGATTTCCAGTTAAAAATTCTTCACTATTGTTTAACTATGCGAGTCTTTATAAGGGCCGCAAAGAGTATCAATGAATAGTTAATTCTACTTTTTCAGCACTATTACATTTATGAAATCTTATTTAAGGAACACATATTTTCAACTTTACAATGAGGTCAATGAGGTTGTGTATGTTCCTTTTCTTCTGTTTCCATTCTGTGTTTCTTTATATTGAGAGGCGCGTGTTGAGAATTCTAACTCAGAGAATTCACTGATTGTTTGCTTTTCATCTATTCACATTCACCTCTTATCACTTGTGTATTGAGAGTGAGTTTTTCGTTGCAGGTATCTGAATGGAACTCATGTAATGCAGTTGGGAGGTGTCTATGAGAACATATCATATGAATACCCACAGCTACAACACAAGCACTCTACTGGATGCATAAAAAAAGCATTAATAAATTATTAGTAATCATTATATGACATAAACTTAGAATCCCTCTCTCAAACACAGGTGTGATGTGGAAAGTCAGAGCGTTTAAACAAAGTACAGTACACTCAGAGCAGACTTTACATTGACATCTCATGTCCAGCTGTGGTAGTTATTCAATTAATTAAAATACACCTACTAAGATTGACTACGGAATTTAAATGAGAGAAGTACTGGATTCCATTTCAAGGATTTTGCAGTAACTTTCTTCCTACAAACCATAAATGGATATTGTTACATGCATCTTTAAAAGATGAATGTTCTTAACAGTACAATATGATTCATAAAGTGTAATAAATTATAATAAACTAATGCTAATAACACACAAGTACTTATGGGTAACACTGTTACTATTATTGCTAAATGCTACCTTCCTCTAAGTACATCACTAATGCCTTTACCACTAATCACCATCATTACCATTACTAATAATTTCCACAATAACCTGGATTGTTTGACGTCACTGTGTACGACACAATTTCTGCATTTAATCATCCAACCAGGTTAACAAATGGAACCACAAAGACCAGACAGTATTACTGGTACAATCATTGATGTGGTTGTGTTTGCTTTTAGACTTTGTGAATTTGGTTTGCACAAAAATCTGTCTTACACAATCTGCACTATACACCAAATCCTTTTTGAGTTGGATAACATTTTTATTATAGTCCTTCACTGGTGTACTGAAGGTCATGTTTTGTGTGAGCAACAATAAACCTGGCTCATGTGTCCTTGAGAGAGGCACTGAATGTCTACCCGCCAAGGAGTCTGTTCAGAAGATGAACCACTGGTACAATAATGAAGCAGGGGACAAAAAAAAACATTCTATGTGGCATACAACAACGCGCTATTAACACATTAAAACAGTGGAACAAGTTTGCCTGTGTAACTATGTAAAAACTCTATAACTCAGCAGAGGGAAAGCTGATCTCCCTCAGCAGTACAATAATGAACAAATTGTGCCTCCTATATCTGATTAGTTACCACCCAGCAATTCAACACACAAAATTAAGAGCAGTTAAGGCCCACAGGCATTTTTGGCACACATCTAATTATCCAGACTCATTCTTTACCTATGGCCATGTAGTCCTCAGCATCCCCAGGCAGCAGTGTAGCCAACGGGCCGGCATACAGCAGCAGTACGTCCTCCTCCTCTGTCATAAACTCCAGTGATAGATGGCTATCAAAGCAGGGCCTTATGGGGGGAAACCAGGCATAGCCGTTGCCAAGGAAACTAATTCCGGTCTGCTGACAGTCAGGCCCATCAAACTGCGGGGGGCAGTGACACCTGGAGTACCGTGGAGAAAGAAAAAGTGAAGAAAATCAAGGTAAAACACAGGGAGAGAAACAATCAGTGTCATTCATGTATCTTCTCACGGTCCAATCTCTGGATCCTGAGCACAGCGACAAACGTGACAAACTTGTTGATTCACTCTGGCAGAGGCTTTGACGTTAACACCCTGACAGTTCACAGACAGCAAAAGAAAGCGCTTTTACTCATATCAATCAATTCCTCGCATTAGCCAGCAGTCCCTGAATGTTCAATTCTACTTAAAATCAATTAGCTATGAACACAACATTACTCTGGTCTATTCTTTATCTATCAAAGCTCTCAGCGCTGAACCCTCTGGAGACTGCTCTTGGTCCGCAAATCACATCCCCTTTGTTAGGAGATAATTAATTATATTCCTCTCACTTTGCTATATACCACCACAGAATTCCTTGATTTCATTCTCACTTCCACCCCTTTCGTATTCTTAAGGTAATACACTCTTCTGATGATATCTGTGTAATTATACATTCTCCTTGTAGTGAGTTGTCTACTTTGATTAGAGCATGAGTGTTAAGGATCACTGCTCTTACCAAAACCATTTTTGTGACTGCAATGATAAATAATAATAATCATACAAAAGCTGTGTACAAGAACAGATGTGTGCAGTGATGAAACAAAGCCCACTCCATCACTGGGATGGTAAGGATTGAGGGGACTGGTTGATCTCATCCTGTTCCCTCCATTGCAGGCAAGTGAGACAAGCTGGCATTGCTGATAATGTCAAAGCCATCTATTTTCATGCAGTGTCTGAGGAAATCTGTGTGTACTGAGGCTGTTAGGGGCTGTTTCTTACCATGACTGTTTATTCTGCAGAGTCTAGTCTTATGCATACATAATCATATACCAAGCAACTCACTCTTTCACTGCTCTTTTATATTACTCCTGAGAGCCATCCCAACTCAGATCAAGAAAGACAGAACATGTATTTCTCACTTCGGACTGACAATATCTGATCAACCGCCGACTGGGGTAGCGTCCTTTGACAAAGGAAATAGCCAAAAATTGGATTCTTTACGGATGTTCCTATCACACATGATGGTATGTATAAGGCACATGAGGAGATCTTCTATTTTGAACAACAGTTTTTTTTCCAGCCCTGTGGATATAAACTGCAGCTGAGCCATTTTTTAAAGATAAAAGCAAAAGAAAAAACCCAGTTTTGTATATCCTCTCAGAGTACCATGCCTTTGAATGTCTTGTACATTCATGTATATGTCATGGAATGAGATTTGGAGAAATTGCGAGGATAGAGGGGGGCAGAGCTGCGCTAATCCCCTTGCCCTATATTTATTTAATCTGCGCATTAGTGTGTACATGAAATGAAATATGTTCTGTTTCCCCTGTGATAGACTTCCACGGAGACCTACATGTGCACTTGGAATGCTTTTATATGGACTCTGTGTGTTTATAAATATTTAAGGCTAATCCATAGAGCTCCAACATGAACTTTGTGCATGCTTTTACTCATTACTACTTTTAATTTCTGCAACACAGGGTGTTAAATTCATGTGGATACATGTAAGAGTCTAGTTAAATCATTCTGGCAAGACACACTGAGATATATGTACATGCACATAAAGACATGAGTTAAATTGCACATATGGGGGGATTTTTCTCTGGGAAATGATTTGCTAAATTCTCCGAGATGTCACTCTCAGTCGAATGAAGCATAGACAGCAGCACATCAGGAAACTCCTATTACTGTTTCCTTTCTCCTCTCGTCAATGTCTACCTCTCACCTGTATCCATTCTGTGTGTTGACACAGGTCCCACCATTAAGGCAGGGGTTGCTGGTGTAGGAGGAGCAGGTTAGGTGCATCATATCCCTGGCAGCGCACCCACACACAGCTGAAGATGTCACTTTTACTGAGACCAGGGAGAAAGCACCTGAGTCCACCAGGGTGGGGGAGTCACTGATGCTTAGCTTTGTAGAGCAACCACTGGATGTCTTGCAGTCAGTGCGCACACACTCGTCCACCTGCACCTGGTTTACATGAACGCGAAGTAGAGCCTGCAGCTGCAGGTTTAGAAAGAGAAAGGAGGGTGGCAATGAGGGAGGGGAAAAATGGCATTATAGTATTTTCAGAGGAGCTTTGTAACTCGAGTGTTGGCGGTGAGGGGTGCATAGTGAGACACATTTGGAGGAATCATAGAGGAAGAAGAACCCAAACCTACATAGATTGTTTTAATGTTCTTCAACAATAAATGGGCAAGACATAGTAGGAAATGATGGAGGAACCTAAATAATACCAACACATAAGAAAGACAGTGACTTGAACAAGAAAGGCAGTGCAAAGAGCGAATAAATGGCAGAGACAGAGGGACATGACAGGTCCAAGCAGTAAACAGACAGAAAAATGGTGTGAAAATAAAAAGGCAGTTAAAAAGCTGTTATCTCTTCCCCTCTAGTTCCCAAGTGTATCGCTTGATATATGTGCATCGATTTCTATCTACCAAACACAATGTTATACATACCTTCTCTTTATGTGCAGTGAGGACAGCATGCAGTGTCACCGGGTGCAGGTAGCCACTATCAGTTAGCACATAGAAATGGATGTCCACTGTTTTCTCATCTCTGTCTGCTATGCTGAAAATATTGATACTCCCCGTTCTGACGGACAGGGTTTCAGACAGGAAGTCCCAGAACATCTCCAGCCGGCTCTTCCCCTCAATGTGCGAGTCGATAAAATCTCTTGCTGTAATGCCTTCAGGGACACAAAGAGAGTCAGGGCTCATGCAATAAGAACTAGTGACTCATCAATGACAACTACAGAGTAGATGAAAGGCTACTGAATTTCTGACTCCATTAGTGTGAGATGCAGCTAAACATCTGGCTTTATTGATCAATTTTCTTAATGAATCATCCATAAGGTAAATGAGCTGTGATGCAGTCAAGTAAAAATAATTTTCTTCATTGAAATAAAGTTAAAGGCTCTTGAAAGAACTTCCTTGTACAAAAAGAATTAATGACTGGAAAATCAATCACATTTGCAGCGACACCCACCAATATTATCTGGAGAATGTGAGCAGTCATCTTTAATCTCCAAAAATGATAACGACTCGGAGTCAGAGACATCAACCCTGTTCGGCAAATGGCTCTTTAAATGTCAAGGACTTTACCTGACACTTTAAAACTGACCTTTATAACTCAGCTTTGCTCTGAGAGACTGACAGAAACAAATGGCATAAGCTTCAGTGTGTTAAAGGATAAGAAATAGCTATGGCTGCTTTGCAATGCTTAGAGAAATAACGCGAGTCTGAACATATCTCCTGACAGCTTATTATTTCAGCATTAACTGGATTGACAAGGTGATAATCACTCAGTTAAGACACATACTTTATTCATGCTCATGGTAGCTGTTGTTTCTTTGAACACTGTCTCTACAAACTAATTTACCAACAACAGTAACATCAAAGCTTTCCATGATTGATGACTGAGTCGGAGAATGATTTTAAAAAAAAATTATATTAAATATTGTCTTGACTTGGAGACACAGATGAAATTAGAATTGAATCACATCCACACTCGTTCACCTACGAAGCTACAGGCATCCAGTGACTCAGGGTTTAAACAGTGTTTACCTGTATGATTTTACGTGAGTCACTTTTTCTACTGACCTGTCAAACGCAGAGAGGCAGACGACATGATGGCCTTTTCCACCAGCTCCCTAACATGAACTCTGACTCCTGAGATCACATCGGGCCACACCCCATCAGACACCCCGACCCTCAGCCAGTAGCTGCCAGCGGGAATGTTCTGTCGAATGGTCATCACTCCTGTGCTCTGGTTCACACTGAAGTATCTGAGAGAAGCAGAGGAGCTGTTCAGATGAAGAGGACTGCTTCAATGACAGAAGAGAGAGAGAGGGAAAAAAGACAAGGAGCTCTTTTTGATTTTGAGCTCTTTTTCCAGAAGAAAAATAAGCCAGATGGCAGACAGATAAGTACTGCGTCGGTCAGCTGTACCTGGGTTTGATCTGACAAGAAGTGAATGCAAATCATTTTGAAGAAAAGAAAAAAAATTAAGAAACACAATAAGAAAATCTGCCGAGGAGAAGAAAAACAGAGAATTCTTGAGCTCCAACAGAGCTTGATAGTTGTCATGGCAACTGTCAAAATTTGTCGCGTGAACAAAGGAAATATGCAACTGGTATTTCTAATCAGATTTTGAGGGTATGAATAATGAATAGCTGCACAAGGTCCTGGATAGAGACAGACTGCATGTGTTTTCTTATTAAAAGAATGTCATATGTGTAGACTCTGGTTGCTTAGTTAGACTGAATCAAGTAGTTTATTTCTTGAAAGACAATCACTCCGTCTTTTGAAAGCAGTGCTTTAAGTCTTTTTGGAAAGCGTAGCTTATATCAAAGGCCGGTTATATGCATTAACACTTGTATTTGTGTTGCATATTTCAAAAATCAGCGTATTTTTAGGGCTGAATTCTATAAGAGCTCTTACTTGGCTGCACTTGTCTCCAGAGTGTAGGTCTTGTTGTCCCAGTCATCAGGATCTAGGGCATACACCTTCCCCAGTGCTGCATTTACCACCCCTGTTCAAAGTAAACACACGCGCATACACACACACGCACACACACACACACATTGATTCCATCTGGACAGAATCTGCTGATGCCAACACATATCTTTTCATCCCTCTCTTCTCCTTATCTTGCGTTCTTGTGTTCTGTGCTACTTATTATGCTCATAACTGTGAAGCCCAACTGCTGGAATGAATTGACTCTCTATGCTCCACTTCAGAGAGTGTGGAGCTTAAGGAAGCAGGGCTATCTCAGTATGGATTATGTTATCAACCAACAGTGCCAGGGTATTGCAGCTGGGTAAACAATGGAAGCCAAGATGAGTCACGGTGCTCCTTTTTTTTTTTCACAATTACTGAAATTGCAATTTAGATGAGTGTGTGATCAAAGACCAACAAATCAACATTTCTAACTAGTTACCTGGAAGAAAAAAAAAATTACAATAATCATGATCTCTATCATAACGTGATGTTCAGCAAACTTTTGGCATAGGCTAGTAAGGGAGGAATTTATTGGGGGCTTGAGAAAGGAAAGACAATGGTATTAGGACAACAAAATGCTTTCGGAATTCAAAAGGAAGAAAGCGATTATGAATTCCAGACTACACCAACCAGGTATGGGACTGGAAACATTCCTGTCAGCTGTAGCCTCAGCTTCCGCTCTTCACTCAAGCCTTGCTTGCAGTGAAAAGCTGTGTAGCAAAAGCATGAAGGTAAAGAGAATTAAATGAGGGGATACAAGCTACTCACCCTTGCGGCTATGCACATAGACATCTTTCTCTCCTGCCTGATGGGCGTTATCATTCTCATCGCCGATGGTGATGGTGAGCGTATTTGTGGCTGTCATTGGTGGGTCACCACTGTCTGTCATAATCACTGGCAAGTGAAACTCACTCTGTCTTTCCCTGTCAAATCTCCGCAGGGCAGTGATTGTGGCTGAGCCATTACTATGATCCTGTAGGTGGAAGTCAACAGTGTAGGGCGAGGGCAGCGAGAGAGAAAACGGAGGCCCGTGATCTGGAGAGTCTCGGTCAACAACATGAAGTAGAGTTGAGCTCTTGTTAAGCCAGACCACTTGAGGTACTGGACTGTTCTCCCATAAGATAGGAGCATAGGCTGTCTCCATCTCTGGCCCATTGTCATTCCTATCCAGCAGTGGGAAATGAACTGTGACACTGCCAGTCAGCACTGGGGTGCCCCGGTCTGTCGCTATGACAACAAGCTCATAACCTGCGACTGTCTCCCTGTCCAGTGGCATGGCAACTGTGACCACGCCACCCTGGCTGACTGTAAAATGTCCATATGGGTCAGTCCCAGTGAGAATGCTGTACAAAATGTCCCCATTCAAGCCTGAGTCAGAGTCAGTGGCCAGAACCTGAATGATGCTCGTTCCTACAGCTGCATCCTCAGGCAAAGGAGAGAGCACCTGGTAGCTCTCGGCAAACATGGGAGCATTGTCATTCTCATCCTCCACTTGAATCAGACAGTAGATCAGGCTGGAGAAGTCGGAGTCCTCCACCTTTACGGTGAGGTTAAACCGCTGCTCCGCTGGCTTCTCAAAGTCCAGCTTTCTCTTCAGCCTCAGGGTGCCAGTCTGCTCCTGTCTGTGGCTCAGCATGTAGAATCGCTGCTCTGGGTCTCCAGCTACTATACTGAAGGCCAGCTGTCCAAATGTGCCAGAGTCAAGGTCCAGAGCTTTCAACTCCAGTATACGAGCGTCTTCATTAGTGCTCTCAGGTACATGAGCTCCACACCAATCCTCTTTAAACTTTGGTACATGATCATTGACGTCTGTCACCACTATGGTGGCAGTTGCTGTACCAATCATTCCTCCGCCATCCCGGGCCTCTACTACAACAAGGTGGCTGTCAGAAAATTCCCGGTCCAATCCCGCAGCTGCCACGGATATTGTGCCTGTACTGGAATCGATAGTGAAAAGATCGATACTGTCCCTTTGATGTGAAGTCTCAGTAATTCGGTAGGTGAGGATTGCATTCTGACCTACCGCTGCATCGTCAAGGTCTACTGCTGTCATCTCCATAACAACCGTTCCAGGAAGGGAGTTCTCCCCCACGCTACTCTGGCAATTATCTGGTGCACAAGTGAAAGCGGGTGCGTTGTCATTGATGTCCCACACGTTGATAATAACATCTGTAAAGCCAGTAAGTCCCTCGCCCTCTTCATCTGTTGCCATGACAACAAAGCGCCACACAGCTCGCTCTTCTCTATCCATCGTGCGCTGGGCATACATCTCTCCCGTGATGTCATTGATTACAAAGTGCGACTCTGCTCCCTGGCCGTGAATAGAGTAACGTATGGCACCCTGGTCGGCATCTTTGTCAGGGTCAGTAGCCGTTACCTGCAGAGATAAAGACAACTTCTTGAGAGAATTGATATTCATTCATCCGATCAAACCCAGTTTGCTGCTGTCTCTTTTCTCTAATCAGCCATGACCTGAGATGTATCTCCTTTTGAAATACTACAATAGCTCACTGAAGTGTGTGCACTTTCTCCTGACCACGTAAATTACACCTAAATGAATTCTGATCAGACATAAAAAAATTCAGCGTTACTGCCAAATTTCCCAGCATGTGATCCATCACTTCAAGATCCACCATTGGAATAATAATGCTAATGTTATGCTATTAGCATACGGTAATTGTGAAACCGTAAACAACACTCCACAAGTAGCATACATTGAAATGTTGCTGACGTATGAAGTGTTGCAGAGATAATTGCAGGTTTATGGATTCCAGGATTTATTAAAAAAAAACTGCAGCAGCCAGCTCAGTATCTTACCTGTAGCACAAACACAGGCGACCCATCAAGCTCCTCTGTGACAGATCCATAGTACTCGTTCATAGAGAACACAGGTGCTTCATCGTTCTTATTTACCACACTAACCACCACGGCTGCATAATCTTCCCATTTTCCATCCGATGCAAGGACAAGTAGCTTATACCTCTTCTGTTGCTCATAGTCCAATGGCTGGGCAATAAAGATGGTTCCCACCTCTGGTTCAATGTCAAAAACTCCACCTTTGTTTCCAGATGTAATCTGGTAGCGCAATTTTGCATTGGCACCTGCAGCAGGAAAAACAAAATGTATAATTGTGATTGCAAATGGACTGACAACAAATACCCTGGTTTCATAAGACAGAAATGCAAATGTATAGGTAAGACATGTATTGGAATTTTAAGTAGGACATATCTTCACAGCATGTGCTGTTGGTGTGATTATTTCTTCAACCACTTCACGCTGCTGACTTTAGTTGTCCCTTGTTTTTCTTTAAGCTAAAACATCATCGTTCCAACAACAACAGAATGGTGTAACCACGAGGGTATTACACCTCATTTCCTTCAGGACCTGTGTGTGAGTAGGTTTTCAAGAACTCCTTTCTTGGTTTGATTACTTAATTAAATGGAAACATTATATATTGTGCAGCTTTAATCAGAAACTAATTAAGTAAAGAGTGCCCAATAAAGTAACAAGGAGCACAATAGTAAAAGGCAGGATACAGTAATGCTTCTATGATAGTGTCCTCTAGGGAATGATTTGAAGCATAAGACAGGGTGAAGGGATGTAGTTTGGTAAAGAGAAAGTCAATATCTGAACCTATCAACTGTGTCTCCTTGGAGACCATCCAGTCTAAAGGTTGAACACTGGAACTGATAAAATAATCTCCTGGAATAAACAGTCCTCACTTTCAATCTTCTTGTTGAAGTAAAGTAGCTCCAATCCCAACAAAATACACTAATCTGTGCTATTAACAAAACCCCAGCTGACAAAGTGCTCAATGCCTCCTGCCGGGATCTGTCGGGATTCGGCTCCACGGGTTGGAGCTTTTAAACAAGACAGATGGAGCATAGCCTTTCAGATACATGTGCAATATTACTGCAACTTAAAAGTTGGGGGCTGGTGTTATTCCATAGCCATTCATCATTAGTGCCGCAGCCTGGCCTAAGCTGCACCCCCGCTCTCCATAAATACTTGATTAACGGACCTAAACATGCCTGATAAAGGGATCTTAGACTGCTGCTGAACAGAGGATGAGCAACTGCTTCATTGGTTAAATCCTGCCCACCTACTGTGTGGGAGCATGTCACTCTTTTTGGAACATATGTGCAGGCACTCAAATGACTACATCTAAATCTAGCACACTGCATGATTTAAGCAGAACTCAGGCCAGACAGGGACAGACTGCCCACAGGGTCTCTTTTTGCAGAGTGATACCAATGCGGCCCATCTTGTGTCTACTTGACACACAAAATCACTTCTGGGAAAACTGCCTGACTACCATATTATATCTGCTATTTGAAGTAAGAGTTCTTTGAGAACTGAATCTCGGAAAACTTCATAGCATATCTGGAGATCTACATGATTTGGAATTTGATCACTTCTTCCTCCCACCTCCAAAAGCATGCGCTTCAGGTTGATTGGCCAGTCCCAAATTGTCTGTAGGAGTGAGTGTGTGTGTGTGCATGGTTGTCTGTTTTTGTGTGTGGCTCCGCGGTGCACTGGCGTCGTGCCCGGAGTGTCCCCTGCCTCACGCCCTATGCCAGCTGAGATAGGCTCCGGCTCCCCGTGACCCGCCACGGCGGATAAAGTGGCAAAAGATGAATGAATGATCAGATTTATTTCTAGGAATTGGCTTAGGTAAACTGTCCTTTGGACTTTCTCATCCTGCTGCTACACTAAACATACCTTCATCCTCGTCATCTGCCCTGACAGTGACGACAGTTAGCCCCACATCTGCATTCTCGTCCACACCAACTTCATACAGTCGTTGAGCGAAGACCGGTTTATTGTCATTGACATCGCTGATGAAAATTCTCACATATGCTGTGTCTGCAAGAGTGACAGAAGCTCAAGTTGAAATGACAAACACACAAACACATACCAAAAACAGTATGTCTGTATTCCCTCTCCATCTGTTTATTGATTGCACAATTCATTGTCGCTGTTAAGTTGGGAAGAGGTACATAAGCCAATGAAATGTGCCTCATTGACACGAGAAGCAGGAAAAACAGTCCTCACAAATATGCGCTGTAAATTACAAACATTTTTCACTTTGTCAAGCTTTTAATGTTTTAACAGTGCTAACTGTTTACAGAGAAAGGAGACATAAGTAAAGGGCTAAATGTCTTCAACAAGCTGCCTTTTTGCTGAGAGTCGATAAGGAACCCCTCTAGTGGGAAGGTTAAATATTTAGAAGTGTTTGTACATTATCTGTGCCATCCTCATTACAATGTTCATTTCTTTGGTTAGACATCTGCTCACATAATACACGGGTGACATGTTAATTTAGAGCTGCTACAGTAAGAGATATTGGAAGTGGAAGGCTGCTCTATTTTCTCCGCTCGTTTCTACATTTCCCTCCTCCTCCTCCTGTGTCCCAGTGGTGATGAAGCGAGACACGTAATGTTTGCAGAAGAGATGAGCCCCTCTGGATGTGGGAGATTCGTAGCGCAAAACACAGCTAAGGCTCATTGGAAATGCTAAGCACCCCTGGCAACTCTGGAGAAAAGGCTTTACTGCTCCCAAACATCACCCTTTACCCCTAATACCTCCTTCACAAACATTTGCAAAAGACTCACTCCTGAATACCAAAGTCACATTTCATCATTCCAGACAGAGACTATGGTATTACAAATACCAGAATGTCACAAGGAGAACATGTTTAACACTTACAGGCCATATTGTTTGAACACTGAATAAAACGGAGAAAGTTGGGGGTTTTATTTTAATAATAAAGAGATTACCGTGAAATTTTTGAACTGTTTTCACATGAAAGAAAGTGAGACAGTCTGGTCATGGTAGTTGCATAAATCAAATTGTGATTCATTAAGTCAGTCCCAGGGTGTAAATGAATGTAATGCCAACGCAATCTGTTAAAAACACAGTGCCAAGGGGAAGAATTTCCTCATGGTTGAGTTTTTGGTTTTGCCCTGTAGGCACATGGGGAAATACCAACGCTGTATTTCATGAATGAGACACTGCCAGCAGGCTGTATTCAAACTCCCCTCAAAACAAACAACTAGAGAGCACTCAGTGTGCCCATACCATCACCGATGCCAGTGTCATTAAAACACAAACAAGAAACAGCTACACTGAAACAAAATATAATCCTGTGCTAATGGAGATCAATCATTTTCTGGGAACAGCATACACCACATTGATGCCATGATCGGCACATGCCAAACTAAGTAATACCACCTAATTCCTGGACCCTGGAAACCTCCTGCCAAAAATTTAGAATTCTTTGTCAATAGTTTATGAGTTACTAACAAAAACAGCTTTTCCACAGTGGTAAATATATAGATTAATTTTTTTATGGATACAACATCTCTCCTTTGAGATATATATATATATATATATATATATATATATATATATATATATATATATATATATATATATATACAATATATACACACAAAAAAATTCCACTTTCTGTTACTGCAACCCAATATAACATGCCCTTCAACAAACAATTATTTTTATTTACCAGTTCTGGATTACAGATAAGTCTTACTGTGGCGTAACACTAGGAGTGTTCCACACCTGAAAAATCTTATTTCCATTGATCTATCATTGTCATGATGAATGAAAAAATGACTTCCCCATGCTCTCTCCTGCAAAGACTGTCAATTTAAAAAAAAAAGTTTTAAACAATCATATAAAATCATATACAGTCTTCTAGCTGCTCTTGATAAATACCATATACACTAAATTTGATCCAGCATTTTGTACAGTAGTGATGACCTAGAATTTCTCAGTGCTTTGGGAGATACTTGCATTAAGCTACCATCAACAAACTGCTAGCAATCAAACATTAGTGTAAAGAATCAGCACAGGGGAGGGCAACTTTTTTGTCTGATGCGGTTCATAAACATGATTTGTTGATTAGTAACTGTGTTTCTTTCTTTGTCAGGATTAAATGATCATTTCTAACCTGTGTTGGGCAGCCTGTTCTTGCCGGGTCGCGCCGACTCCTGGCCGTCCTCTGACTGAACTTCTAGCAAGTAGGAGCTACGGGCCTCACGATCGAACACAGCTTCTGTGTGGATGATTCCAAGTTTTGGATCAATACGGAAAAGATGGTGATCGCCACTGTTGTCGCTCAGCAGGGAGTAAGTGATCTGTGAAAGACAGAAAACCAAGCAACAGTTTCTTTGTCAACAATATAATGTGGAAAGAAATTAAAGGTTTGTAGCTGCAAATATCAGGATGTTTCAATTATATTGCCAGTCTGTCTTCTCATTCTAGGTAAAATCAGATCGATACTCTAGTCTACCAACATTGTTAGTCAAGTGAGCAGCCGCAGTAGCACAGCTCCCCAAACCTCCATGATAAATCTGGTATAAAAGCACTAGCGGGATTGAAATGTGATGGTAGGAAGAACTCCTTCTAGTGTGAAAATCTAGGCTATTGATGCAGTTGAAAATCCCTTTTATATTCCTCCACAGCATGAGCAAAAATAAGTAGTCGCAGACCTCCCCATTAAGACCCAGATCCTTGTCATGGGCTGACACTTGGAGTACTGAAGTCCGTGTCTGGGCTCCTTCTGTTACCGAAGCCTCGTAGATGGAGGACGTGAAAAATGGCACGTTGTCATTGACATCTTTTGGAGGGAAGAGATTTAGGAGAGAAAAAAATAACACTTAAAGAATACTGGTTATAATGAATGTCGAGCACAGTGAAACTGAGTAGAGCTCGAACCTGTAATATTAATGTATACTGTAGTGAAAGCTGCAAGAGGCACTGCAGCCACGTTTTGAGCTCGAACCCGGAGGGAGAAAAAGGCCGTCGTCTCGTAGTCCAGCGGCTCAGACACCAGGATGGACGCTGAGCCGTCTTCACGATTAGGAGAGAGGTAAAAACGAACTGGCATGTTGGTTTCAGGGACCATCCCATCCTCCAAGTTATAGGTCACCCTTGGGTCACCGAGCTGAGAAGTTGCCTTAATGGTCTGAAGGAGAATAGCAGAGGTTACTTTGTAAAAATTGTTTGGCTGAATGAATCTCGGGTTATTTGCTAATTTTGGAGAATTGAAGCCAAAAAAAAGTAGGACATAAACTGTAGTTGTACACATGAAAATACAGCTTGTAGTCGTTGAAGAAAATTAAGAAATCTTTTTCCAGATTAAACTCCTGCATGTATCTGACTCACCCTGCATGATGTCATAGTTCGACATTCACCTAGAGATAACTCTCTGCTGTAATGGATTGATTGAACTCTTTGGGCAATAATCTTCTTCATTCTTTTCCCCTGAATGTTATTCAAAGGTTTGTATCAGAAAAAAGGCTAATGTTCTCAGATTTCTAGCCATTTAGCAAATGTGCTCAAAAAAAGTGTTTACATGTGAACTCAAGGATCATAATTGTGGTCAAAGAATACAATTTCAAATTATAATTATGACGGTTGATTAAGTGTAAGACAGAGCATTGGTTGACAGTTAAACCGTTGTGTGAGCCTTGAAATAGTCTCTTATCTCTAAGTGAATCTCCCTCTGTATGCTCTCTAGATTGTCAGCTCTATATTTTTCACATCAAAGAAGAGAGTTTTTGTATGGGTTTAAATGGGCTGCAGTTATGAAACTTGGTTCACGCATGCAATCCAAAGTCAGCTTTTTCTTGTAGCATCAACTAAAACACCAGTAAGTTATATTTAGGGTAAGTAAGCAAAATACAACTGTCTGTATTACAGCTATTACAGCTAATGAGAAACCAAACAACATATCTTGTAATCAGTGACATGGGAACGCACCACTATCGGTGTGTCCCTGACGGTGTTTTCGGGGATAGTGACACTGTAGCTTTCTTTCTCCCACTGTGGAGGCTGATTCTTCACGTTGGTGATGGTGACCGTCAATTCCACAGAAGTGCTTTTGTTTCCGCCATCAGTCGCAATGATGTCCCGCGTTATGTAGGTTCGCTGTGGCCAACAATTACAGTTACTGTCACTGAAATGAGCATCACCAGTGAGGGTTAAATGATTGGCTAGTTACTTCATAGCAGAAAAATAGAAAACATTCATAAAAAGATGGTATATGTGACAATTGTTGGTAACAAACTGCAGCAGCACACGGATGATATTGTTAATTAGAATAAACACACATTTGTCATAAAATTCTCAACCAATTCAATGTTATTCTCAGTACATGAAAATATAGCACAACAAACATAACAAACTAGCAATGGCATCACTTTAGTGTGAAGTCATTTTCTGATATCCTGAAAATACATATTTTTCAACAATATCTCAAAATCCACACAAGTCTGATGATGGCACCCTCATTTCAAACTTTGAACAAATATTTTTTACCAAATGGGAATTAACAAATACAATCCAAAAATGTCAAACAGCAGATCTTCCGTGCATGTCATAAGGAAAGGTAAAGATGCCTCAGCCTTTAATTTTTTTATTTGAGAAAATCATTACTTTTAAAATTCACAAAATATCAAAAGCTTCTTTTCAGCACACAGGAGATGTTTATATATTGGTTATGCAAAAGCATGTGCGCCAGGGGATAACAATTAATGAGTAACTGCTTGACAACAGATTCATCATTTAAATAAATTGGTAGTTCCTACTTCTCATCAAGCATGCTTAATGAAAAAATAAATTGATCTTATTTTTCTCAAACTGAAGTGCTGAAAACCCAGGTTGGTAAAAGTAAAAAAATTCCATACCCAATCATTGTTTCAATAACTGTCAGGATGCCAGAAAAAGTCATGTCCAATTACAGCATACTAAATATGTAAAATGTGTATTATAATCCTGAGGTATCATAAAGGCAATGTTAAGATAACAGTATGTCATTCTGCTCTCACTGTAGCATACCTCCAGCTTGCTCTGTGGCAGTGTGCCAGTGAAATTGGCACAGCAGATACCAGCTATGGTGTGTGCAGCCACAGGTTTAAATATGGTATGCCTATCTATCATGTAAAGAGGAGAGTAGCTGATAGAAATTATCTTAAAAACTTACCTGTATGAACATTGAGACAATCATTTAATGAGGATGACAATGTTAGAGGCAGTAATGTTTTACAAAAATGTATTAAACTATGATTCATGTCGTAACACCCCCCCCCCCCACACACACACACACACACACACACACAACTCCATTACTGATTATGTTGTAATTGAACCACTAGGATATAAGGGTGTAAATTTGACTAAGAAATGTTATTTCAGCAAAGTGGCCACTACAGGGAAAGTTAAAACGTCCTTTAGAGGTCATTGGATTATTTAATTCTGTTTATCTAAATTAAACAATGTGTTACGCCAACCTTCCTCTCACACCAGAGTGAAGAAGAAGAAACCCACTGCGGGAATTCTAGCTGCCCACACCAGACTAGCAAAACTTAAGGCACATTATAGTTCTGTTTGTTCATGAAAAATTGCTCAAATAAGAATTGAATTGTTTCAGTTTAACAATTCAACCATTAGCCACATTATTCAATTGATAAAAATCATGGTTTTGCAGGTCTAACATTGTGCTCCTGTTCCGAGGTGAATAAAAATCTCCCTTAGAATTAAAGTATGTGTTCCTGAATTTTTTTTTTTGGAGATGTAAAATTTTCCAATGCAAACATACTTTAATGTTCAACTGAACAACTGTGGTCTCACCTTTAGCTATTTTTACAAGTAATGAACGGCTGCCTGATTTTGTGGTAACATCCAAACAAAGTTTAAAATTAAATCGGTAGCAATAGTGTGAGAGCTGAACCAAAAAAACCCATAAATGTTCTGGATTTAGTAAAACGTTTTGCATATTCTCCATTTAATTCTCTGTGCAGCAGCCCTGTACAGTGTGATGATGCTGCACAAGGCTGCTGCATTAGGGGATCAGAATAAGCTCTGCTGTTCAATAGCCAATCTCATTCATATCCCCCTAAGAGGCAGCAACTGGAAACTCTATTGCATACTCTTCCACAAACTGTGGTGTGAAAATGTCCAATTTTAACATTAATACTTGTTCAATGTAATCAGACACCGTCTGTGAAAATCAAAACCGAACAATATTTCAAACCGGCACGGCTATTTAACATTTAATGAAGTGGTTTTACAATACAGAGAATAAGGACTGATTCAAATAGTTTATGAAACCAGTCTTAAATATACAACAGTATAGTATTTGAGGGTGGAGTTCGCATGCTCTCCCCGTGTCTGCGTGGGTTCTCTCCGGGTTCTCCGGCTTCCTCCCATCTCCAAAAGCATGCACTTCAGGTTGATTGACCGGTCCCAAATTGCCTGTAGGACTGAGTGTGTGTGTGAGTGGTTGTATGTCTCTGTGTGTGGCTCCGCGGTGCACTGGCGTCGTGCCCGGAGTGTCCCCCGCCTCGCGCCCTATGCCGTGACCCGCTGCGGTGGATGTAGCGGTGGTAATATGAAAATGACTGACTGACTGAGTATTTGATTTGACTACATCAAAATTAAATAGTAAAACTCCAACAGGAATATTTGTGTGAAATAGACACATGTAAATTAAGTTTACTTACTTAAAATAAAGTATTATTTGACTCACAGATTACATGGTTTAAATATTTGTAATAATAAGTTTATGTTTCACCAACATTTTTGAGAATATATTAACAAATATCAGTTAGTTTTAATAAGTGCAATTATTAAACAAGTCAACTCAATTTTATTGGAGACGTAATTAACAACTTAAAAACGTCAAGTAAACAGAAGGGAACCGATTCCGCTTTTTTAGGATTTTGGGGCGCTGGTCACTCACTCTGGCAGTGGCTCAGCGGTAGAGCAGATGTCTTGAAGACAGATCCCCCAGCCATCGGTGGTTTGAATCCTGCCCCCATCAGGACATCCCTCACAGTGTGTGCTGACGGTGGGAGGTGTCAGCTCACCTCCAAGCCACTGCCTTGAGCAGGGCGCCATCCCCCCACGTTTTGGGGTATGACCCCCCCCAAAATTCAGTTAAATTTACTCAATTTGCGTAGGTAATTGAACCAAATCAATTCGTTCGGACGTACTAGAAAATATTACTTAGATTTTACTCATGGCTCAGGTTTAGTTTTAAAAGATTTGAGAGCTTTCATATCTATATTTGTAAGTGTAAAATGTTTCGCTGATTGAATTAAGTAACATGCAGTATAATTTTTTTGAGTGTATATCACAATTGTTTTTAAACTTAATAATTCTTCTTTTTCATCCTGTGACTACATGCTCTCCATTAGACTAGTATTTTTATGCTTTCAAAATGTAACTGTGGTTACTCTTTGTTGCTTTGTTGTCTTTCACTTCCACACAAATTTTTCATAAAGCACCTAATTTTTCTAATTTTTCAATCACAACTTTTCCATTCATGAACTAATCCTAACTATAAAGCTCAAACAGGTTCTTTCTTGGTACATGCCAAACCCATCTACCAATTATCACCAACATCCATCGGTAGTTTATGTATAAATAGATGGAAATAGTGACAAAAAGCTTGCAAGGTTCAAAATAAAGGATCTGAAATCTTATCTGGATTCACTCCAATTTATTATGCTTCATGAAAATGTGTCAAGTGGTCCAAACCACACTGATAACTTCACCTTCTTGGAGCAGAAAACAAAAGCAATCCACTTCATTAGATAAATTCATAATTACTAAATGACAGCTAAAACATTTACCTTTGAAAAGAATGGCTTGACTTACATTTAAGTGAACTCAAGGAACAAAGTTTTTTTTTTCTCCCAGGCCTGTGGGCTTAGCTTTCCTTGTTGAGAATCTATTACCTGTGAGGTTGCCTTAAATCACAGGCGTTATCCTCCAGCCTCTAAATTGTAGCAATTAATAGCCTCAAATCTCATGATTCATGTGCTGCAGCAGCTTGTTGCCAGCCTCCGTATCAACCTCTCAGACGATAAATCAAAATTTAGAAGACGTGAATCTATGATATCAAAGGCAAAATATTTGGGATGAGCAGGATGTCCTGGGTTGTGATAATTATCTCTTTAAAAATGGAGCCATCCACGCATAAACCCTTTTTTTTAGCTGCTACTGGTTATAAGAGGACTTTTATGCATATTTGAAGGTTAGCCTTCAGTAACTGTGTATTAAACAGAACTTTGAACATGAAGGGAAACCCAGGCTGTTAAAATCCATTTTTAATCATTTGTTTATCCTGACTTTGTCTTCCAATCTTTCATTTCTTAATGGTCTTTCCAAATGAATCACCTCTGGGAGTACATGTACCCCAGATTGAAAGTAGAAGACACAGGCAATTTGAGGTGACTTATTCATTAACTTTGTTGACACAGAGCCAGAGGCTGAGATGTGATATAGTGTGTGTGTGTGTGTGTGTGTGCGCGCGCGCGTGCGTGTGCGCATGAGTGCGTGTGCGTGTAATAACTGCTGTCTTACCTGTGATATGGGCTGGTTAACGAAGACCCATCCAGTGACAGGGTTGACCCGCAGGTGCTCTGGCTGCTCCAGGGACATGGAGTAAGTGATAGCTGCATTACTGCCAAAGTCATCATCATGAGCTGCCACACGAAGGAAACTAGTACCGACCAAAGTGTCCTCTCTCAAAAAGTCTGCAGAAGATAGAAATGATGCACATTTTCCCAATTTGCTGGTCAAATAATAATAATAATAATAATAATAATAATAATAATAATAATAATATAAGGTCTTAAAGATAATTAATTTTATTTACAGACACCTTCTAAGGATGCTTTTAGAGGACACAATAGAACCAACACACAATAAAAATAATCAGTAACAGTAAAAACACTGATAAACTAAAATACATAAACAATAAGTCTAAATATACAACAGGGTTATGGTTGGGATGAATGGACCATCTTGAAGAGGTGGCAATATTTAGACATGGGAAGAGAGGAAACATTACAGATCTCTTACGGCAGGAAATTCCAGTTTTGAGGGGGAGCAGGTCTGAGATTTGAGAAAAATGTGGTTTTCATGCAGGCTGAAGGACTGATGAGACTGATGTGAAGATATGAAGGCAATCAGGGAGATACGGAGGGGATAGATGGAATCCGAAGAGTCTTAAAATCAATGTGAGAAATAAGTTCCATGGAGGGGATCTTCATAATGATACGAGGAGCTGACAAACTATCCGCAGTTTGTGTATAAAACCAGAGATGATAGGGATCCAGTAATCAATGCGAGACATGATCAGAGTA
Source organism: Antennarius striatus (assembly GCF_040054535.1). Taxonomy (NCBI): domain Eukaryota; kingdom Metazoa; phylum Chordata; class Actinopteri; order Lophiiformes; family Antennariidae; genus Antennarius; species Antennarius striatus. The sequence continues at coordinate 17,145,589 of NC_090779.1, read as the reverse complement.
TGAACTAGACGTGATGTAAGATATAAGGGATGGGAATGAGTGATTGATAGTGTCTGGGTGAAATAATGCTGGCTGAGTGGTGGTATGAATACTATACCTGTTTAGTTTAGTTACCTAGTCACGGATGACAACCAGACTCTTTTAGGAATGGGAGGACAGTGGTAAAAACTGACTTTTTGGTAATTTATCATCATAAAGTTTGAGATAGTGAGAAGACAACTAAGATTTAATTTCTAGCAAAAAATAAAAGGCTGGCAGGATGGAATTAGGCAAGGTATCATCTGCATAGCAGTTGAACTATATGACATATAGTATATTGAGCATATGGCCATAAGGAACAAGGCAAAAACAAGGCATCAGTGACACTCTAGCTATTGTGATCCTTAAAGCCTGTTTACTGTTGATTAGCAGCACCATCAGTTGTTCCAGGAAGTACTGACACTATCATCCATTTTTACGCTCCTGAAAGTTATTGTTAAGAAAGACGTGAAACTGGTTTGAAAATATATCAAGATAATGGATTACTGTACTTGTGCCAAACTTAACATTTTTCTCCCAGGGTTCAAATTGGAGTGAAATCGACCTGACAGTCCTATAGTGAGAGTTTGATGGAAGGCAGAATCATTGGGGGATACTGCTGTGGCCAGAGAGATAAGACCTCAACTAGGTAAAAAGGTCATTCAGGACACCAGTGGATGTTATTTTGTCTTAAGAGAATCTTACTAAAAGCTGTGCTCAGGTCAAGAACCACATGGTCGACAGCAGTTACCTGACGTCAAGAGGACATTACTGGTTTTTGACTAAGGCTGTGTTTGTACTGGAGATATAACCGAGAAATGCTCATGTTTCCTGCCAATTTTCTTGCAGACATTTTATTCCACAAGAGGCAAAATCAGTGTTGTGTCAAGTTTAACCCAAATGAAACCTGGAGGCATATTTACTGAATTCACACTCTGAAAACACATCCTCGGTTAAATCAAATTACTAATAATGTTGGAGGAAAGAGGACAAAGCCTTGCTTTACCGCAGAATTTTTTAGATGACAGTTATGCTTTAATGATAATATTTTTTGGATGCCAACACTTACACTCGTAGCGCAGATTCTCAAACTTGGGGCTATTATCATTTTGGTCCAGTATTTGGACAGTGAGCTGACAGATACCAATGAGAGGCTCCTCCGCCCAGTCAGTGGCCGTTACTGTAATTGAGTACTCCCTTTGACGTTCCCTATCGAACTGCTGGGCTGTCATAATCACTCCTGCAAATACAGAACAAAACCCATTCAGCATGCATTCATCTATCCATCCATCAATCCATCCACCAATTTATTTATCTAACCATCTAGCCATGAAAACAAAAAAGTTCCATTCTGTGAATTTACTAAGAGAAGGTCTGAATGAAAAAAAAAACATGCTGACATGTTGTGTAAGGTCTTAAGAGTGGATTGTCTGTTGCCTTTTTATTCATTATGCAGAACTGGAATCGACGCTTTAAGTCGATCTGTGACAGATTGAACTAAATGATAGCCAATTAAAAGGTTTTGACATTTAACTTTTTTAGAACAGCAATAGAATTAGTCATTTTATATACCTTTTTCATTATATCTCATAGCATGACATCTCTTCCACAGTTCAACTTGAACCGTCATTAAGGATATGAATTACCACTAAATGCAGCACTATGTATCTACAGTAAACGGTGTGCTCCCTGTTAAATGAGGACTATTTCAGCGCAGACGGTCCGTGACCACTCTACCTGTGTCTGAATGAATTCTGAAAGCGGGCATGGCGCTGTCTCTGTGCATTAAGCCATATTTGACTTTTCCATTTGCTCCCTCATCTGCATCCACAGCATGCACTTGCAACACAAAAGTCCCCGCTGGCTGGTTCTCCAGCACTGAAGCTTGCTCGCGATATTGCTGGCACTGTGATTGAGAGGAGGAGGAGGGTAAAAGAAAGAAAAACAAACACAAATACAAGAAATAATTCTTATGTACTGAATTATACTGTCAGAATATGTTACATTAACAAGAATACAGGGATCAAAGAGAATAAATTCATTAAGTCGAATGTCATCAAGCATCCACACTGAAGATTTTACATTAAAAGTAATGGAGGAGTAATAAACACAAAAGGTTACATCCATGGAAATGAACGTTTGAATTAATTTCCTCTCTAGGGTCAGCAGTGAACACTGCTGTCTTTGCAAAGAATTTAAACCATTCCCTCTAATGAAGAGGAAGAATAACAATCTTTTATTTATCCTCAATGCAAAATTCTTTTTAGACATAATTGTGTGTTGGCAAACACACAATTATGTCACATACATTTAGACATAAATACACACACAACAGTCTTTACACATGCAATGGAGAGAGTAATAAAATGGTTTAAACCACACTGGCGGTGCCCTGGGAGCAACGTTTGGGGTTTCGGTGCCTTATTCAAGAGCAACACAGCAGTGCCCCAGATAAATATCTGTTCTCTGAAGTAATCTTCTGCCCTTTCATTAAAATGGCCATGAAATAAAAAAAATAAATAGAAATAGAACCGCAAATGCAAAGTAGAAATGGATCAAAGACCGTGAGCAAGTAGTAGAAGAATGTAATGCAAGAGTTAATGGGCGTGATGCCACACACACTACAGCCTGTAGGTATTGTTCACAAAAATATCCAAATATAAAACAAAAGGTCACGATAGTCCAAGAGGTTCTGAGGCATCACTTGGTATTTTAAGGCTCAAGTTGCTAGGACCTCCAGACATCCTATGGATGGCTGGAGCTCCAACTCTATATGAGTATGCTTTCTGAAGTCACTCCTAATTAAAAATAAAGTAAAACAGGTAAAGGATATTGTGATGATTCTGCAGTTTTTCTATATCTAAATCCCAATGGAGAGCCTAAAGATAGATTGAGTGTGCAGGCTAATCAGAACTCATGGGAAAATAAGCGATAGAGGCACAGCGATAGAGGCTGGAGGAAGGAGAGTATCAGGGCAAAAAAGAGGGTGGAGAGTGGGATGAAGAAAGAAGAAGGACTGATTGACAGAGGAATAACTGAAGTATGCAGAGAAAAGGGGGGGTGGGCAGATAAGAGGAATATGTAACAATATTGGATTTGAAAACAAAACAACCCATTGACCTCTTTTGAAAAGGGTTCAGGTTGACAGGACAACAATAATAAAGAAGAGCCATCAGGAGATGGCATATTCCCCCAGCCCCCGCAAAATCAAACTGTGTATTTGCATGAAAGCAAGCACTCAGATTAGTAGTCAGATCCAAATAAATTATAAAATTGGTGCTAATGAAAGCTGCAAAAATCATCAAAAAGAAAAAGTTTCAAATGGAAAACCGATACCATTCACAATCATTTCATGGGCCATTACTTTCCCAACAAACCACACAAGCTTGTCATGTGACCAGTAGCAAATGTAAATTTCTTTGGTAACTAGCAAAAGACAGATCTCACAGATCACTGATATACATCTACAATTAGCCAAGAAAAGAGTACACAGGTCAATAATGTGCTAAAGAAACAAGTTGCCATGGAAACACAAAAGATGCAGTTTGAATGGGTGCATATAAAATAATAAAGTTTTTGAGTTGCATCTTAAACAAAGACTTGTTATAGATGAATGAGAGGTGAACAAATATTTAGCTCTTTTAGCCCACATTACATATACAAATAAAATAAAATAAAATAAAATGAAGTTAGAATGATAGCGGTATAATAAATGACAACCTAAGCTAAGCAGAATTTCCATATTTATCATTTAGCTATTGAGTTACATCAATCTTCTCAGAACCAACTACAAAGAGATTTTTTTTCAGCACTGGTCCCATCCTCTTATTTGAGACAAGTTTCCCTTAAAAAAAAATCCTCACCATTTCAAACACAGGTTTGTTGTTGTTGACATCATCGACTCCGACAATGACACGTGCAGTAGAGAAGAGAGGGTGGGGCCCACCTGATGCGTTGTCATCTGTTGCTGTTACATTCAAGACATACTCCAGGCCTTGGAGCCTGGGCAGTGGAGTGGACCGAAGACGAATCAACCCTACGAAGACCACAAATCCATTTCATTACCCATCATAAAACATGGTTCCTCCTAATGCAGTTGGTGCTACAATTCCATTAGTCATTAAGGATGATGTTATTGCCACTGAGGCCTTGAAGGATGAGCTATGTCTAAGCTCAGCAGGAAGTACATGCTGGATGCTGTTGTTTGTAGAACTCAAGGCTGGGATTGCACGCGGTAGAAACTCAACTCAAAATTCCATTAAACTCCATTAATTCCATTTGAAATGAAAATTTTGATATGCAGAGGAAATTCAAAAAACTGTTTCACAGTGGTGATTTTACCACATTTCCATGCTCTCCTCTAAAGACACATATCCAGCTCCAGCACCAGAGCAAAAACATAAAGTAAGTATCTTAGGTTAGAAGTTAACTAGGCTCAGCAGAAGCCTATTAGCAATTCCTCTTTCTCTCCTTTGTCGGCGCTCATGTAACAGTTGAGATCAAAAATAAGATAAAAAGATGTGTCATCTGACTCCACATCAGCAATGATACAAAAACTTCAGAGGTTGCAGGACAATCAAACAGTCTGTTACATGAGGAAGACACAATGAAATGTGAACAACAGGAGGTTGGGTTTATTCTCTTGTTGTTCATTTCTATTCATCTGTATCAATGCCTTTGATTAAAGACAACATGGCGTGCTGACACACATACACGTACAACTGCCTGACTTCCCTTTCTCGCAATTTACATGTGATCCTTGCTGCCCACATAGCACAGAAGCACCCTGGCTCCTAATGACAATGTGTGACGATGACAGCACTGCAGCACTGCATTAAAAGAAGCGAGCTGTGGAATGTGCACGGTAATTCTCCAGGCTTAAATGTCAACAGTGTTTACAAATGTGACCCAAGCTCTAGCAGCTATTCCATGAGCCAGCACTATTTGTTTACATAGTAAGTGGAAAGCCATACTGTGGCTCTCCTGCACCAAAAAGTGGCATTTTTTTTGCTCCAACAATACACAGTAAGGAAGGAAAGAAATATAAAAAGATCTCACAAAAGAAACAGGACCTGGCAGAGCACAGCCTGAAGATTGAGAGCTGTGATAGAGCAGTTGTTGTGAAATTGAATTGAAAGGGTTTGGTGACAAATGTCACAGCGACTGCCACTGGTTTTGGATCAAAGGGTAAATAAAAAAGATAAACTGTGCAGTCACCAGTACTAGAAAGCTCAGAAACAGAGGTCTTGTTTTTTCTCTGTACCTGCAAAAAAAAGAAAAACCACAAGTGGAAATTTCCTAAATGTCAATGTTTATATTTACAGTAAAAGAGAAAGTGATACTCATACCAAAAATCCCTGCTGTGAATATAAATGTTCATCATCCTTCCACATTAACTTTGAAGGCATGGGGTTTATTGTAGCACAAAATAAATTAAATGTGTGACTGGACAGCAAACCTGTCACTTAGACTCATGTGAGTTTCATTTTGCCTGTAAATTCAAAAGTATCACCTTTCAGGTTGTCAATGACAAAGTTTCCTTCTTCATTTCCTGCCACTATGGAGTAAGTTATGCCATCACCATCTGGGTCTTTGGCCAAAACTGTGGCGACGAGGGTGTTGGGGCCGGCATCCTCGGAAACAAATGTTCGATATCTGCATAAAAACAACACATATTTAACAAGCTCAAGAAGGATTCAGATAAGAGAAAGAAAACATTCAGATACCCTAAACATCACTGGGCTGATTAGACTGATGGCTGTGGCTTTTGCTTGTCGCGATGATTTAACCTGTCGTCTTAGTTGGCCAGACCAAAGACAAATGATAATGTGTACTGGGATGTTGAAGTCATTGAACAAATGGTGCTCTCACATACCCAGCCCACTGTGGACGATTTGATCCAGTGGCTTTTAAAATGTCAACAGTGATTTGCTTGCTCTGTGGTGCTGGCCAGCAAGATGCCCAAGCAAGACACAGGAGACGGATATACCACTGTGGCACAGAGCACAATGGGGTGGAGATGAACTGCGTGATTTGGAGATGAAGAGAAATGGAAAACAGAGCAAAGGTGAGAAAGAGGCGAGAGGGACAAAATAGAAGGTTGGCACTGAAGTGACAGGTAGAGTGATCGGTGAGGATGAGGAAGGAGAGAGGAGAGCAGGAAGCTAAAGGAGGGCTGATGGACAGAGACTGGAGCAGAATGTTAGAGGGGGTGGCCTCACAGATTTTGAGTTCATTTGTCAGCAGAACTCATCCCCTGTGAGATTTTTTTTCTGTTGTATCCTCTTCTTATATGTGTGTCTGTGTGTGTGTGTGTTTATGTGAATGTGTAACTATGTGTCTGTGGGGGAGGGCGGTGTCAGTGTCTGTAGTGAAAAGTCAGAGGTGATCGATGGTTTACAGAAGAACACTGATGGGTGATTAATCTCCAGAAGCCACAGCAAACTCCGTGGCAACACCAGTGACCTGTAATCTGTCACCTATCTTGGAGGCCACCTCTACAAAGCTCCGTGAGAAGAGACGTCTATACTCGTGCACTGGATTTCTTTCTCAAGCATCTTGCCAACATGTCACTCTCTCACTTGAAGCTACTTTCAGAGAATAAGCCCACCTGCCTGCCCGGCTTCACGTATGGCTATTTGCATTTTCCGACACTGTCTTCCCATCTCTCCCACAAAGAATGCCACAGTTAGACATCTAGGAGTCATTTGTGAACTGAGAGGACACGGTGGGGACACGTTCAGCCATCCATCACATACACTGCCTGGCCAAAAAAAAAGTTACACACTCTAACATTTCGTGGGACTGCCTGTAGCTTTGATTGTGGTGCACATTTGCCGCGGCATTGTTTAGGCAACCTCGTACAACGTCACAGCATTTATTTCTGTCCAGAATTGCATTAATTTTTGGCCGAGTTCTTGTGTTGACGATAGGAGTCAAACCACTCTGCAAGGTCTTCTCCAGCACATCCCATAGACTTTGAATGGGGTTAAGCTCAGGACTGTGGGGGCCAATTGATGTGTCAAAATGATTCCTCAGCTCCCTGGACCACTCTTTCACAATTAGAGTCCGATAAATTTTGGCATTGTTGTCCTGGAATATGATCGTGCCATCCGGGAGAAAAAATCCATTTACGGGATTGCCTGTTCATTCAGTACATTCAGATTTTCGGCTAACTTAATTTTTTTGCTGAATAATATTGCTGAGCCTAGACTTGACCAACCGAAGCAACCCCTGATCATAACACTGCAATTTGCTTATTGAAACCCATACGGTGACTTTTTTTTTTTTGGCCGGGCAGTGTATCTCTGTATCTAATTCAGTCTGACTTAAACAATTATTTCATAAACATCACAAGATCATCAGTCTGCCTCCACATTCCTGCATCTACTGTAACATGACAAGGCAATTATCTACATTAAGCATCTTCTATTCCTTTCAGCTTTTCCCTTTAGGGGTCGCCACAGCGAATCAGTTGCCTCCATCTAACCTTGTCTTCTGCATCCCCTTCTCTCACACCAACTACCTTCATGTCCTCTTTCACTACATCCATAAACCTCCTCTTTGGTCTTCCTCTAGGCCTCCTGCCTGGCAGTTCAAAACTCAGCATCCTTCTACCAATATATTCACTATCTCTCCTCTGGACATGTTCAAGCCATCTCAGTCTGACGTCTCAATTTATTTCTAAAACCTTTAACATGTGTTGTCCCTCTGATGCATTCATTCCTGATCCTATCCATCCTGGTCACTCCCAGAGAGAACCTCAGCATCTTCATCTCTGCTACCTCAAGCTATGTTTCCTGTCTTTTCCTCAGGGACACTGTCTCTAGACCAAACAACATCGCGGTCTCACCACAGTTTTGTACACCTTTCCTTTCATTTTAGCTGAAACTCTTCCACACTCTCCATTGCTCTGGACTGTTGACCCTAAGTACTTAAAATCCTCCACCTTCTTGATCTCTTCTCCCTGTAACCTCACTCTTCCACTTGGGTCCCTCTCATTCACACACACGTACTCTGTCTTACTGCGGCTAACCTTCATTCCTCTCCTTTCCAGGACAAACCTCCACCTCTCTAGCTTCTCCTCCACCTGTTCCCTGCTCTCACTACAGATCACAATGTCATCTGCAAACATCATAGTCCATGGAGATTCCTGTCTAACCTCGTCTGTCAGCCTGTCCATCACCATAGCGAACAAGAAGGGGCTCAGAGCTGATCCCTGATGCAGTCCCACCTCCACCTTGAACTCCTCTGTCACACCTACAGCACACCTCACCACTGTCTTACAGTCCTCATACATGTCCTGCACCACTCTAACATACTGACCTCCCTCAGATTACACTGTCTACACAAGATGTAGTCTACCTGTGTGCTCCTACCTCCACTGTTATAGGTCACCCTATGTTTCTGCCTCTTCTGGAAGAAAGTATTCACTATAGCTGTTTCCATCCTTTTTGAAAAGTCAACCACCATCTGTTCTCCAACATTCAACGTCCGTACTTTCAGTCCCATATTCTTGGCGTTCCTCTTCTCTCTCTTCCTACGATTACACTTTCCTGCTCTCCTTTTTTGATCAACACTGTCCAGTTTCCCCCGGCACCCTGTAGGTGGAATGGCGGCCATTGTTAACCTGGGCCTCGACCGATCTGGTATGGAAGTCATAGATTTGATTCGCATGTTTGATTTGGCAAAAGTTTTACATTGGATGCCCTTCCTGACGCAACCCTCTGTATTTATCCAGGCTTGGGACCGGCACAATAAGATACTGGCTTGTGCCTTCTTGCGGCTACATAAGCAACAGTATGATGAAGCACCCATCGCATCTTCCCTAGTGTCTGTCTGCAGGTCTTGTAGGAATATTTGTCTAATTGCTGACAGTCTTCTTTGTTTATCTGCCTACCTGTCTCCTTCCTGTGTGTCTTGGCATTCTAATCTTCTCCTCCTATGAATTCCCTGAGTATTTTTCTTCTCTGATTTATGTTTGTCTGCCAACATCTCCAACTGCCTGCCTGCATATTTGTTGGTCTCTATGACTTGCCACCCACTGAGACTGACACCTGACAATGGAACAAGAGTGAGTAACAGAGGTATGGAACAGTCTTCTGTGAAGGTCACTGGAGCATGACTGACAGGACAACCAGCTTACTCGCTTGGGGAAATAAATGCATCAGAACCACAGTAACAGTAGCTACCCACCCACTCTTTGCTACCACCCACAGCTTTGCCAAAAAGACAACTGAGGATACGCTGGCTTGCTTCCATATGTCAGTCTACTGCAACAGGTTTGGGAGACCTTTTCCAAATTAGCAAATAAACCTATTAAATAATGTGTCAAGGCTCAATTTTAAAACAATTCTGAACAAGACACATTTTCAGCATAACATCCGATGAACATCGCAATGCTTCTGAATTTGTGGTTGAATTTGTGTGAGGGGTTAGTAAGAAATTGGTTGGATGCCAGATTTCCAAGATTAACAGCCCACATAAAAATATTGTGTTCTTCTTACTCTTAGTGGGATAACTACAAAATTGTTGATCCAAGTTGGCAACCATTCATGGCAGAACTCGCAGAATCCAACATTATTGAGATGGACAGCCTGAAGGAAGGCAGGTCTGTGATATGTGATGTAATATTCTGTATATCTGTCGTACAACTCTTTGCCCAAAGAGCTGACTTTGATGTCATGAAATATAAAACCTTATCTCTTTGATATGATCTGCAGTAACAAAGTAAAGCATGTCCACCTGGAGCTGCATTTCTGTGTGGAAGGTGCCTTTCTAGTAAAGTCATAACATTGATGTGCTGAGGTATACAGTATATCCACTGAATACCTTATTTATCTACTCATAGCAGTTGATGTATTCTACTTTTTTTATTCCACTAAAAGCAACATTAATGTCAGCTTTTTACTAAAGTTTACATCTTTTTTACTTTACTGTTGTCTAAAGAATATAAAGTAAAATACGTTTGAATAGGTATAAAGTATAAGTGAAAGTGGTACTCACACAGGCTGGGAGAATTCAGGGGCTTCATCATTGATATTCAACATCCTCACGCGAACCGTGGCTGTGCCAGAGTGAGGTTCGTCACCACCATCCATTGCCATCACCACAAATTCATACAGATGGTTGGGTCTCTCATAGTCCAGCCGGCCCGCAGGGAAGATGGTCCCATGGGGTGAAATGGTGAAGTCTGAGCTCAGGGTATAATAGGTGAGCTCAGCATTTAACCCAGAGTCACAGTCTGTAGCCAATACTGCAGGGGAAATGGAATCACAGTGGACCATCAATTTACAGCTAATTGAAAGTGAGTTGATGAGATGGCATCGACTGATGAATATGTTGACATCTGTGTAGGTCATTATCTCTTTATGGCCTTGCTATACATGTAATAGATCATAAGTGCTTGACAGCCCCAATTATAAGTGAATGAACTACATTCCGCTCTCATCATTATTACAACCATCATTTTTCAAATATATGAGTTGGAAGTTAGCAAAAAGACCCCAAGAAATGAAAATAAATACTTAGAAATTGTTTGACTCTGTGGTAGTGACACAGAGAAACTATAAATAAGCCACCACTAGTATTGACATCCCCAGCTGCACCGCACAGATAATATAAGTCAAAGTGTGCTGTTAAGTCGACTTCACTTGTTTCATGCACTGCCTTTCCATCCAAGAATATTTTCTTATCTTCTGATTTGTTAATTACCTTTGCTAGCAACTTTACCAGCCTGTATGTGAAAGCAGAAAAAATGTAGCTTTCCTATTGGAGGCTCTTTGAGAAGACATCCTATCTTCTCTTTCCCCAACTTTGATCTCGCCACCACTGGGTTCTTTCTATCGTACTGGTTGTTGTATGTTTTCTAGATGACTTTATTTGTATTGGGTACCATTTCTTTCCTCCTGTTGGTTCTGCTGTGACAACAATTTCCACTGCTCCGGGCTGCATATATACAAGTGTTTTCAAATTAAATTGTTCAATTTTTCTTACATAGAATTCTGTAGAATCAATCTCCCAGCCAGAAACTTCCAGAGAATTGTCTACGGCTGCCCACAGGGGGACAGAAATCCCACAGGTGTAGAAACATTGGACAACAACTCAACAGTGAAAAAGGTGAAAGGGAAAAAAAACACTCCCCATTAAAAAGAAAAGACTCCTATCCAGTTATAAAAAATAAGAAACCACATAAAATTATATAATTGTCTAGTAGTACTTTGCTATTTAAGGTTGTAGGTAATAATTATAAAATTGTCTTCAACACATAATATCTAAAAACAACACAATTTCATCAGTGAAATCAAATACAATATATATATTTTTAAGCACAGCTGTAAGAAAAAAAAAATTTTTTTCAAGGTAGCTTTAGAATGAATACCAGAAAGATATTCATCGGTTACATACCTCCACCTAAACATAAGTCAGCTTTAGTTCAGTCAAGCCAATCCAATATCAAACTCATGTAAACAGAATTTTAAAATTATTAGATTTTAACAGCCAAACATTCAATACTAGTGAGTGCATACTGCATTTGTATTTTTATTTGGGTTTTTTTGTTGTTTTTTATTAAGGTGATTATATCATTCTCCGACCATCAATGGCAACTTTAAATGCAATTAATTTAATGCTTCTCTGGAACATGGTATTGATCAAGGAATTTCTTTTTCAAAACACCTTTCCTAAGCTTTGGTGTTGCGCCAACATATGCTTATCAGGAGTGAAATCCATTCTCATAAACATCAACAGAGCAATGGAACGGCCATTGGGAGTCATTTCAGTATTGCGTAACTTTGACAGAGGCCTGGAATCGAGTCAACATCCCTCCAATAAGGGGATGATTGCTCTACTTCCCAAGTCACACCTGCCTGAGTAAAAGATAAATTCGTATGCCGTTATTCTTACCATACATAATAAATCAAAGCAAACGTGTAGCTTTTTCGTAGCAACTGATTTAGTTTAATATAATTGAGATTATGATCACAGATCTGAAAGATCTATTTAAGTTTTTTTTTTCGACACGCAAAATAGAATTACCAACAAAGAAACAAAGGCTCTGAAATTCAGCCTTCACTGTTTCCCTGGTTAAATCTTTGGATTTTCTGTTAGACAGTGCCTTTTTGAATAATTCCTCCCTCCACATCTAAATGAAATAGATACATTGAAAGTGGGAAGTTAGGCCATTCTTACCCTGCAGTAGGGATGTTGCTGTGGTTACAGTCTCAGGGATTCCATCCACACTGTAGATGGATTGAAGGAACTCTGGTATACAATCATTTTCATCTGTTACCAGCACCTGAACCTGATTAGCATCAGTGATATGGAATGAGAGGGGAACAGAGGAAGGGTTGGAGTGGAGAAAACAGACAAGTTAAAGTAGCTTCTCTATAAGACAACCATGTGAAATACTCTGCAGAGGAAGCTGACCCCAATACTTAATCTGAATTACATTTTATTTTATAGTTTTATTACATTTTATTTTATAGAATTACATTTTACTTTATAGTTTTTCCAAGTTGTTCGGCTCAACACATCCTTTATTTTAAACTATTTGATTTTCCTAAGTCAAAAATAGAAATGTTCTTAGCATGTGTATACTTTCGACAAAGGCTCTTCTGCCCTCCGCCCTGTGAGCTTCATGTCACCACTGTGTGTAAAGTGTAAAGTGACAGCTGAGTCCTGAAATAACTAGGAGAGGTTTTCCAGTCTCCATCACCAAGTCAGCAATACGCAGCTGAGCTAAAGCAGGTTTTCCCTGCTAAATCCGTGGAAAAGACAGCCTCATGTAATTCTGACATATCAACACATTTGAAGTTTTTTTTTTTTATCGAAAGGATACCAGATAATTAATTTAGACATATTTTAGTTCAGAACAAAGTTTTCTGATTTTAAGTTTTTGTGAATATGTTCTCTAATTTATGCAGTTCATCTGTAAATCCCATGCAAATAAAATGTCTTAAAAGGTGAAATAAAAAAATTACATGGGTCAGCTGGTCAGCTTTTAGCATTTCTGATCCGTTCAGCCATGTCATTCTGTAGACAGCAGCTAACTCTCCTCTACGATTTGTGCCAAGTATTATAGTGTGGTGTCAATAGGTCAGCAGTAGGATTTATCATTGCCATGAATGCTGCTTAGTCAGCCGATATGAGCCCCATAAGATTGCGAAAACTGTTCAATTTAAGAACTTTTCTGAGTTTTGTCTTTTTCATTTTAATTCAGTAGTATAAATCTGAATGTCTGTGCAACAGATTCAATAGTAGAACATCACAGTGGGTTAGGGTTTAGTTGAACTGAGCACATTAACTCTTACATGACTTGCTGCTTGTATCACTCACTTATCAAACTAACCTCAGTGGCAGTGCTGCGACTGCCCGGCTCCTCGCTGGCTCTCACCATCAATAGGTAGCGTCGCTGGTCACTCTCATAATCCAGAGTCCTGGTCAGACTGATCTGGCCCGTATCCTGCTGGATGCTGAAAAGGCTGCTGGGATTGATCAGCAGGCTGTAGCTGACTGGCTGCTTCTGGAAGGAAATGGCAAACACCACCAGGAACCTACAGAGCAAAAACAAAGGGAGAGACGGTGATTAAAAAAATTCTTTGCCATTTGATTTTAGTTGCACACATCTAAATATTGAAATCCTCTTTTCCTACATCAGCACTAGCTTATTGAATTCAATAACCTTATGGCTCATTGGCTGCATGCTGCAAACCCAGTCAATCAGTACTTGTCACTTACGTCTGTATAATAACGTCTTACTATTATGAAGATTGCTATTATGGTTAAGAGAATGTGCCTTCCCTTAATACTGTGCAATGAATGATATGTTCATTCACGGTTGAGTGCACTAGTGTGATTAGTTGAACAATCAATAGTATAAATCTTAACAGGTAGCATTTGACATCAACACCTATTGAAGCATGTGTATTTTGTTATATTTATATTAGTCATTGTAAGACATATAAGTGCATGGTACTTTACAGCTATAAAATATGTTGACAATGCATCTCCATATTGTTTCTCCCCACATTGGCAGTTATGCTTCAATATGCTTTTGACTAGCAGGTCAACAATGAAGAATCTGGCAGACCATTAGAGGGATAGAGTTCATTATTTACGACTGCAGCTGTTTAACTGCAAGGAAAGACTTTGGGAAGATATGAAACTGCTATCATTTTTACCAATTAGACAAAATTGTGTCATACATTGTTTGCAACTGCAAAAGAAAATAAATGAAAATTATGTTTTCCCATATCACCCAACCCTACTTCGTCCCGATCACATTTGCCTGACTATAACCATAATGCCCTACTCACGGCTGTCCTTCAGGTGTATTCTCTGGGATGGAAATGGAATAGCTGGCGTTGGTGAACTGTGGTGCCCTGCTTCCCGCCACCACTGACAGCATGGCCGGGGCACTTCGGCCGCCCAGGCCATCCAGGGCCACAACGCTTAACAAGTACTCTCTGTCCCTCTGGAGTACCAGGCCTGTGGTCACCACCTGGCCTGTCTTCTTATTCACAGCAAAGCAACCGTTACCACCTATGAAGGAACACAGGGACATCATTTTGTGGAGTAGCACCTGAAATAATCTAACAGCTAATTATCAAATGATGTCATGATTTCATCATTTCATTTTCACACAGTTATTTTCTCATATTTAGGCACATAATACAGAGTTCCTCCAGCCGAAGGTCCGCTCTTTCTTCCAGGAGGAACATTGAACAGCATACCATGAAACATAGATGGAGACATTCTTGACAAATGTTTGATATTCGAAAAGTAAATGACATCAGATTCTGAGCCAGATCAGTTCCAACTCCAGATCAAATTATCATGAATTTTTCAACCTAGTTCCTTTATTTATTCAAAATCGTATTAGTGTGGACATGAATAAACCATCTATCTAACTAGGCAGCACTAAGAGAGAAAAAAACTCCACCAAGACTGCTCATCATGTCATCTTATTTAAAAGCAATAGCGCCATAACAGATGGACCCTCAGAATATGACTCCTTGGCCATGAAAACCTCCCCCTAGAATTTGAAATCAGCTTCATGATTAATTTGACTTTAGGTCAAGGTGTTATTTGTAAATGAGAAGCTTCATGAACTCTAAAGAGGGAGGTAGTCACATAAATAAGTTCTACGCTGGAACAGACAGACAGACAGACAGACAGACAGACAGACAGACAGACAGACAGACAGACAGACAGACAGACAGACAGACAGACAGACAGACAGACAGACAGACAGACAGACAGATGGATAAATCTGTACACCATAGTCAATGAAGTACAGAGCAGAGATTCAGAGAAATTGATGTTTATGAGAATATAACAACATTCAGTTCATTAGTGACACTCCAACTACTCAGACTATGCTTCATAGCGAGACACTGAACATCACTAGTGAATCTCTTTTTCAAAACCCAACTTTCACAAGGTTTCTTTAAATAAAAAATCTGCTCGTTCTCTATAGGTGATACAGGTTAGGCACAGAACACAAAGACCAAATAAATCCTGAACTGTGTCGACATTACTTTCCAAGGATGCTATGTTTTGCTCAAGATTTTAGAAGTAGACCTCACTGCTAAAAGAGATCCTAGCATGGTCATACAAGCCATGAATACCATGTGCTAGCTGTGGTTTACTTCACATCAGGGAGCTCTGCAATAGACAAATGTGAGTCAAAGGGAAGTCTGTAGTGTTTTGTAAAGCCCCGTTAGCAAGATTAGCACATCCTCCATCTCCGACATGCCAGTAAACCTCTATGCCCTCTTCCACCAGGGGTCTATCAGTCTGGCAAACCTCTAACATCCCACTGTGTACATTCTCTTTTTGTGTCTGTGAGTGGATGGTAGTGTGATCCTGCATGTGTATGAAACAGAGAGAAACAGACAGATAGACAAGAGTTCATGATAAGTGAATAAACAAACGTGAAAAGGCCTCTGGTGGTGTGTGGGATTGTGTGTGCATGTGTGTGTGAGATACAGAGGCAGAGAGAGACAGAGTGACAGAAAGGAAGAGAAACTAATGGACAGAGAAAGAGTGTTTGAATGCATGAATGAATGTGTGAATGCCTCTGGCTCTGTCTGAGCACGGTGCTGGTGTCTCACTGGTATTTATTTCCTCTTTATAGCCTACCAACCCATTTTAATAACAGCACAGCCTATTTTAATCTTATTTCCCCTCCTATATGTTGTGTGTTCTCATGTGTGTATGAACATCGAAAAAGCTTACCATCGGACAAAAAGTATTCGACCTCTCCACTTTTGCCCTCGTCTCCATCGAGAGCCTGGAGCTGGTAGACTAATGTTCCCAAGGGGGCCTCTGGAGATACTACAGCCAGGTAGGGGTACGGCTTCATATTCCACTCTGGAACGTTGTCATTGACATCGTTGATCTTCAGCTTCACCTTGTTCAGGTACCAGTCTGGGCCTGGGAGGGATGGTATAGAGACAGTGATGAAACTGTGGTTACAGAAAGTGACAGCTGTCATGTAATTGTGCGCACAGAAGAGAGACTAGCTGCCAGGGGGGGTTGACATGCAACAACAAGTCAGCTGAGGCTACAGGTATTTGAGACATGAACATTCTTCAGCAGATGGAAAACCATAATGCCGCAGGATTAGATTAAACCTCAGTGATTCGTGCATCGGCGGTGGGAAACTGATCCTAATACAGTTACTTTTTAGCTTAGTTTTGCTTAAAGTCTTTAACACAGCTATTTAGCCTCTATCTTTCTTCTTCCTTTTTGCTCCATGACTGCTTCAGAATTGCTGCCAAGTTGTAAGCGGATGTCAGAAGGTCTGCTTGGGCCCATGGTGGAAGCTTCTGAATGTGATGTTTGACATCGATGTACACTTGTTTATTCTTTACACAACATAACATCCAAATCATTGTCTATCACGTCTCATATCAAGATTTCTAGGCACCAAGGTTTTTGTTGGAGTAAGACTCAGACACAGTTTCATCTGCAGTCTGTGTAAAGTTGCCTTGATCTTCCCACCGGGGCCCCATGGATGATGCCTCGTGGCTGCAGGCATTTTGTCACCTGCACACTGCATCACAGGAGTGAATAAGAAGATTCCAGGAATCCAATTACCAACTTGCTAACCCTGGACCTGGGCAGACAGCAAGAGTGCACAGCAACACCCACAGAAAGACAATGTAGAACTGGTGTCTGAGACAGGAATGATCGTCGAGATAGTAGGAGATAGTTATCTACATTTAATATTATGTCAGCATGGAGACAATGTACACAAAAAAAGGCATTTGACACTGTCCCAGACTAGATCGAGGGGATTTTTTAAAAAGCTTCTCCTATAAATAACATAATTGTGAGCTAAGGCCCTATTTCTTCTAATACTGGCTGTGATCTCTCAGTATAGTGTGAAGGAATGTCAGAAGAGCTGCCAACCAGTTCAGTAGGCTGCAGCCCACAAAGGCCATCTGGCTCACCCTAGAAAGGCAGCACCCCCTTGCCAGACAAACACAGACATGAGCACCGTCACAAAGATCTGACATACAGGCAAGTCATCCTATCACAACCAGACACATTTTTGTGTCTGTCACAAAATACACACACAGAAAAAAAACACACCTAGTGCACACTCACCGATAGAGGTGAGTTACCCACAGGCTAAAAGTATCTGTGTTTTAAATCCCATTATGTGAAAGCTGTCCTCAGTGTGACCACAGGCTATATATGTACTTTTTAATCCAAGACAAAAGCAGCAGGAGTTTGTGATGCATCTTTCCACTAGCTGAGGGCTGAGTCAACAGGTGTCCAGCTGCTGCACAAAAACATTTCTACCCTGATGGTTTCTGTCAAATTGTGGAAAATAATATCTTTCCAAAGTTGATTATTATTCATAGTTAAAATCTATGCAATCACAATGAAAGATACAAATATAAAATGAATGCTATGTACTTTTCAATCTGTAAGAATTTTTATCACAAATCCTTCACACCTGGTGTTCACTGAAACTCACTGGACAGCTGACAATAGTTTCAGACATCACAACTCTCGAATATTAATTTTGATGGAAAAAAAACATTGTGTTGCAATACAAACTGGAACTGAAACATTATAACTATGAAGTGTGTGACACCTCCTAAAAGAGGGATAATAGAGGGAAGAAGTAGATAGAGGAAAAAAATAATCTTGCTTTCTGCTCAGGCACTGTGCAGAGAAAAGTTCTGACGATAGTTGGTTTTGGAATAAATAGCCACTGTATCACCGAGGCAGAGAAACTAATCAATGTTAAGATACTATCTTCCAAAATGTCGGCAGTGGCAGTTTATGCAGTTTAAGCCCGATCACCCCACCCCGTGAGATGGAACAATCCCTTCATGATGAATAATGAGAGAGGATAAAGCTTCTTTTGCAAAGCAGAAGGGTTTAAAAGGCGTTTAATCAAGGGAAAATCAGAGCTCCAGCACTTAACATTGAGTTGACTATCAAATCTTTGCAGGGAGCAGTGCAAAACACATTCCATGCTAACCTGGTTGTTGGTGTCTTTCCCAACTATGTCTCTGTGGTAATGGTGGGGATGATTTTACACAGCTCCTTCTAATTAGCTTGTACAGAGAGACTAATCAGAGGCAAGGCATATAATTACAGTCTATCAGCTCTGGAATGATAATGAAAGATGTACTAGTGTTTGTACGTGTGTTTATGAAGTGAGATAATGTTAACGCTACCTATTTTTCGGGGCAGCAGGCGTGTGCGTTGTCTCTCGGATCTATAGAGATAAGCACACAGAACGGCACTGAAAAATCCCCTGTGAGCACCAAACCGACACATTCTGCCTCACCTGACCGAGAAAAAGAAGAAGAAATAGCCAGGAAAGCCAGAGGCTCATGGGTCACTGGATTTTTCTAAGTCAAATATGCTTTGTGTTCACTCGGTGTGATGAAAGGCTGTAGTAGCTTAAGCTATACTGTACTCTGAAATCCTATAAGGATAAGAGCATCCGCCAAGAGACTACCATAATAATGTTTTGTGACAAAGGTGGATGAAGCGGGTACGCTGTGGTTTGCCAAGGCTCAAAGACTCCAGCGAGGGTGGTGTGTTTGCATGAGTGTGCGTGCGCTGTGGACAAAGATGTGTTCAATATTACTGCAAGCTATCGTGTTGATGTTTCCTGCTGTTAATCCTCTCCTTGGGTAGTTGCTATATAAAGCTGTTAAGTGGCTTGCTGTTATGGGGAGAAAAAAAAGTTGTCTCAAGTGCTTCTGTGCTCATATACAGTACACTGCCCACAACACAAGGACGCTGAGTGTGTGTGGGAAGGGGATGAGAGGAGCAAAGGAGAGGGGCACAGATACAGAAACACAAATATCTACAGAGGGACAAAGAGGCAGAGAGGAGAATGAGGCAGGAAGCATTGAAAGAAATGTGTGTGATGTTTAGCAGAGAAGGTGGAATAACATTACAGACACAATAGCACAAGGGAAGCTCAGCAGAGCGTAGCTTAATGAAAGACACTGGGAGCATCCATATTTGTGAAGAAAACATACAGCAGCAGGGCACAGACCACACAGTGAGAGGAAATTAAGATAAAGCATACACTATAATTAGTATCAGAGGGTCTCTTCTTATGGATCCCCCTTTTCCTTCTCCATCCAGTGAGAGAGGAAATTATGATACAAATATTTCTGGGTGGACTATAAAAAATTGCATCAGCAAGCACAAATATCAATGACCCATGCGAGACTTGGAATTTCAAAGGTGTTTTTTATATCTAAGAGAGTGAATGGAAAGTGAAAATTAACTCAATGAGGGAGTAATAGGGTGAATTGACCAAATGTTTACAGTGTTAAGGAGGCTTTACTCGGCGCTGCCCACCCTCAGTTTCTGTGCTTAAAGCAGAGTGTGAAGAGATCAGCAAGCTAAAAGCACTGGGGACAGAAATCTATTAACTCCGTTTTCCCTGCACCATGCTCCCTGGAATCTGAGGCTCAGCAGCGCTGACACACAAACTGCATAAACGCACTTTTTCATCCCAGAACAATTACAAATGGTAGGCACCTTCAAGGATTGCACAATTTTCAGTCTAAATCTGCATCTATACAGAAAAGTCACTTGAAGGTGTTCAATATGGTGTAGATGAATGACTTAACTGCATATGTAAATATTCTACAGTTCTATTAAAAAGGCTGTGTTTCAAATCATATCAAACATAGAAGTGTGCACAAATGTGGATAATGCATTTTCTGCATCCACATGGGTCCAATGTATCATTTTTTGAGGGTTTATTTTATCAGGAGGAATAATTATCACAGTTACAAAGAAAACATATGGGAAAAACAAAGTGGAGGTTGACACTTTTGCAGAAAGAGATTGGCTTTGCATTTGTTACAACACTGTCCCATTTACTTCAACGTCGATGGAGAAGACAGCAAGTGGCCTTTGTATTGTGGAAAACTCAATCAGGAAGATCTATTAGATTATCACATCTCAGAGTAAACAAGGGGACATGAAGGACCTCCTTAGATACAAATTCAGGGTTTTTTTTAACATATCATCACTACAGAAAGCATGTTTGTTTAAATCAATATTCACTACATGATTTTAACTTACTGTACACAGTTTGGAGTTCTGTGACCTCGAACTAAACAGCACTCTTGACACACGGATTCCTGTTCTTCAATAGTCATGTGATATAAATAGATTCATGCATACATTACAGACACAACGAAAAAAGAATTCTGGAGTGTGCCATGTTGAGCAGGGTAGAAAATATCCCCTCAGTCCAACGTTTATCAATCACTAGTAATATAATGTGCTGTCTCTGGAGTCAGTCAATTAAAAAAGTAGCCATGAAGTAAATACCCACAAAACATATGGTTTTTAAGCACTGACCTATGCAGACTGAGAGGTGGCTCTAAATATTTTGCGTCGTGCAGCTTCATTTGGTAAAATACTACAGCACTAAAGGTAAATGGTATTTTGGAGGAAATTTGATATTAATGAGGCTTTTAGATACATTCTTACACATTCTAAGAACTGTGAACTTTAAAATAGAAGAAGATAAAACTTTACATATATTGCCTGCAGCAATCTTTCACTGTGTATTTCTTTTGTAGAACGTGAAGATGAATGTGTTCTCTCAGTAAGTACTGATGCTATTCTACCGTGGCCTGGGTCATTGTATCAGAGTAACAAAATATATATATATATTGTATATATATACATATATATATATATATAATAACTAAACTGATTAAACTGATTCATCCACCGTGTTTCAGCCAAGTAATCTGAGTAAAATGAATATACAGACAACTGTGAAAGAAACCTCAAAACTAATAACCAAATAACAAGATTGCACTTTTCAATTAATTTGAAAATTTGTGAGGAATTGTATTCATTGCATATTTTAATATTATATCTGTGTATCTCAGATATTTGTGTGACTGGTGATTTGCTTTTAGTTGAGGGCTCCATCCTAATGAAGGAAAATGGAGCATAGGCAACAGATCAGTTAGCAAGCAGGGTTGTCAGAGAGCGCAGACTGAAAATGTGTTCTGGGAAACACACGTTTCAAAACCCCTTCCAAGAAAATAAGAACTTGCATTTTGTAGCACTTAATTTAAAATGTCATTACATTTCTTCAAAATGTGTCCAGTTTTTCGATCAATCTTCACATACCTCATTTAAACACAAGTAAAGGAGAGATAACGTTCAAGTTAATAGCCTTCAATGAAACCAGTTCCAATTTCTGTCCTACTAAATTTTTTGGCACACTCTTAAATGAACATGAGTCATGCTGGCATGGATCGTCTTAGTCATTTTAGTAGATTCATCACACAGCAAACACAACAAACAACTCATTGTTGTGTGAAGAGTTGCGTGTGTTGAGGTTGGTCACTGTCTAACAGGAAAAATAGTCTCTGTGAAATACAGCCTACGTTTTAAAAGCTCGTTATTTTATAGTGCAACGTGGGACACATCCTTTATTCCTGCTCTGTCATAAAGGAAAGCGTCTACTTCAAATCCTCCCAATGTCCCTCATAAACAAAGTACACATCATTGATCCTTCCCATTGACTAGATAATCAATTTGTAGCTGAAAAAACAGGTTGTGTGATTGTGTCTGAAATCCAGTTTAATCTTGGAGGGAAAACAAATCCCACAGTGTAATTTTTTTTTCTAATCTCGTCTGTCTAATTTTAAATCTTTAATGTAAACAATGACATCACTCTACCTCTTCAGTTCTGTCAAATTAACTAAACACAATGTTGAAAAACTGGTAACGAGGTTTTGCAAATAATCCAAAGCTATGTCTATACTTCTTCCTCACTTTTCCCTACATTAGAGACAATAAATGGTTTTTAGCATATAATGAGCAGTTAATCAGGAACTCAGATACTTATGGATGGTGGGATTCTTGCCATGGACACTGCCTTTTTAACTGCATTGTGGCTCATGAGAGAATTAATTTCCCACTCAAATAACATTGCTAATATTGTGTAATATAATTTGTATGCAGCGGCAGTAGCTCAGTCGGGAGAGCGGGCGTCCAATGATCAGACATCAGCAGTTCAATTTCCGCTCCCAACCAGCCATCTTCAGAATGTGAGTTGACAGTAGGAGGTGTCAGCTCACCTCCCGAGCACTGCTGAGATGCCCCTGAGCAAGGCGCCGTCCCCCCTACAAGCTGCTCCCTTCAGTCGCTACCCAATCACTCTGCCTCCCACTGTGTATTAACCGCATGCTTACAAGCCCCTGGTGTTTGTTGTGTGTTTGTTTCAAGGGCCTGCACTAACAAATACTGTAAAAATGCATGTTCATCAGTAAAAGAGTGAAAATATTATTTCCCTAAAGAGGGACAATAAGTGTGTGTTTCTTCTTTCTTCTATTTCTTCCTTCTACAATAGTGAAACAATGTTGAATTGATGTGAATCCATAACTTTGTATGAACACGTTGTGTAGGTTGGAGGCCTATAATATTAAAAGGCTGTAGGTGTAATGGAGTGAAAAGCCAACAAAAGTATGTCCTTGAAGTATTATGACACAACTGTAATAGCTTAATACAGTGTATATGAAAATGCTTTATATAATTCAACACTGAAAATCTATACTTTGATACAGGCGCCAGCTTGAACACCTGTGAAAACATTCAAGCTTTCTCTTAAATCGAGCCTGAATTGTCAACTATCAGCACAAACAGCAAACTGAAAATGTTAAAGTTGACAAGAGTCTTTCAAAGCCCATTTTTTCCATGTGAATCTGCATACCTTATCTTATAACAGACTAGATTTTTTTAAAAAAACAACAACAAAAAAAACATAACAGCATCGTTGTGCTCTTACAATACATAAGAATAACTGTCCATATGTTTAATTTGTAAAGGAAAAAAAACAGCTTCAGGCTCTCGGGTTGCATGTTAAGACGATGTACAGGTCACGTCTTAATGCTCCCCAAGGTAGGCTAATATTTAACTTCGGGCTGATAATTGACATTTATAGCTTCTTATCGACTTTACCTTGCCAGCGATGCTTAACTTGATAATTACTTTCCCCAACATCTGCAATCATGAGCTGACCTTAAGAAAAGGTTATTGTGTTCAGTCCCATCTCTCCAATGTTAATCCGTGGTCACTAAAAAAACTAGTGTGTTTCTAAAGCTGCCCGGATGGGACGGCTACAAACATAGCCAACAAGTAGGTCTCTACTGGAGGAGCCTATACACCTGAAAACATCACTGCGTCCTTTCTCAGGGGACATTTTGACTTCAATTAAGATGAGACTGAACAAAAACACCAAATATATCTGCTTTAATCAATCAACAAATTCATAGTACAGACCTTGTCAGAGATTTTGTAAAACAGTAATAATTGTTAAAATTCATGACTAGAAATCCTTTAGCTATAAAATAGGAATGAGAATAGTGAGAATAATCTGGATTTTGAGGTGAAATCATATTGACTGCAGTTTCATGACAAACATTAGAACTTCTGAGGGATGCTTGTAACCTCATTATACCGTTAGATGAGAAGAGTGACGACAATTTAATCCTCCGTCTCTACTGATTGATCTCGGAAATTTGCCCTAGGTGGGAACAAGGGAAAACAGTCAATACGTTCAACGTGAGCTGTGTTTGTTGTGTGACAGCCTAAAAGCAGGCAAATTCGATAGGAAGGAGGACTGTGAAAATAACAGCTCCTTAAACCAGAACGCCTAGTTTCTTATTTGTACAGCTGTACTGTTTTTGAGGAATGATTCGCTTCACCTCTGATAGAGGGAGTCTGACTCAGCCTCTATAGATTTTCTAGAATAGCTCAGCCAATATTTTCCAGAGCCTCTGCACTAAATCTAACATTTCTGTAAACAACAATGTGTGTGCTTGTGATGCACAAAACTTTAATTAAATTGATATTGTTATCTGCCTCTGATTCCTGGGAGTAATAAACTCATTGTGTCCCCAACTGTTGCAGCGTTCTTTCAAATCGCGCCCAGAATGGACAATGCGGCTGTTCATAAATCAACAACAGGACTAAGAATGAAGCACACGGTTTCCCTTCAAGACTTACCAAAGTAGAATAGCAACCACCAATATGCATAAGACGCTTACAATCCCCGATAAAGTCAATTCACCATTTCAGCAAACACTAAATGCAACATCAAAGTCAACAGGACCCAGTACCCCAAAAAAATCAATATTAGTCCTACAGCATAATGGGAGCAGTATCAGGGAGATTGTTGATGCAGGATAATGAGGTTTTAAATTCTGTCTTAAAAGAAGATACAGTGATGCTGTCTGCACTTCTTAAGATCGGCGGCTTCAACGTTTAGATGGCCCTGATTGAAAATGCCTGATCGCCTTTTGTTTCCCAACTGAACCAAACAGAAGAGTTGTTAAGACACTTAGCATTCTTTAAGATTGGAGCAGATTGGGAATTAAAAGCTTTCTAACAGAAGCTGCCCACTTGTTGTGTAAAAAGTAAGATCTTAAGGCTAAACATTGAAAGGCAACATTAAGGGGCTGAAGCAACAGTTCTACAACATGACCTCTTTTCTCAGCTCTATAGATGCTCCACAGTTTCCTCTCTTCGAAGAGCAGATGATGTGAGGCACGAAAAATAAAAAGGTTAAAGACAAATAGAAAAATCAAGCGTTCTGGAGGATATATTGAGATTAGATTAATGTGATTGCAAGGGATTCCTTGCTTCTTCTCAAATTAAACTGGAGTGAAGCAACTGTACAGATATTAGGTACAGATATTAGGTTACATTTGCATAAGCATTACATTAGTAGTCAAGTGATGTTTACTCACAGTATCAGTGATTCGTAATTAGATCTGGCAGTGAAATATGCTCTTCTCCAAGCTGTGAGGGAACAGGGCTGTTGCTGTCCAAAAGGACAGATGGGGAGGAAATCATATATAGTCAAGCATACAGTACGGTGTCTGGTGTGCTCACCCATGCTTCCACTGACCCACTGCACTACAAATGACTTGGATGTGCAGTGGCACATATGCATACCCTGGCACAGAATACACAGTGGGGATCAATCATTTGGAGAGGTTGTAAGGAAGAGCTCATTTAAATTATATTGCAGGATGGAATATTCCAGTGCAGTCTCTCAGACAGATCTGAGCTGTACGGATATAAATTACTGTTTGGCGCCCAAAACGAGTCAAGCCTCGTTTTGGGCTTTCATTTTCTTGCTTTTAGCAGGAGACATGTGAAATGTATGTTTTTCAAGCTTTTTTTTACCAGACGCCGCCAGTACAATCCACACAAATGTCTATTTATTGATATCAAGGTACTGAGGCTTGACTGAATAGCATCTTGAGCATGCATTGTAGATGTATGTATGGATGTGGAACATATTGTACTTCTGCCTGTGTTGTTTGTGCACTGATGCGTAAGAATAGCTGTTTTCACTTGTGTTTACATGTGTCTTTCCAGGAGAAACTAGACAGGTGAGACGGACCAGCCAACACACTCACCCAGGGTTAAATACGGTAGAAAGTGCACGAAATTCCAAGAAACCACCCCCTACCCCCCTAAAAAACTGAGAAGACAAGAGAAGAGAAGAGAAAAGAAGAGAAGACTAGAGAAGACCAGAGAAGACTAGAGAAGACCAGAGAAGACTAGAGAAGACAAGAGGAAATAATGATTAATATCATGTTGTTCTTTCATTCCACCCATATCAGAGGCTTACATTTGGTCATTAGTCTCCATCAGCTCCTGTCTGTTAGTGTTAGTGTGTGTCAGAGAGCTATCTTACTCTTCTCCTCTGGTTTGACGATGAGGGGTAATTTCAGTTATATGACTGTATGCCTCTAATGAGGAGGAAGGGAGAGCTGAGAGCACACGAGGGCGGCAAACAGAAAATAATGCTTTTCATGTTTTGTGTATACACACACAAAAACGCACATCTGTGTGTCATTTAATACTACTGTGGGGAGCAGTGTGTGTGTGTGTGTGTGTGTGTGTGTGTGTGTGTGTGTGTGTGTGTGTGTGTGTGTGTGTGTGTGCGTGCGTGCGTGCGTGCGTGCGTGTGCGTGCGTGTGTGTGTGCACATGCTTATAAGCTTGCATGTGTCCACACGCAAGCGGGACAAGGTCCAACTTCCTACCATTGAATGGTGTGGGGGGGGGGGCTAATGGAGAGAAATGAGGGAGTAGTTTGATGGCAGATGTGCTCCCTCTGAAACTGCTTTACCCCAAGATGGTGAAACTGGCCCAGGCGAGACATTAGCAGACAGGCACCCGCTCTCCCAGCTCTGATATTAGCTCTGCATGTGTTGCAGGAATGTGAATGGCTGTTCCCTAAGTTTGCCTCACACTACTGTACCCCAGGAACTAAGAGTAAGTATCATTTCGACTGAGCACCAAGATTCACATTAAATGACAAAAGCCCCGGCAGTGTCAGCTAGGCCCAAAATTTGTTAGCAGGCCATCTTCTTCACTGGAGTGTGAAATTATTTTAGCTCTCTGCTCATTATAGGATTTTAAAATGCATTATAGTTAGGGCTTTTATGGTGTGCCGCGGCATTAATTCAATTTGCCCCATTCACGCTTTCTTCTTATCACGCTCAGTTCGAGCTACAGGAGAAGGAAGCTGCTGAGCACTGCTCCCCAACCTTATCTCTAAAGGATATAAACTCCACTAGCCCTTCCCAGTCAGAGTCAGCTCCATCAGGGACTGTTCCATTCATTCATCCATCCACTTTTCCCCTTCTACATTTGTCTCTCTCTCTCTCTCCTTTTCTCCAGTTGCTGCCTCCTACTTTGACCCCCATCTCTCTTTCCATCCTCCATCCCTCACTTTATTTTCCTTCTGAGTTAGTGATTGATTGGGGTTGTCCTTGGAGACCTTTCAGTATCTTTCCAAACACATATATGGTGGGGGGAAAAAAAACACAAACACGCCCCGCCTATGCACGGTCAGAGGCACAGAGACTCACAAACACTTTCTTCCAGCCAAGACCAGGGGCCAGGCAGAAGCTACAGGGGAAGCCACGCAGGTTTAATAGGAAAACAAGCCACAGCGTACGGGTGAGACAACATTAATCTATCAACAGAAACCAGAACCCGGGTCCATGTTTGTTTAGCACACTGGAGAGGGAGCCATTCTGGAAACACTCTATCACTGTTCGTTATTGTGCAGAGGTATAATAATGCGTTTAACATTGCAAATGCATTCCTGTGAAAGGACAGAGGATTATTATGCAGCAACAGTTTTTGAGTGGATCCAGACGCCGACAGTGTTCCTCCAATTTAAGCATTCTACTCTTGCGTGGATTCACACTCAATAAAAACATTCTCTGTTAATGGTACACACTACCCACACACACACACACACACTCTCTCTCTCACACACACACACACATATGCCCCACCCTAGTCGCATGCATTAAACTGTAACTCAGCATGTGACTGCGTTCTGGCTTATTGGTGGCAGGCGAAGAGGAAGAGAGGATGAGGATAAAGTCCTCATTTAGATATCTAATCCAGTGAGCAGTCTGTCCTGTGTGGACCATCATCTCCCCGTCATTAACAGCAGGCCAGCAAGATTAAACAAGATCAATGTTTATCACCTACTGTGAGCGAGAGAAAGCAAGCGTTAAACTCCCCCGCCTCATCATGATTTATCACAATATTTACTATCGAGGCTACGATAACAACAGAAAGCTAAGATTATGTTGAATAAAGACCAATATTAACCAATTCTAATGCACCAAATCCATGATAATGTTCACACATTAACATTGGATGAACATGATCCTATGTTAATATTTTTGAAAGCAATGCCCCATCTGTGGGATTTGCTTTAAATATATAGTGATCTTGAATTCAATCCAAGAATTAAGACAAGCTAAGTGATCATTTTTAACTTTCATTGGGTGATTATTGATGTGGCCGACAGAGCATTTTGGGACAGATTGTCAATTTAGTGTTTGACACGTGCAGTCATTTCTCAGTCAGAGAAATCCATCAAAGTCAAGTTACCACACATTCAAACAATTAATTATTGAAATGATATGACTAAATAGAGACTGTAATTTTGTAGCATAAAGGGCAACGATAATTAGGAGATAACTTGGAAAAACGACATCCAAAATTGTGCAATCCAAAAAACAGATATCCAGCTGGTGCCATGACAGACTCACAGAGGAAAACATTCAATTCTCACTTTCCCCAACCCCATGTTTTTTTTAATTCTTTCTCTTGAACTTTGTGCACAAAGTTTACAGTCCTCATCCGTACTGTGCGGCGGTGGAGTGTCTATATTTTCACACAGCAAAGCTGGCGCAACTAACCATACAGCACCATTCTCATCCCATCCTTCTCAGCACATCATAAGACTGTAGAGACCATATGGTCTGATTAGTTCACAGAATTAAGTCCTGCACAGTTGAGGCAGAGAAAAAAGATAGAAAGAAAGCCGTGCACATTCGCTGGTTCCACTGAGAACAGGCTGAAATTGGTAGCTGGAACACAGAGAAATAAAACCCTTCCACACATGTTCCATGCACAGGGTGCATGGAGCTGGAATAACAAAAAAGGCCAAGACAGATGGAAACAACACAACAATAGCATACAATAACCCTGTAACAAGACTAAAAATTATCTTTGATGTGTCCTCTTCTTTCACATTCAAAAATGCACGCAACATATACAAACAGCCAGTGGAGCCCACGCTCTCTTGGAAGCTCATCAGCTCTGAGAGGCCCTACATCATCTCTGCATCAAAAGACACCTGCTATTGTAATCAGCCATCCTTTGGCTGTGATGGAATTGTAGATTTTTTTAGTCTCCCTTTTTCCTGAAAATGATTAAATAACTCAACCATGAGATGGACATAATCTTCAAACGTACTTTGAAATAACAGCCAGTTCCACTGGCCTTCACAGTCTGCTTGAATACAAAGAAAATGCATTTTGCTTCATTGTAGTGCGGTTTGTTGCACAGCAGCCATCTTTATTCAAACTAACGCACACTGCGCTTATCGGAATTTCACAATTACTACAATTTTTGCACCATACTACAAAGCTGAGTTCATAGCATGTCAAAACATCTCACCAGGCAACTTGGCCAACCATGTGATCATTTTCCCTACATTAAAAATCTCCTTGTTCGCAGTTCATTCAGCAAAGCTTTCAAACTTGTTTGTGTCATGTGTGTTTATCAGTGCCTCTTTGGACTACCGAGAGCAGAACTGCAAAGATTGTTGTGCACAGTTAATTGGACCTTTGGGTACAAATGGTTGAGAAATTCAAGACCAAATAGATAAATAAGCACAGGCATTGAATTCCCATGACGTATCCCAGTGCTAGCTCAAATTCTCCCTTGTCCATTCTATTCTATAGGTAGGCTTGTCTGAGAAGCAGATTCATTAGAGCTCCCGGCTAGGACACATATCCGCCCTTTCAGTCTTTCACACACACCTGCTTCTCTGCAAGTTTGTAAACTATCAGCAACGATCTGTCAAAACCTATTCTGTGACATATAAATTGTGGTTTAAAGTGATGTTTTGTGACTGGGAGCAAAACAGCTTCTAGTTAATCAATAGCACAAAATCAATTCATTCCTCTGGGGAAACACTGCGGGAAGGCTAGACGGCATGTAAATTTGAAGCTAAGACAAAACTATTAAATCGACGGGGGGGGGGGGGGTGACAGGTGTGTAGGAGGCATTCAGGCAGAGAAATAAACTGTGACTGTGTTCATGTTGGCAATCGCATCAAACACAAAAGCACAAAATGAAATCAAATTAACAGAATTTGGAAATTCAAACATTTGTCTCCCACAAAGACGGTGTCCGTGCATCATAGGACAGATTTAATAAAACAAATCCTTCTCAGCTGGTGATAAGTTCCTTTGTCTAATGTGCAAGTTGGGTTCATTTATCACACAGGTGGACACCAGGTTGCACAGAGGCATTCTGGGAACCCGTTCCATTGGAGGTCAGCAAGACATTTACCTGGCAGCGCCTGCTTCTGTGCATTCTCTGGAGTTGGCAATGTCTGAGGTAATGTGCATCAATAATGCAAACCTTTTACAAGATAAAAACACCCTGTCCACACGGCACTGCGTCGTACGCAGCAATCACATCTCCATGTCGAATGAGATACGCATAATTTATGTGGGTTCAATATTTTAACTCTCTGTCGTAATAATAGATACAGTAGATGAATAGGAAGGTAGGTAGGTAGGTAGGTAGGTGAGTAGATAGGTGGGTGGATAGGTAGATAAGCAGGCAAGCAGGCAGGCAGGTAGGTAGAAAAGTAGGGAGGTAGAATCATAGCTAGGTTGGTAGGTACATATTTGTCCTGATTTTCAAGTCCTGATTTTCTATAGTTATTTGTTTTCCTGAGTTGACATCAACTGAATGGTCGTAGAAGTCAAAGAGCAAAAGCAACGTTTTTACTACAGCTAGTGCTCGTAATCTAATTACAAGCTCACAGGACACAATTACTTCTCTCATTCTGATTAATCCATTCTCAGCTTTTGATTAATTCATTGCCACATTTTGATGAATTTGTGCATGTGTGATAAGTGTATATCTACAGAGAACCAGCTCAACAGGCTGGCCTTGATTATCAGAGTGTTGGGTAATGGGAAGCATTAATTCTGAAGGACTGAAATGCCAGAGGAAAGGTCCTCTATGAGGTAACAGTTTGAGTCAAGCATAGAAGCTGTTTTTAGTCTAGCTGTGCCTGGCTGTCTTTTTCCTGCAGTCGGCAGCCAGAACAAAAAACAAACAGTCGGTAGCAGTACAGCCACACAAAGACAATTTAGCCTAGAATAGTGTAGCTCAAATGAAAAGTAATATTTCAGAATCCCAGCAAAGACTTGTGTGTTAAACGTGTGTACTAACACACACACATAACAAGTAATTTCAGCAAATTTAAGACCTTTCAAAAAAGAATTTATTCCAACCTGAAAAAGTATTCCACCTCCAAAAACATGCAGTTGAATTGTTTCCGTCAAATTGCGCAAAGGTGTGAGTGTGAGTGTGAGCGTGAGTGGTTGTTTGTCTTCATGTGGCCCTGCGATGAGTTGGCACCTCATCCGGGGTGTACCCCGCCTCTCCCGTGACCCAGAAGGTGGACAAGTGGCTTTAGACAAAATTATTGTGATTGTCTTGTTACAAGAAAGTAATTGGATATTTGGATAAAATCAATAGTTATGATAATGCTTAATAAAGTTTTTTTCCCTCTTTTAGTTTAATTCACTGTTCATTGTCTCCCAGAGAACATTGTAAAGAAGTGTGTGTGTGTGGGGGGGGGGTGCACGCGTGCGTGCGTGTGGGTT
Organism: Antennarius striatus; assembly: GCF_040054535.1. Taxonomy (NCBI): domain Eukaryota; kingdom Metazoa; phylum Chordata; class Actinopteri; order Lophiiformes; family Antennariidae; genus Antennarius; species Antennarius striatus. The sequence continues at coordinate 17,113,794 of NC_090779.1, read as the reverse complement.
TATGTGTGTGTTGGGGAAAGGTCCTCTGGCTAATTTCTTTCACCAAATAACCACAGGAAGCTCCTACACCCATACCAACACCATATGGCAACACAGAATAATATTTAGTAAAAACCACATGTGGATGCAATTTTAACAGTTTCAAAATTAATATCTTCCATTAATCTGTGACACAAATCTAGTGAGGCGACACAGTGAGGCATCAGGAGACAGATGACGTCTGAAGCAGAAAGAGTTACTGCAGCTTCATGCATGAAGGGGAATTGATCATGAGCGCAATCATTAACAAGTGAAAGTCTTCTGTCATCTCCCAGTCTTAACTACCTTCCGGAAAAGGATTCGTACATCTGGCATTAGGGATGCAACCGACTTTTGTGCTTCTTCTATTAGATACCTGAACCCTGATATCAATATACAATATATCTCACCCAAGCACATTAAGGCCTTTTCTGCTCACATATAGTGCATTCTAAAATGGAACCGTCCCAGGTATTCTGTAGAATCTGCAGCAGAGTAAAAATATTCAACTTTGGTTTCTCTGTCAGAGTCAAGTCGCTCTTATCAGTGAAGCTACACTGAACAGCCAGGCAGCGTCATTTTACCTTCAGCCATAAGAGACAGAATTCTTTCATCCGCCTTATTGAATCAGAGAATTCAGAATACAATTCTTGCCCTAATTTATATACTTATTGTATTTCTATATGATTAATCTCTCTTAATATCCTTTCTGTGGTTGCATAGACACTGAGATCTCCTTATTTGCTTTCCAAAAGTAGAGATCTACCAGTTTGATCTGGTGTCAGGGTTGATACCAACCTCATTAAGAAGATGAGACGTGACCGATGGTTCCTCAGCCTGATCATATTCGGTGTTTTTGCGATCCGTCACATTTGCTAAGCCATGGCAGTCCACCAACTCAGGTTTTAGTGCTAAGGCAATTTCTGTAAAGTGTTCTCTAAAGAGACAGGAAAGCCTCAGTCATTGTACCTAATGGCCATTAACAGCATATGTTTACATTCCAGTGGGTGAGACCTCTGGAGTAGTATTGTGCTACTCGTCAGTCACACACCATGGCTGGTGAGGAGGTCAGGCTGATGAGCCGTCACCGGTGTGTCAGACACTGATGTAATATTTGCCTCCCATTTCCTACCTATAATAGTCAGTATTATTATTTTATAATCTAACTTTAGTAAAACATCTCATGTATATCATTACTTGTCCCTAACTTTAATAAAGCATTTCTTTACCCACCCTCAACTCTGGAAAGGAGAAGTGGTTATTCAGGATGGATTGGAGTTAAATGACCATCATCTTTCAGATGGGGGCAGACCAGTGAGCCTTTCTGGAGGGCAGAAACAAACTGTTTTTTTCTTTTTTCTAGTTTATACCCGACATGAACATGAGCCGAGAACTCATTCCTCATCTGAAACTCAAACCCAAAGAAAACACACACTTTTCCTTCTGTCTCTGTCTGTTTTGCTTGAGCAGGTCATACTTTTCTTCTCATCTTCCTACAATTGCCCTGCAAACAACCTTCAGACAAATACAATCACACATTGGCCTTTTCCCAGCTGTATAAAACTATATATTTCCCACCACCCCAAGTGCTTTGTAGTTATCCGATCCACACTACAGTCCAGAGTACATGCACACCTCAATCCCCTCAAACCCCAATAGTTCCTCACTTTTGCCCTCTAACCATTTGACAATTATGTTTCACCAAGCTGACCTCATCTGCAGTGTGCAGCACAACATGGCCTCAGATCTGGCTGCCCTTTATTTATTCAGTAGCCTCTAGGCACACAGAGCAGGAAAAACAGTGGTTAAAAGTAAAAGGTTTACACTCAACTCCCAATTTTTTTGTGCCACCATCCATCCGTCATCCTTTCCGTCTCAGCCCTCCTCAGGTCTCTCATATTTGCCTCAGTTTACCTTCTTCTTCACCTTAAAGTCTCACTCTTGGACCGTGACCCCAGCACTACAGCTCACAATGACCTTTCTGGATCCCTGACCGTCCTGTCTTCCAATCCATCTATATCTACAGCAGACAAACTCCTTCATCTCTCCATTTTTGTTCTTGCTTCTTAATCCCACTGTTAAAAAAACTGTGGCAAACATTCTCTCCATCCGTCCTACATGGCATCAGATACTAAGACTACAGAAAAGAGAGGACTGCAGGGATGCTGCTCAGACACATTCATTTGATATCCAAGAGACCACGGAGTAGAAATCAAATGCTGCAGGCATGTCACAGCTCCACAGCACATCAACAGAAACAGCAGATCTGAGAATCTCCACTGCAGGGTATCTGAACGGGCAATCATAAGACAGACACAGACTGATACACAAACTAATTTACTCAATTAGCCATGTGAATGAAAGAAAATCCTCGTGTCCTCCCAGAAGCGTGCTCACAAACGCACAGAAATAAAAGCATAAAATGACCAAAGGCACTTTTTTTTTTTAAACTAAATAAATGCAGACAGCTTTTTATGGAATTGTTTTCTTTTACTTTAACAAACAGCTCCACAGTGACAAATTACAAACTAGATCCTCAATTCATTTCCCATCACTAAGGTAATATGCAAATATAATGAGCGGAAAAACAAGTATGAAAGGGGAAATTGGATTAAAGACGGCACAAGGCAAGCGAGATGTTCGCTGTGAGACAGAAACGGAAAGAGGGGGGAGAATGGAAGAAGAAGAGAGCTGAAGAAGATTCTTTGGCAAAACAGGCTAAGAGGTGATTGCCGCGAGCTGCATGCCACCTCTGCCCACAGTTACCCAAAGGAGGGGAACAAACCACTCCAATATCCCTGACTCCTGCTCACAAAGGACAGTACGACTTGTTCAATACGCCTCCTAGCCTGTCAAATATCATTAACAGACAGATGCAGAGACAAGTGTTCTTTGAGCGGGACATCCAAAAGCTAAGGTTTCCCACCAATACAAATCTAACCTGACATCCTTTGTGAGCTGGCAACAAAATCCTTTACAGGAAGCGCTATAGAGGTCTCTAAATGCCTCTCCTCAGAACACCATGTAACCAGTTTCTGTGAGTCACGGCCTACTTCCACTGTCTCTGTCTTGTTTGTTCTTAGATTGTAGGTTTAATACGCACAAGCCATGTCAGAAAATATCTCTCTTCTTTGAATTTCTGTAAAATCTACACATAATTGAGGAAGGAAAATAATTCTCCAACATCAGCAGGGGCTCTAGCAGGAGAAATACGAGATGTTTTCAGGAATACACTTCTGAAGCGAAACAGCCAGCCAATCTGAAGCATGAGATACTTCTGAAACACATACACTAATAGAGTCTAATTTTCTCATTATGTTAAAGATGTTTGTTGGGTGAAATATAATTAAAAGTTCAGAAATTTCATTGAAAATGTTTGATTTGATTCTGCTGAAGAGGAAATAATTAAATATTGATTGGTATAAAGAATCACAGAACTGCTATGGTAATACATAATTAAAGAATATTATTTCAGAACTAAGCAACGAATAATCCCTAATTCCCTACATCTCCATATGGTTAAACAATGTTTTTCACAGTCTTACATTATGACAAGATGATGCACGATTGCTTTAAACGATTACAACATTGACTAATTGTGTTAGATACGGATAGCATCAGCAGTTGTGGCCCTTTTGGTTAATTACCTCAAATGTATTCAAGACTATGTTAAGCCACCATGTTATGTTACCTTGTACATATTAAATAAATGAGGACACACTTTTCAAATCCTTGGTTAAAGTGGATGCAAATTGCTGAGAAAACATAGTCTGCCCTAATGTCCTGATAAAACCACATGATGGAATAATTTGCACATTAAAACACTATTTAATTTATCTATTTTTTTAAAAACGGAAATTATTTACCTCTGTTTTTGATTAATGCATCTGGCTTTAAAAACAGCTCAATGGTCAAACATGTCACATCTGGTCGCAGTGGGGGGGGGGCAGCTTACTTCAGTTAAGTATAGCAGCAAGGATAGACCCCATACTGAGAGCTGTCCCGCACTGCTGCTCCAGCCCCACCCCTTTATCTGCAGTGTGGAAGAATAATTCATCTGACATGTACTTTGTGACAAATTACACTTTACAATCTCCATTTCAACAGCAAAAAAATAGTTCCTCTAATAGCTTGTACCCACTGCAAACCTATTAACGAAAGAAGGCCTCGCTTCAATGTGATTAGCATCTTCTACCCAAATGAACCTCTTAACGAACACATCCACAACAAATGTATTAAATCTGCATTCACCAGTTAATAAGCACAGGTAGAGTGAAAGTGCTAATTAACTAGGGAATTCTCCCACACAGATTATAATGAACATGTGTGTGTTCTTGTTTCTATTGTTACCCAGGATGGAGAAACTAAGGCAGTTCAAAGAAAATGAATAAGTGAAGGTAAACATTTACATGTGAGCTAGAAAAAGATGGATTCTCAGTAACGGTGGTAAGAGGAATCATGGTTGTCATAAAGGTATGTCAAGCTGTATTATTAGTTTTGTTGGGGAAAGAGGAGGAAATATTCAAACATTCAAAGCAGTCGCTGTGCAGCTATTTCTTCTCTGGTGTGGGGATTTGAGGCCATGGCTTGTCATGCTGTGGCACCAAATTGCATTAAAGTCTATCTTTGCATGTGAATAATGTAAAAAATATTTTTAAGGTTACCACTGAATGCTGCTGACTTGAACATTCTTTGAACCGTGGCGAGACTTCCACATGAAAACGCTTCCTGTTTGACATTCAGCAGGTGACTGTCAGCGCCACAGACAGATCTATGCTATAGAAAGTTCACCATGCTAAACCACTCAGAGGCAGTGCAACACATGGGGACTCATTAAATCTGTTTTCAATGTGGCTGTGGTCAGTTTTACGTGACTTTGCACTCATACTCTTACATGCAAATCAGAAGACAGGTGCAGGAATACAATGCGTTTCTGTTTGTTTGTTTTTTTCTCTTCGATATCTAACATATTGCAACAAAAAAGGAATCCTGCATACTAAACAAGTGAGAAAATACACACGGGAGATTAGGGTTAAATCTCTGAAAACCATTTTTTTTAAGTAACAGCTCAAATGGACCCTTTGAGTCAGGCAGGTATATATGTGCAAAGATTGGGAAGGAGACAAGCCAAATAAAGGCCTGTCTGCCCAGTCTCCTGTCAGGATTCTGTCTGCAAAGCTGTGGTTTCAGGATAAAGGACAAGACAGGTCTTTGATCAGGAGAAGAGAGTTTCACAGGTGAGAGAGGTAAAATGGAGAAAGATATCTGAATATCTGTCAGATGAATGCAATGTATTTTCATTACAATTCTGTGCAAAAAAAAAAAAAAAAGTCAGAATACGTACTATTTTTACTCACTCTGAAAAACCTCCAGACTCCCGTTTAAAAGAATGTGCCCCAATCAGGCAAGCAATTACAGCCTAGAACATGCTGTGCAAAATATGAGCAGCAGGCAACTCAAACTAAAACACTGCACACCATGTTCTACACATGGTGTGACTCTACTACACAACATGTTATTTTGAATACTTGTTGTTGTGTTTTCAAGCCTGAAATTTAACTTTTTTTGTGCAAAACAAAATTCATAACAATTGACATACACCAGTTCTGCCTGTCTCCAAGGAATTGGAATGGTTGACTGAGAGAGGCAGTGCTACCTCAAATCCCTGGGACTAGAGAGAGAATGTGAGGAGGATTTGAGAGGTAATTCCAAAAGAAGGGGGGGGGGGGTGAAAGTGGTTTGACACTGTATGGATTAGCTGTGAAAATAACCTCATAGTCACAAACTATGGTGTGTCAATCATGAGCATAATTAGACAGCACTTCATGGGGGTGAGGGAATCATCTTCTACAATGAGACCTGTAACGTTCGACAATATTTCAGGTATGGGGACAAATAGATGAGAATGAGGCACACCTGTGGAATGATGCTATGCTGACAGCCTTGTGGGGGTGTGATGGATGAATTGTGTACATCAAGCCTGCTGAGGGGGTTTCACTGGTGAAGGTTCCAGATGGCAGCGAGGTGTTTCCCCCATGTGCGTTTAATGTAGAGCATTTTGCTAAAATAGGACACCACCACAACCACAATATAAATAATTCCCAGGGAAGGCTGAGCGGGGGTGGGGTGGGGGGGTGACTCAGTTTAAGTGCAGATTAATGGAGGAATATTCTACACACCTCTTTTATCCTGAATCTTAACCGTGAGCTCCACGACAGGCTCTGTTTCTCTATCCAGCCTCCTGGTTATCACGATATCTCCACTGTCGCGCCCCACGATGACCGCAGAGCTCGCTGGCTCCGGGGAAATCAGCTCGTAGGCGGCCGATTGAAACCTGGAGGGACTCAGGCGCGTTATGACCGAACCGATACTGGCATCTTCGGACACATTGAGGGATACTACCGAGCCAGGGTCGAGCAAAGCCCTGGGCGACCGTCCTGCCCTCCCTGACCCCGATAATTCACCAAAACGCGTCGCCCACCGCTGCGGCGCAACGGTGACCACGACACCTTTACTGGTCAGGGGGGGCCATCCGTGGTCTCTAGCGAATACATGAAATCTGACTTGAGAAGGAAGACCCAGAATTGAGTCGACCAACAAAACTTCGCCTGTTTTCGGGACGACATAAAAACTGCCATTTTGGGGGGTGGAGACGTATGTCAACTCTGCGTTATTGCCGCTGTCTGCGTCGAGAGCCTCCAGTTTGTAAACCACACTCCGAAGAGCGGTGGTGTCATCTAAAGTTATGTGAACCGCGTCTGCGCCGCCAAAAGTCGGTTCGTGGTCGTTGGTGTCCAGAACGTCCACTTTTACGCACGCAATCTGGAAAACGGCAGCCTCGGACGCGCACGTCTGGCAGCACCAACCCACCGACAGCAGGTACTCTGAGAGAGCCTCTCTGTCCAAAACCCTGGAAGTTTTGAGCAATATATTCCCCCTCTTGTGGTGGGCGAAGGCGCGGAAATCTTCGCTGCCGTTTCCATAGAGTCTGAAGTGCATCCCGGAGACTGGGCACCATTTTTGCGCGTTGACTCGCCTCAACGGAATGCTGAGTCCGTTTACTTTAGAGGCTGTTGGGGAGTTCTCAAAAACATGCCCGTGAAAGAAAGGCAGTCGCTCCTGCGTCTTAACGCCACCAGCCAGAGACAGAAGGCAGCACAACAGAAAGCCACAAATCATGTTGGTGGCAAGTTCTGAACCTCCAAGGGACTCAGGTCGGTCGGGAGAAAACCATTTAAAAAAAGGACGCAAACAAAGGAGACATTTTTCCCTTTTGCGGTCAATCCGTGTGATCCTTCCGAGTCACTCCTAAAGAACTGTCATTATGGGATATCCGTCTGTTGGCTCCAATGCAGCAGAGCGTGCAGAAGGCAGTTTGGATGTATTCCGTCAGCTGCGTTCAGCACCAGAGGACCGGAGAGCGCCAAACGCGGGGGCGGGGGCGGCGCACGGGGACGGAGACTCTCTTGTCGAAACCCCACCCCCGTGTGATAGTCCGGGGGGTGTCCGCCTGTCAGCTCTCCACGCCGGCTGAGCCTGTGCGGACGCAAGCAGGAGGCTCCCCCCCAGCTGTGTGACACGGTCCGCCGCAAATCCGAGCTCAGCGAAAAGAAGTGGCGATGGAGACCAAATCCCGCACCCCCCACGCCGGAGGAAGTGGAGGGAATGCACTTTTTTCCCCCCATCAATGGGGGACGGGGGGGGGGGCTGCCTTGCCCAGCAGCACTTCTGATTCATGTGGTGCACTATTCATCTCCCTACCTGCCTGGGGAACTGAACTCACACACCTTCTGTAAACGTTTAGTGCCCCCCCCCCCAAAAAAAAAACAAAAAACAAAACCCTGCGTTTCTGCAATCACGTGTCAATATGATTACGCCTGATTTAGACCAGAAAAAAAATGTTGGAAAAGTACATCAATATATTATATATGCAAATGCTCCGATTCGCAAATATGATTTCAGACAGGCTGCTGTGGTCAGCCCCGCACATCTGTGCGTTCAGCCTGGTCTGGTCAGCCCCGCACATCTGTGCGTTCAGCCTGGTCTGTTCAGCCCCGCACATCTGTGCGTTCAGCCTGGTCTGTTCAGCCCCGCACATCTGTGCGTTCAGCCTGGTCTGCATGCACTTCTTTTGTTCCACTGTCACCCAGACGGCTCCTCTTTTCTCTCCTCACTGTCTTAGTATTCCAAGTAGCAGCCTACGCCTACCCCTGCATGTTTCTACTCCTAGTTCTCTCAGATTCACACACTTCCAATTCTCCTCACTCCCCCCCCCCACCACCACGCCCACCCCTAGCCACAAGGCAGAGGGCTAAAAAAAATTACATGGATGGCAAGACTCTGAACTGTCAAACATATAACGGACTGAGGAGGCCTGTTGAGTTCGTCTCTCATGTCATGTTAACCTTTACTTCAGATGCACATGGATCAATATATTCAAATGCACTGAACGGGGGAGGGGGGGGGGGGTGATGCTACGTTGGGTCTGTAATTGGTGTTGCTCTGCTCATATTCAGTTGGAAAATTCACCAGAGTTACAGCTGAAGGATCCTTATCTGTTTGAAATCATAATCCATCATTGTAAATTTGGTCCAATTCACCCTCAGCAGTGAACTGTACTTTTTCAGGCAATAACTCTGCTAACTGGCAGCAAAGCCCCCAGACAATTGTGAAACACAGCCTGCAGCTGGAGCACAAAACTCATATCGGTTGATATTCCTTTACGTGTGCGGTACAAGCTCCGGGCTGTCACACGAGCCGTGCCACAATCACTGGTGTTTTTACAATGTCTTACTGGAGGGAGGTGGGAGGCTTTTCAAATTATGAGCATCTGAATGGCCTCCAGACTATAATATGCCACGAGGCCTATTGATGACCTCTCCTATAACTTCAGGTGGAATTGTGTTATCTAAAACAGACATTGTTTGAAAAGCCCCCTGCACTATCTATCCTACATTGTAACGTCTCTTTGAACGTCCTAAGTGCCTCATGAATACAAATCAAATCCTGCCTTTTATCATGTTGTATCACATGGTAAAATATGCCATGGCTGCCAGCACGGGAGATAGCCGTGGTAAAGGCTAATTTAATCATAAGGGGGCCAGGCCAGAGTGTAAGAGATAGTTTACTTGCAGGTTGCAGCAGTTTTCTACTGAGATGAAACACCAGTGTACACCACATAAAATCAACAAAGCTATTCAGAGTACAAAAAAAAAGAAAAATCATCAAAGATCATCCTGCTTCTCCAGCAAGATAACTAAAAGCTACAAGGCATTACAGTACAAAAAAAAAAAAATCACCAGTGAGATTTTTTTTTTTTGAGCAACGAGGCGCGTTAGCAAGCATGGTGCTACTTAATAAATAATTGACTGAATCCATTCACTTCAATAAGAATGAGGCAGACACGCAGCTGAAGGCAAAGGTTGTAGCCTTGTAGCATTTCTACCTCTGCCTGTGAGCTCCTCCTCAGAGACAGGGTTGATGGGGCTGTGGGAGTGAAGATTTCATAATGTAACTTCTACGCTCTGTAAATTACAGGTTGTCTATGATTCTTACGGAAATAGCATAGTAAAAAAACAAACAAAGAAAAACAGGAAATTATGGAAAATGGTGTTGGAAAGGCTTGGCTCTATCATCAATTAATGGGGTAGTTTATGCCATAGAGTACCAGTGTGTATAATATTTAAAATGTCAGTGAAGTGTTTGAAAAGATATCTTCAGCACAGGTCAATGACATAATTGACTGACACAGTCAAGTTCATTATACACTGACAGAACGTAAGGATAATATGCATCTGGCTCCCTGCTTTCTATTCCTATCTGGAAATCATGCTGTCGTTGATGAACATTATAAAACTGCTACAAAAAGCCATTTCCGGAAACAACATGAAAAACAGAAGCAGCAGCTCTGCAGTGGCTTCATTGTGGTGTTCTTCCCTCAGGACATTTTCTTACATCAGCCCCTGTGGGCATTTAGATGAGCTGGATAGATATGAAGACATTTCCCCCTTTGTGTTCCCTTGTATTAAATATGGCTAATTAGATTTGATTTGTGAGATTCCAAAGGTTTCTACCACCTATTGTATATAATGTTTAAGCTGTCCTAAACTTTAAACTACAGCTGTTTATTGATGGAGGAATTAATTAGGAAGTAACATGCGCAGTCAGGTTCATAATTCATATGGTTCATAATTCATTCCAGTGCAGCGGAAGCATCATCAGGATTTGAAAATGTCAGTTGCGTAAAAAAATATCAACCGAATCAGTCGTTATTATGAAGCATCTCTTTAGCCTTTTAACTTTATCTTTTGCTCATTTAAAGCAAGTAGGCCTTCACCAGAAATGAGAACAACAGCAGGCACTTTGAAGGACAGAGATTACAATAATTTAATGATCAACGCTTGCCCTGATGTTTTGTCGGAGGCAGACTGCATAGCTTCAGAGCCACACGTTGTCTGAGGAGAGATTTTATTATTTCTTCTTTCTGATGATTGGAACCCGACGTTGCCTCAGTGATTGACACACTAAGAAATGATGACTGATTTTAACAGGATACCATTTTAGACATTAAAAGATATACCATCATCAAAATACACAAGAGGTATGCCACTATACAGGAAAAATCAACACAGCTCAGCGTCCACTATATCCTTCTTGACTGAGAGGTCAAACTTTCTGAAATTTGAGGATGTCCTCTTGGAGACAGTTTTGGACGGTGAGAACAATACCTCAGATGCAAAATGAAGCTCCTCAGTTCTGCCTTTATCAGCTAATTATCCCAGGAGGTCCCAGCTGGCAATTACACCATTTTTCATTACCTGAAAAGATCAGAGTTATGCCCTTATAAGGTAAATTTAATAATGTGTTATATATGAGACAGGACCACCCATGGTGATCCTGCAGGATCTAATGTAGGACTTCCATATGAGACCCAATAGACAGTCCACCTCCATATCTGTCGTTACATCAATGAATCCAGCCGTTAAGTCTTCATTATCCGGTCATATTCAGCTTCCATTGTTCGTTGCAAGTCAGTGAGGAGAGCCGTCGGTGACGAGTCAACGTCATAGAGATGAAAAAACATCATTTGCATTCTTCATTCTCAAAAACACAATGAGGCAGGCTTGTGCGGTCACAGCTAGAGGTAGTGAGGTAGGGCTGTAGTCTGAATGAACTGTTTGACCAGGATTTTTAATGGTGCATTGGTATCTTGGGTGCGTCGTCTTCATTTGGGGGAAATATAGGATATAGATATTGAAGAAAATGACTCAATTAGCTTTACATTACTAGTCTAATAGATGCTTTTAATGCACTTCTTAAAAATCAATTCGGATTCAGGTGTCAGTTTAATTAATGTGATTTAAAATAAAAAGCCACCACAATGTTTATAGTTAAGGTGGAAACTTTTCCCTGATTGTCAGTCTTCAGTTTATCTGAAGACTTAGTGCCTGGTGGCAAACAAACCTGCATAAAGTAATTGAGTAGTTTATAGGGAACCACTCTAAATACAGATGGCATCTTTATTCCGTAGCATTTACATTATGCAAACAGTATTATCATCATCATAAGAGGCTACAGAGCAAACTATCTTTACTGCTTTAAAATGGCCCAGAGAAACACTGAGTTATTGCTATTCATACGTGTTTGTGTGTGTTAGCATTCACGTTGCTCATTCATTCAGCCTTTCATCCAGGCAAAGGTTTCCTGCAGGGCGAAAGTTCTGTTGTGCAGGTCATTTGCAGGACAGGACAACGATGGTCTCCTCCATGGACAAGTTGCCAGTCCATTCACATCTTATTTAAAATGAGGAAACTGTGGTAACCACTTAAACTCAAATTTAATTTTCATGTTTTACTTCCAACAAATAAATACCAACAAAAAGTGAGTATTTTACACATTATACTTTGCAAGAATTATATCTTGCTGTAGTTTATGTACGGTATATTTTGGTCAATCTATAAGGTTTAAGTGAATGGGTTAATATAAGGATTCTTTTGACTGATTACAGTAGTCCCTCCCTCATCCAAGGATTACGCAAGTGATACTGGAGAGTCAAAGGATTAAAGTTAGGGGAAAAAATTAATGACAGCTTGTGACATTTTGTTTAGAAATATTATAGTTGGACTTATTTGTTATGTGTCACTGGTGTAACATGAATATTGTTCATCTTGGTTCCTGTGAGATGTCCTTGCCATCTCCTCCTCTTTCTCTCCATTATCATTCATCCTTCCAGGCTGCCAAAGAACTTTACTGAAGCAGTAATGTCGATGGATGTCCTCCATTACTGCTTGTTTTGGAGGTGCGACTTTGTCAGCTCGGCCGTACTGAAGGATCTCTGGCGCCCCTATATGTCTGTTAACGGAACTGCAGTTTCACAAAAGCATAACTGAAAGCAGAAAATGCTGTATAAAGCAGACAATACTCACAATGCAGACTGTTTGAAAGGGTTTCATTGTCCAGAAGAAATCCAAGGGACATAAAGAAAGCTACTGCCGAAACATTTAAAAAAAGATTTGGTTTCAAAAATCAAAAGTATTGAATAAATAAATGTTGGGAAAACAGATGAAATCCTTTAGTCCTTGTCTTTATTATGTCAAAGTGTCTTGACTCTCAGCAATAGATTCATTGATTAATTGAACTCCTCCCAATATGATCTTTTATAGTAAAAAAAAAAAAGCTTACTTATTCTGCTAGCAGGATTGAACAAAAACTACTTGACAGTTACATTAAAGTTGGTGGGAAGGATTTTTTTTGCAATACAATAGATTAAATGAAATACGTAGATCTAGATAAAGGAGTGGATACTTTTCTGTTCCCTTTCATTATCACTGTCAAAACCCGAAGACAGCCATTAGCAGAAAATCGACACATGACAAATACTTTATTGATTCCAGAAGAAATTGTGAAATTTTTTTTGCGCATTAAATTATTAAATTGTGTAGATTCATATGCAGCATAAAATATATATGAATATAAGAAATTATCAGACCTCAGGGAAGGGAAGTGGTAATTAAAGTTTGGGAGGCGTATTCCCAGTACAAGAGAAAATGCATGAAAGACGAAAATATTGGAGGCATCTATGCAGGTGTGTGTTTTCATGGTGAAGAGTCTAAATGCAGGTGGTGCATATAATTGAACTGTAGTGTACGGGGAGAAGTGCTCAGTTTTCATGGGGCTTTCAGTTTTGTTAATAAAGACATTAAAATTACTGACAAAAATAATGGACCCACTCAACAGTAAAAAGCCTGTTTAATTTCAGAATATATTGACAGTACAGTACAGCACTAAAACACTGCCATATTGCTCCTATTTTACATGACTTACACAGCTGCTGTTCAGCTTATGAAACTAAACAGTAATACGGTACTTATACAGTAATGAGAATTACAGCATACACACAGGCTCACAGAGCACTTCACCCATCACTTCACAGGTGGCTGTGTTCATTAAGAGATGCACACTAATCTTAAGAGCAGAGAACAAAGACACAGAGCATTCAAACCCCTACATTAGTGAGTTCTAGTGAGTGGACAAACTGGGCTGAACGACTGGTCACACTGGGAGCAGAGATGCATAGCCACAAAACCCACAAACAAACAAATCCAAAAAGAATAAAAACCAAAAAATATGGATTACTTTGTACGTACACAATACATACATGTCCTGAAATGACCTGACTTACACCGTCCATGGTCATCACTCTCAACTGGCCTTCATTCACCAATACGTTGCATCCTCTGTTTCTTGTACCTGACCTTCATGTATCACATGAGTGTTTCAGTTTGTAAGTAAGGGCACCACAGCTGCTTCTTCATGGTCTTCCTCCCGGCTCAGCTACCGTAGAATCCTGGGAGCTGACCTGTCGTCAGTCACTGCTTTGCGGAGCCTCACCCCCCGGCGTATTAACACCAGCATATCCTTGTCCTCTTGGGTCTGCGAGGTCGACGCCTGAGGCGCGCGCGGAGTCGGATCGCCTGGCAGTGAGCTCCGGAAGGGAAACTGGTCCTCGCCGAGGGCGTGGGCGCTCGCTGCCAGTTCCCCTATCTTTTCCACCAGGCTGTGGCGGTTGGCAGCGACCAGAGGGTCTTCTTCAACTCCGTGGGCAGCCATTCTAGGCACCTGCTGGGCATCGACAGTCCTGTCCACCCCTCCTACACCAAAGCCCCAAGCTGTGTCTGGGAGGCTCATCCTCTTTGGAGACGCTCTCGTGTAGTCACTAGTAGACGGGTCGTACAGAATCTCCTCTCTGCCCACACGATGCACGGATGGGCTGGGAAGCCCTGGAGAATCTGGCACGGTGGGGGTCTTAACAGGCACAATGGGTGGTCGAATGGGGATGGGGCCAGACGTGGATGGCGTGCGTCTGACTCCGGTCTTCGAGGAAGGAGTCCGGCGAATGGTCGCCGTCCCGGACGTGATGACTGCAGAACCGCCTCCCCCCGCGCCATTTGCAGTTCCCTGCAGGGTCTTACCTGCGGGCAGACCTGCTGTGCTGGCAGGCCTCTTAGTTTGGATCATGCGGCGATAGCTCTGAGCAATGTTGCTGTGCCGCGGGATGGTGGAGGACTTGTCAAAATCTGCCTGTCCCTCACCGTCACCATCTCCATTGAGGGAGTAGCACTCATAATCAGACCCTAGAAGACATGGGAATATATTCTTTCACTGAATATTAAAACAAACTCCCAAATTTCCTTTGGGATTGATAAAATATTAATTTAATTTATCCATCTCATAAAATAAAATGATCTGAAGAATTATTTTGCATCTAGGAATTTTTTTTTGTTTCATAACTTATATGGGATCAAATTTTGCACTGGAAATAAATAGTACTGCAACTTTCCAACCGCCAAATGAGAGAATGTCAAAAATGCTGTGAAGTAGAGCAGATTCAGTGTGGAGGTTGAGTGCTACCTTGTGAGGGTATGGTGTCCTCAGAGCAAGACGGGGTGTTGGTCTGAGTGCTGTAGCCGCTGGAGTACTGCAGAGAGTCCCTGCTGCTCTTCTGCTGCTGCTCCATGCTCAAACCTCTGGTCAGAACCATAGCTAGAGTACTGGCTGCTGGAGACAGGGGCTCACCATGCTGGAGCGCCAGCATGCAAATACACCCAAACACAGGCAGACAGGATATACATATGTTTTAGCATCCATTTACAAATGTGAGTCACCATTGTGGTGACAATACACAAGTATTGTCTACACAATACTTGTATTGTATACTTGTGTGTGTATACACAATACACGATACTCCTGAAGGCATATCCATACATTATTACACTTACCTTGGCTGCAATGGCTGCTGTGCCAATTCTCGCTCTATGAGGATCATCTTGTTGTGTCCCAGAATACCCCAGTGGACTGGGTGGTGCTTCCATTTTATCCACAGACTCCATCCGACGATGAACGGTGCTGGCCAATGATGGCTCACACGAGCTTGATTTGGCCCAGTCCTGCAGCAGCAGAAGAAAAAAATATACAGTCTTCCAACTGTGCATCGCTGGCACTTGCCATCCATCAGGCGTGCAGTTAGTTAAACATGGAAGCATTTAATGGGGTTCATGAACTGATTAGATGCTCATTTAGATATGAGCAGATCACATTTGGCTACGTAAATGTGGTTAAATGAAAGGGCTATTTCAGTTTGGCACATCTTTGTGAGGAAAGATGGAAAGCTGAGTTTAATGAGCAACATCAAAATGTGACTGTGAGGTTAATCTTTATGCTTTTTTGATGTGCATAAAGGCAAAATAAATAGACAAAGCAAAGAAGCAACAAAGTTTTAAAAGAGAGAAAAACCCAAAAGTGAAATTGCAAATGAAAACAAACCTTCCAGCTAGGAATCTTTGATGTGGGAGAGGGGGTGTTGGGTCCAGAGGAGTGGTTAAATGTGGGTGATGCAGGAAGTATGACAGAGAGAGGCCTGATGGTGCCAGTGTGAGAGAAAGCAGGGCGAAAGGTACCAAAGGATGAGCATGAGCCAAACTGCGGAATGGACAGACAAGTCTGAGTCAGAGGGCATCCATGAATAGTCCCCCGTCAAACTGCACCAAGGCTATCAGAAGAGTCCACGGGCCTCTTTAAACCATAGAAAACAATGGATGCAGTGTGTGTGTGTGTGTGTGTGTGTGTGTGTGTGTGTGTGTGTGTGTGTGTGTGTGTGTGTGTGTGTGTGTGTGTGTGTGTGTGTGTGTGTGTGTGTGTGTGTGTGTGTGTGTGTGTGTCCAACACAGCAATGAGATGTATGCGGTACAAACCGTCGTAGGAGAGCTGCACTCGCTGACAGACTGGCAAGTTTCTGAAGCCTCAGAGGAGGCTGAGCTTGTTGATTTCTGGTAAATAGACAGTGTAGAAAAAAACAATAATAGAAATGGAGAAGGAGGGAGAGAGAGAATTAGATGTGAGGAAAAAGTAGAACAGCGTCAATGAAGTTTAGAGGTATAGGAGGAGGGAGATACTTTAATTTCTGTGTTTAAATATATAGCTGAGATAGAAAAGTGTAACCTCAAAAATCATTTTTCAAAAAAAAGAACATTGCATCAGTTGGCCTGCCGGTGTGCTTCTGCTCGTCTTCTCCATAATGCAATACGTTCAAACCACAAGAGTCTGAATATCTTTATCAGTCCAGTGGGATAAAAATTCAACACTCACAACAGGTAACGCTCTATTGCAGCAAAAAACGAAGAGCTGTGTTTGGGTTTGGTTATCAAACTATCAAGCTCCCACTGAGACTATAGGCTTACGTCTGAAATGCAAACAAGACTAGAGGTACAGGATAGTATTTTAAAATACAGAGAAATATTCTGGGTCTAGTTTTACAAGAAATCAATAATTCTGCAGACTCCTGCTCTGCAGCATTACACAGCAAATTGTTCTGTACGTGCAATGATTTAAAATTTTAGATGTGGACACATTTCTTGAGTTTGTTTTAAAAGTTATTTACTAATCAGCACTCTTCTTTGTAGACTGAACCAATGCATTTCCAGCTCTCTTGATATGTAACTTATTTTTAGCGAATCACTACTAAAACCATTCAGCTATTTTATCAGCAAAGTCAGTGTTCACAGTCTGTGTTCCAGCTACTCCCTTCTATAGTGTTTTGCCTGAGGAATTGGTGAAGAAAAACAATTCTCCTGCAATGCATGTCAAACCAAAGTATTTCACTTCAGGGCAAATAGCTGAGACAGCTACCTGACTGATGATGTCAGAGGGCATGGGTGACGGAGGCTTAGAGTGTGTGTTGGCATCCTGGGACACAAAGCCTGAGTCATGGGAGGACACACTGCTGAGTCGATGGGCTCCAGCAGACGGCATCTGGAGGAGACTGTTAACAAGGTGTCGTATCAGTGTGTTACTGAACATATACAGTATGAACGATCACATTATTTAAAGCTTCTTTTTTTTCCCACTGCTAAAAAATGATCAACTGATGGTCATGGTGAAAAAGGAAGTCTGTAAAAAATTGTGATTCTCTCTTCATATTTCAGTGTATGAATGAATAGTAAGAACTTGCCCATCGTGTATTTTTCTCCCCCTCTGATCACCAACATCTGTCTTATTATGGCTTTTTGTTTCCTGACAGGGCTACTCAGTATGCTTCACACACAGCCACACATTTGAAAATGTGCAAATGGGGTTTCATCCTTCCCCAGTGGAATACATCTGAAGCTATAATTTCTCCTTAATCTTAGTACTCAAGCATCATGCTTCAAAAAGGAATTGGTAATTAAATATGACAAATAACACTGAATAATTCATCACTTTTTATGCTCACCTCCTCTTTCTACACGCACCCGATGACATGACCTGGTCTTGAGGAAGGTGTCATCATGTGACATTAGTACCGTAAATGAAACTGATTGGATTAACACATTCTACAGTATGTATAGGACATACCTGCACATGCTACTCTTCCTGGAGCCAGTGCTGCTGGGAGAAGAAGGAGGGGTCTGGTAGGACCAGCTATAGTCAGAGCCTTTGAGGTCCCGAATCACCTGCAGTAACACATAATAGCACGGCGATGATCCAACGGCAACAAAAATGTGAGCACTGACAGAACATCTTAAAACATATAAAATCATCAGACGACACAGTGGCTAACAGCACCACTGTATCCGCAGGCTGTTCTCCTAACATTATGTTTGCTATTGCCAACAAATGTGATGATGAGACAACAAATCATTCACTATCACAGCCTAAGTGTCGCCCAAAGGAACCTTCCTTGCTGCTGAAGAAATTAATGATTGAAAATCAGTCACTAATATGTAATGTGATAAATCTTTGTATATAGGAACTGTTAATCAAACCAAAAGTACATGGTGCATGCAGCTACTATTTCAAATGGAGAATATTTATGACATAGCTTCAAGAAAAGTAATTTAAGACATTGCAGACACATAAAATGATGGGTGGTTAAAAAACTAATTCACAATACCATCAGTGTTGTCAGCTTTTGTCTAAAATAGGCTATTTCGGGCATATAAATAGAATCAGTAGTATTTGATCACTGTTACCTGCTCACTGGCTGCTGGGAGCTTGTGTGGGTCTTCAGTCAGCAAAGTGAGGTCATCAACAATGGCCTGCAGATGTGTTATCTCTCCCAGCATGGCAATCTCTACATTCTGTATGGAAAAAAAAGATCAATTGAAGTTAATTTAACACATACCACATTCTCATGTGAATATATCGCGTTTTATCAATGCTATTTAAAGCATGCCTACCACCATAGGCTGCAGCATGTTAATAAATGCGCAGTAGCGCCCCCTCTCCTCCAACAGGGCTCTGCGCACCGCCTGCTTCTCCGTCTCCTCCATCAGCAGGTACAAGTCGCTGACGTCCTGCATGGCACTGTCCAGCTGGGGGCGCAAGTTCCCTCGGCCTGAGGGAGGCACGGGAAATGGCAAAGGGACACAGAGGAAGAGGGGGAGGATGGAGACAAATAGGGAGTAAAGATAGACAAGAGAGGAGGAGGAAAGATAAGGAGGAGACAAGTAATGATAGGAGGGGCGGGTGATAATTAAAGATGTGACATGATGGAAGAAGAATGTATAAAGTGCAGTGAGGAGAGAAAGGGTAAAAATGAGACATGATTAGGACATAGTGATAAACTGTTTGTGTATTTGAGGTCAATGCACTGACAAACACTACAGTCAAATGGTTCTTGTACATGGAAATGAGAGGACACGGAACACATGTCATCAATCACGAGCTGATGCAAAGCAACTGGCGCTGATGTGTTGCTCCTGAAATGAATGAGATTAGATGCATAAAAGTAAACAGGATGTCTGTGAGTCATTCAAGACCGCATACCACAAACACACAAGATGATAGAGTCGATGGAAGAGGGCAAAATAATGAAAAGATGCGATGAAGATGATGAGCTATCTCTTACAATTCTAGGATCTGATCACAAACTGTCAGCTTGAAACGACGTACAGAATATCTTTGGAATATTTCGTTCAAACCTATCAATGTATTCACTGGAAGTTAAAATTCATGGCAGCACTCTCATACCTCTTCATCATGTGTAATGCCACCAGTGGCTAATGGCTAGGTTAGTTTAGTTTAGCATACAGGCTGGAAATGAGGCAAGGAATCTCTTTACCAAAACATTTTACCCTCAGGTTCCGATGTAGTTAAACAAAATGCATCGTATTACTGGTATCACAAGAAGCTGCTAAATTTTATTTGTTTAACATTTACTCTATTGTTTCCTCCCTGTGTGTTTGCACCAGAGGTGATAGCAGTGGCGAATCACCGTATGTTTAAAAGGCGCTGTGGGAGAGGTGTGGAATTAGAACAACATGGTGGGATAGCATTTTGAAGACTTTTTCCTTTTAATTTCTGTTTTGAAAATGCTCCTTTGAGGAAATTCTTTCTCCACGTTTAACCTCTACCTGAGGAATGATGTGCAACCCTTATAGCACCCAGAAAGTATTCAGAATCTTGCTCAAAGATACTCAAATAAGGCATCTAGAGCAAGGTCTGATCAAGACAACAATAATATATTGTTGTCCCATCCAGGCAGAACTGTTCCCATTTTCAGCCTGATGAGCTAACGCTCTGCTTGTGGTAGGTTCACATCTCGAACAAATGGTATCAATCTAATCCATTCACTCTCATCAACAGACTGAATGATTATTTGTTTTAGAATGTGAAGCAGAGTAGTCTTAAAGCTTTGTTATTCCGTTATTTCAAATTTCAGCCAATGTGTTGCGACTATACCCTTTGATGAATCGTTAAAGTGATGATCTTCTCTTTGACTGTGTCTATTCTAAAGATGAAAATGATTTCAAAACTCTTAAAGTTCTCACCAAAGGACACACCCAGAAGCTCTACAGCCAGGGGGGAAATAACCAGAAAGAAATAGAGGTGTTGCAGGTATAGACAGGGTGGTGCAGGGGGTGGGGTTTGGGGGCGGGTACAGTGAGTGAGAGGCAGGACAGAAGAACAGGCAGCGTTAGATATGTCAGATCAGGGCATAATGTATGTTCATGAGTAGCCCGTGTTACTGGTACACATCGAGGCCTGAACGAAAGCAGAAGTTTAATTACAGCTATCAGCAGCAAGAACTGACAAGAAAGATCATTTGATTTAATGGGCAGACGCAGACGAATCACCTGTCAGCAGCCTCTGAGATTGTGCCAGGCATTTTGACTGAGTTGTTGTTCATGATGATATACTCTAGATGGCATCATTTTAACCTGAACTATGTGAATTAGCAACCAAAGCCCCTTTGATTCTCAATACCAAAATTTCTATCAATAGGTTTTTTATCACATGGGCATGTTTTCTTACCTTTCCTTGCTTTTTTCTGGAGTTTTACAGTATCCAGTGACTTCCTTTTGATTTCTTGACGGGATCTCTTGTATTCTGTAGAGATAGATGCAAAACCAAACATGTCTTTCAGTTTCTCCGCTTCACAGCGGTCACAAATGGCCATCTATCATTTGTGTGTCCTGGTTGTCAACCTTTGGCGTGATCTTTGTCCAGCTGATTAGCCGTCTTCTTCCATTCCTCTATCCTGTCCTGAAGTGGCATAACCAGCCCTTCCATGAGAGCACTGCAGCAACAAGGACACACAACATGAGAAGGGAGAACAAAAAGCACTCGACATAGAGCGGCAGAATGAGACGAAGGTCAACAGCGATGCAATGGGACCTGGGACATTCATTCACGCGCACTCATGATTGATGACACGGGAACACAATCATTCTCAAGGTAAAAGATGAGAAATTTTCACCGGAGAGGGAAAAAAATAAAACACTGATTACACTTACTTGGTAAAGTGGCGTAATTTTGCCTCAATGCTACGGTGTCGCATGCACATCCGTGTCAGAGCTGAGCCGACGTCCCTCGTGGCGCCTTGATAAAGACAAACAACACAAATTGACATCTACAAGGTTGATATTACAAATCAGAGATGTGTCTCCTGGCATTAAAACATGTTTTTTTTTCTGTTAGGAACGAGGGAGCACTTTGATAAGTCTGATTTGATTTATCATGATGTTTTTTCTTTCCAGACATGAGACATTTTTCAATTCAGCCACTAGGTGGACGAAAGCGGGACCCATGGATGTTACATTTCTCTGAGGAAAACAAAACTGTTGCAGTGCCCTAAAACAAAAACAAAACAAAACAAAAAACCTAAAATCCCTCCGTCTTGACAAAACATGCATTTTACACTTGAAGATTGCGTGCATGGCTCTCACCACAGAGTACCAGCAGATTGCATTGGGTTGTTACCCTACTTTTCCTCTCTGAAATGTAATTAAATGGGGTTTCAGCCCCTGAAGGCTTGGCTGGCCTGCTATCTTATTAATGGTTCACAGACCAGTGTAATATGTAGCAGCACTGATCCTGTTGTAATCTGGGCCACATAGGGCTAATCTGAGGGTCTCTCAACACACACACAAACACTCATCTCTCAGCAGTAGACAATCCCCTCAAGAGTCAGAAGGCAAGATTGTATATGTATTCATGAATGAGTTTTGAAGTTTATGTGTGTGTGCGCATATGGCAACAGGTGGTGTGATTTACAAACCCTAACCCCTCCCTTTCCTAAGTTCTCACCCCCTCTATCCTGGAGGGAAAAGGAGGGTACCCTGAAAGGGGATATCCCTCTATTCTTCCATGCTTGTTCTGCCTTTCCTGTTCTCTCTGCTTCCTAGACACCGTCCACGCAGGGTGGAGAGAGGGAGAAAGACAAACTGGGTCTGAGCTACGCACACAACACCAGGCTGAGAGAAGCAGCAGTGACACAGAATAAAACCAAAGAGAAGCACATGACTAATATAGCAGGCCTGAAACCAGATACACAGCTAGGAATGCTGCAGCTGGTCATCTGGTGACATCTGTCCTATTTTCCAGTTATCACATAAAGAAATTAGGCTTGTGCCTACGGTCGATATCGAGTCGCTCCAGCGCTCGGCTGTCAGCATCAGTGCACAAGTTCAAAGGCTGGGCGACAGATTTGGACTCAATCATACGTGGAAGTTGTTGTTCTGTGTGTGTGTTGCCTTTCTAAGGAGCGAGGAGGGGGTTGGGGCAAGGGGGGGTTAAAGGTCTTCCAGCTGTGTCACATGTGAGCAGGAGGTGATTGAATTATCATGTGATCTCTACTCAGGGCTTTACAAAGACATGTATGAGAAACAGAGCAGACATGTGTGACAGATAGACATCCCCCCTCCTATGAAAAGCATTTGGGGATGCCTCAACCCTTCTCAGAGGATGGGGCGTGAGGTAGAGAGGAGGGGGTCGGGGTGGGGGAGGGTAATGAGGGCTCTTTTATCTCTATAACAGGACTTCCCAATGTCACCAACAGCCAGTCAGAGGCTCCATCCCCCACCCTCCCCTCCCATCCACACCTGCCAATTTCATTTCCTCTGCCCTCTTCTTTGCTCATGTCTCCACCTCTCTTCCTTCCCCTCCAGGGGAGGGGGGTGAGGGGGGCATCAGCTGACAGCTACATCCTGGGAAGGTCCAGACTCTTCCTGCCCATATCCAAGAGCCCCGCTGGCCTCTGGCCTCGGCCGGATGGACAGGGACGGAGATTTGCTCCCACAGCACCACCCAGCAAACACACACCCAGGCATGTGACAAACAAAAATAATCTATTTGGTTGGATTCTTCCATTTCTTCCTTGTTGAACGCCTTGTTTTATTTTGTGGGACTTTTGCGATCTTGGCCTATAAAAATACAGTATAACATAACTACATCTCCATGGATCAACTTTGAAACCTGGTTTAAGTCTGTCTGTGCTAAAGAAAATGGTTTGGACCTCTGGTCTCCACAGAGAGGAGCTCTGACCTTATAGCAGTCAATAACACACACATGTAGTGTGAGTTGGAGTTCAGGGTGGAGTGATAACCGCACACCCAAACCATGTATCAGCATAGAAATGTGTGGTCATGTGGAAAAGCCCTGCTTGAATGACACGGAGGCCAACGGCGCCCCTCTGTCATGACACGTCACCACCAGATCCGCTGCTCATGTTGAGTTAATGGGTTTACTGGTGGGAGGGTCAAACCTTGTTCGCTGGGCTGTGTTGGTAACTGAGCTCCGGTACCCAGGAGCAGCACAGTGTTGTCTAAGCATTTAGTCAGCAGTCCTATACAGACCTCTGGTTCTGTTTAACTCCCTTGATTCCTTGGGGAACGGAGGAGCATTTTAATAGGTCTACTTTATAGAAGGATCTCCTGCCAGGAGCCCAGGAGCTAAACTGCCACGGGCCTTGTTTCTTAATGTCTTCAACATGGCAGCTTAGCTTAACTATCTCTCTGTTTCAACATGTAAACTCTACTGCTTTCTTCCGGGTTCCTTTGATTTAAAGACTATCAAGCTGGGCAACAGTCTACTCTAATTACCCCAAGAATTGCCACCAGTTCTCGAGTTGAATTCAACTTGAAAACTGAGTCTCCCCTTCTGCATCCTTCTGCTACAGCGTATGTTAATGGGATGTAGAACCGAAAGGTACAGAACATCTTCACAATTAGGAAAATGAAGTCCTTTCTCTTCTTTTGTTAAGCTCTCATGCAGTCACTGCTAAGCTGAGAAAATTCCTCCATCCACGTGTTTGAAGTTATTCCTCACTTTGGCACCTTAGCTGTGGAGCTGACACGGACTGTTAAGCCTCCCGCCTTTACCCTCCTTTTAAGCAATAATGTGAACTGGCAGGGACACAGCGAACCCCACTGATGGATGAAAAGGGTTGTGGGAAGGGGAGGAAAGCGAGAGAAGGATGAAAGAAGGCTCACACTTCCAAGGTGCCGGGTGAGTTCGACCAGTTGGAGGGCAGAGGAAGTGTTAGCTGCCTGCTGCAGGTGCAACGAGACAGAATCTCACACAACAAGGTCCAGCAAAAAAAGAACGATTAATGAAGATCAGGGGTGAAGAGAAAGAGCTGGTTCATGCATTGCTTTCCAATATCATCAAACCTTTCGTGTGGTTTGTGTATTTATCCTTCACAGAGAAATGAAAACCCCACGCAGACATTTTTTCAGAGAAAAAATAAGAGAGAAGCATGAAGAGGAATTGCTCCGATTTTTCCGGTATTGCTTGGCTGTTTTAAATGCCAGTCGGGCAAAAAAACAAGAACTCAAAAATCAAACATGTTACATTTTCTTCTATACTCAGCTCAAGTTATGATGGTGTAGTTCAGTGGGAACAGCAGCAACAAAAAAGCAAGCATAAAAGATCCTTCTCCCTGGGTATTGCTGTTCTTGTTATACAGTTCTGTATCCGTGATCTTGAAAACATTCATAATTCTGCTGAAATTTCTATGCAACATGTAGAGTGTGCACAGAAAAGTTCTCAAACCAACAGCAGACTTCATTTCAACCCTGTGTTCTGTCCATTAAGGCCTTTCTTGTCCCTTATGGTATCAAAGACATCAAAAGCTTTTTTGTCCCTAATTTCTTATTTTTTCTTCATATTCTACATTTAAATTGAATGTAAAGAAAATATTAGTTTGAAGCATTATTATTACACCAAAAGATAATATTTCACTTTTCATATGTTATACATTTAAGGGAAATCCATGACACAATATAAATTCCATATGTTGCCATAAAAATCATTCACAATAAAAAAATACACTTTCTCCTGAATTTTAGAATGTTACCGCTGCTTAGAATCTACACATATGTAGATTTTTAAAAAGCACATTACAGTAATGTAACATGTTATTTGTCTGTCAGTACACTTCTGATTGTTGTTAATATAAAAATCAGTTTTAGTTAATACTTTTCAAGTTGCAAAAGTGATAAAACAGCAATAAGGATGAAAGATGTATCTAGAACCTTCAACCAAGAATAAATAAATATATGATGTAAATGTTTTCGGCCAGTTAAGGGAATTATTCTACAAATACAATTGTTGGTTGGTTTGTTGGTTGGTTGGTTGTTGGTAGTATAGTATCATAGTGCAGTATAGTATATATTATCGCTAGTATATGTTCCTTGGTCAACTCATATTTTACTGAGTTGCTTTGTAGTTTCAATGCTTTTTCTTTCGAGTTTAAAAAATTAGTCAAAAGAAAAATCTCCCATAGATCAAGGGTTGTAGGATGTATGTGACCAGATGAATTTATTTTACCGTACATTGTAATCCACCAGAGAAAAATCACAAATTCTCAAGTTAACAAAGAAAGGAGATAATCCCTAAAAAGATCATGAGATAACATGAGATATTATTCATGAGATAACATTTACCCGTTATATGCTGTATGTTTTTATTAGAAAACAAAACAGCATTCAAAACTTTTGTCTAACTTCCTTACTTGAGGAACGTCATTCTTACCACCAACAATAGTAATGAAAGGAAAGGAAATAGCCTCAACATCAACTGTATTAGTCACACAGTCAAACACACACTCAATCCATTGTTGTCTGGGCCGGCAGGCAGAGCAGAAACACCCACAGACACAGAGACCCTGGTGTTTATGTGGTTTAAACATGTTCTGGAGCGCATTAGGACGAGACCGAAGGAGAAGCAGGAGGAGGAGGAGGAGAGCATGAAGGAAGTGATATTTTTCTGTTTGAGGAGTTTCCTGTTCGGGGACATAATTGCTGCTAAAAATAAGAGTCTTTTGGCTCTTGAATGTGCAAAACAACAAAAATGGAAAGAACAGAAAATTCAAAGATTTTCCTCAACATGCTTTGAAGAAAGACATGAGAGGTTCCCTTATTGAAGACAAGGACCCAGAGGTTTTGTAGAAAACTCTAGCCACGAACGTGACATCTAAGGAGCAGTGAATGTCTTGTTCAATGGAGCAAAGCAAAAGAGACAGTTTAGTCAGACATTGTCCTGCTTCAAACGCTTTGTACTCTTGATCTCAGCTGGCAAGGCTCTGCCCGCTATTTTGCTCCGCCAGAGCTCCCGCAGCTCAGCTCATTTGCAAACAATCCACAAAACAATGCTGACGTCTGTGCTGATGTAGCTATTTCTCATAAGCCCCGCCCCACCCACCTGTAGCCTTTGAGATCGGAGTTACCCTGAGGTTATTTATCATCGCCATTCCTCTTTCTCCTCAGTCAGACATTAGTGCACAGATGTCAAATTTACACTTTGAACATTCAATACATTCACAAAATAATTCTAGAACTGTTCCATGAGGGTGGTTCTACTGACATTGTCGCTTCTACTATAAAAATTAAAATAATCAAACCATGAATGTATAAAGTCATAAGATGCCAAATCAAAGTCAATTTTATTGTCAAATATACCACGTATACATGACAAATGTGAGTGTCAATCTGCCACAAGTTGCCACACACCTTTAAAATGAAATCTCGTTTTAGTTTTTGTTTCGTGCCGACTCACTCTGACCACAATACTTTTAGAGTTCTGTATGTGAACTGTTAATCCTTTTTTTATCTCGCAGTACACTTATGGCAACTATCAGCTTTGTCAATTCGCTCTTAAACATAGTGATTGTTTGAGCTAAACGCTAATGTCAAAATGTTACCATAATCGCAACGGCAATATCGACATTTCAAAGATAAGCAACAATAACGTTCAATATACCATTTCAGTGTGGTATGTTAGCCTACTGATTAACATCAAGCACAGAGAGCAGCTGGCCAATGGGAAGGTCGTGTTTTGAAGGTGCTGGCCAGATGACAAGTCGCATTAAAAGCCACTTGTACACAATAGAGTAAATGACCAATGGTGACAAAGAGAAAAGTTGTCATTGTGGAGCTATGTCATGAGCTAACGACTGTTGAGATATTTTACCAAACACTAAAAATGTCAAAGAAAAGTCTATTGAATGTCTGGACCACAGTATTGGAGTGACCTTCACCTCAATAAACTTCTTCCACTGTTTTCAATCAGCCACATTTAAAACCATGAAAAGTATGGAAGGATCCCTTTCATTCCCCCTTTTAATGTCCTCTCATACATTCCTCAAGCAAGCTCCCTCTACTTATTGTTTTTCCTCCCTCCTTCCTCAACTCCCTTCCACTATGAGTTCATGTTTGGGATATAGCTGAACACTGTGTTCTCCTCAAGTCTCGTGTTTTTCTTCTTAGTTCGGCATTCAGCCTCAGAATTAAGACTAAGTGGAGCCAAAAGATCTGTTTTCTCTAACAATACTATTCCTCGCTTCATCATCTGTTTCTCGCTTCACCGTTGCAGACACATCTTGCCTTTCTTTCGGCATGTAGTGTCTAAAATGGATGAAAAACGTTTGTTGACCAATTGTTTTTTATTTCGACACCCATAGACTCGATGGAAGGAAATAAGAAGCTCTCGCTAATGATCATAACTGAACGAAACCAAGGATAGTAAAACGATCCCAGATCCTTGGTACTGCAGACCGTAATGTGTCAACCATTAAGTGAAAACATGCAAATAAACATCTAGAATAAAACACTTTAAATCTATTGTATGAAGTCATACCCTCATAAAACACAGAGCCAAACTCCTAGAGTTTGTACAGACTCATTTCGGCCTTGGACATCAAATGTTGAGCTTGACAGAGGGTGTCAGAGCAGGTCTCATGGGTGCACTTATTATTTGACATGTCCGTAAAAATAGCTGCGCTGCTGGGATAGTGCGGAGGAGAGTAATCCCCTGATCTCTCTCTCTCCCTGTCTGCATTAGACCATGGTCACATCCCGCCCATGCCAGGCCGTCCAGATGGCGGGTAGGGATATCCACCCCATCTGCCAAACTCACAGAAGCACAGATTACTGCTTTGCCGAGACAGTGGTCTACAAGCATACCTCCATTCCTTCACTGAGTACAGGGAGCAAGAATCAAAGAGAGCCAGACTCGTGACAACGTTATATCTGTGTGTGGGTGGCGGTGTCTGTGCTTTGTGACACACAGATGTAGTGTGAGGAAGGTTTCATCGGTGTTGAACATAATTTCGCAGTGCGTTCCGGTCTAGCCAGTGATGCTGGAGTGTGAATTATTTAAAGTGAGGCCTGGCTGATCAGGAAGGGATGGGAAGCTGTGCTGTGTCTGTGTGTTACAGAGTGGGGTTAAGAGGATTAGCTAAACGCCTCTGCCTAGCCTGGATACCCAGATCTGTGGAAATCCCACTGAAATCACATCCCCCACCCTAGGCCGACCCAACCCCCTTCTGGACTCACCTCGCTCTCTGAAAAATATGGACCATGTATCTCAAACGCTGATGGACCATTAGCCTTGGACTATTGGATCTTTGACCTCTATCTAATTCAACCATGTCTAAAAATGGAAGAAGAAAAACAACCTTCATGTGAGGCACATGCCATGCGTGTCCATAGCAACAGCAAAAGGCCAGCCACAGCGCACATGCCAAGGAGAGATGGGAGTTTAAACATAAGCATCTTTAAAAGGATTCAATTCTCTTAATACATTTCTCCAGTACAGCCCTTAGTGGTTTGTGGAACTCGACTGGACCAGATTCAAGCTCCCGGTTCATTGGGACAGAGCTGCCTTTAGACACAGATCCATCAGTGCAGCTTAAAAAAAACTGTCAACACCAAAGCACCTGGCAGCAGTCGACTCCAGATGCTCCATAAAACACAAAGGCTTATGCCTGGACTACAATAGTGAACTTTATAAATGGACAGCATGAGCAAAAGGATGCCTGAACATGACCATAAGTGAAGACTGCAGGTTTGACACATTAGTATGGAGACATAGAGGTTGACATGTTGGAAACATAAACTGTTTGGAGAGCGTGTGGGGGCTAAAGCAGGGATGGGGTAAGTATTTTAAAGGTAGATTAAAGGGAATAGAAGGAGCATACAAGGAAGCCTCCAGCTGTGACAACAGCTGCAGCTCGTCCCACAGCGCCAGGGGGGGTGATGGTGATGACGGCCAGTCGCAGCTTAGGGCCCGTCTCCAGTGGTGCAATCAACCCGACAGCGCAGAAACTAATAAGAGCATGCTATTTTGTTTAATAAGAGAAGTCTGATTGGCCAATTCAAACACTAAATTAGTTTAACTGGTTTAAAATTACAATAAAGATCAGGGTTTATAAATCTGGACTGGTTTCCAGTCTTAAGTGTTACTGGGTGAAAACAGAACTAGTTTATTCTCATCGAATCTTTACATCTTTTTTTGACTCAAAATTGAAATAAGATCCTTTTGTGTTTGACACATATGAAGGGAGAAAGAAAGAAAAACAAAGGGACAAAAATAGAGACCCGTGGAATGAATTCATGAGCTACTGTTTCCTGAACAGTTGTAGTCAGTAAAAAAAAAAGCAGACAGAAAGACTGGAACATCTCAATGCCAAAATATTTTTGGGTCATAGGAGAAGCAAACTGCATTTAGGTCTTGTCCATGACACTGTCAACCCAGGGTGCAAAGGTTTTCCCAGTCCACATCAGGCAGCTCCGATAACTTCACATTCCTTCACGTGCCAAATTAAATGCTGGATTTCAGAGCATGTACAGAAACTCAGCTCCCACAGGAGGTGGGTTTGAAGTGGTATGCTGGAGAAGAGCACATTAAAAATGCACTTTAAGATTCTCTGAAATAATTGTTATAATGGGGAAATAAATTATTGTACGATTAATGTGGGCTAAACCAAAACTCTCCCAAACCACCAAGAATTACCGCGCACTTAGAATAAAGTTGGGTTTTTTTTATGCTGCAACACAAATCATGTCTGTTTTGTAGTAAATCAACTAATTATAATTTGAAAATTACTGTTCCAAAAAATGTCCATAGATCCCAAAAATAAAGACTTAAAAGTATATAAACAGAACTAAAAAATGAAGCCTGTGGTCAGGCTTGCAGCTATGAACTGAGTGCAGAAAACTGACTTAATTTGATGGCCTATGCAACGACATTAAAAGTCAACCAAATGTGATTGATGTTGACGATGACAAGCATTGTTTGTCATTTATTTCCATGACTACTGTGAAACAATGATGACACGACACACACCAAGCTGTCCTTGACTAAATTGACACACAATAGTGCTGACAAATAAAAGATGAGATTGAAATGTAATTCAAAAATAAATAAAAACTTCACCAAACACTAATCCAACTAATCCGACCACCAATGCTCCATTAGTCTCTTGTCACACGCATTCCTCTGCGTCCATCATAGGATCTGAGTTGTGTGTTGTTAATTCCCAGTGTGTGTTTAAATGAGACACACTGAGGGATTTTACGCATCTTTAGTTGCCAAACTTAACACGTCCTTCTCTCTCATCTCTCTCTCATCTCTAATCCATTTATCTTTAGACTGTTTTCTCTTCATTTACTGGTGACACACTAACTTTGAAGTCCTGCCCCCCCGCCTGCATGGTGCCTACTGATGTTTTATTGAAGCAGGCTGCGAGCGGCTCTCAGCTGGACTCTAGCTTACCTTGCTTCATCTTGCCAAACTAACGCACGTTTGCATCAGGAATCATTTAAGGTAATGGGACATATGGGCATAAAAATGGACCTCAATCTTACTGGATACGCTGAAGGAGTGAGCCTGGTGAGAATGGGCGAACACCCTTTGAGAAAAAGCTCTATTTTAGCCATTTTCCCCCAGCAGTAAGTGGTCAGTCAGCGAGGGCACAAGGACAAACTGCTTAAAAGCTTGTTGGCATGTGACCTGTGAGGTCAGGTAGCTAGCTACCAGCTGTCAATCTTTTTGTCTATATGTGTGTGTGTGGGTATGATTCTATGCTTGTGCAATGGATTGGTCTGGAGACTTCGCACGCTTGTCAAAGTCTTGATGGTGGGGGGGGGGGTTGACCTACATGCTGCTCTCAACGATCAACTCCAAAGAAATCTGTGTTAATCAGCTGCCTCTCTGGCCCGCCTGGCTGCTGCCACTAGAAGGGTGACTAAGCAGATCAGCAGACCTCATTAAGACCAAAGAAACAATAAGCTCAGATTTTCACTTCTCTTGAGCTGAATGTGCCCCCCAGCTGCCCCCAGCCATGCACAGCCTAGAAAGGAAAAAACTGTGTCATTGGGGGGAGTCCTGTCTCTTCACTCCTAGCATCACATTTTTCACTTTTTACGTGTTTACGTGTAACACAATGAATGATGGAATTACACACATCTATTTGTGCAATGTCAGTTTACCTACGGATAAGTTTAGCTAAGAATATTTTCCAAATGTATGCTGCTATAAGGTGCATTAAACGCCACTGCAGAGAAGAGGAGCGCCTCTCTTCCTGCTGCATCAGACAGCCGCGAAACAGCTAACAAAGCTTCCAGTGTTGGTGTTCATGTACTGTAACGATTACTGCTGACTGGAGGGGAAATGTGTTTTTACGTCATGAGTGTACAGAGAGGACGGGGGTAATAGAGAGTGAACTGGTGTCTCTAGTGAATGCTGAGTTCACTGAAAGGATGAAAAATACTTCTAGCACAGACTCACACTCATTTGGCCATTTCTAGCTCGCTTGCTTTCAGTTTAAATTTGTATTTGCAGTATAAAAAAAAAAAAACTTTCACTTCCAGTGTTACATTTTCCATCCATATGTACGTACTGCCTCTGTAAACACTGAACAGAATCTATTTCATTCACTCTTAACACCACAGTGAGAGCTCAACTAAAGGAGCCTTACCTCTTGAGCTGGTAGCCATGTCTGCCACCTTCTGAAAGGCATCTAAAAATGCCACTGCTGCCAGAATTGTGGTCCTGTAAATATATTGGCATATGTTCACGGCACCATGACTTTATAACACACAGTCTGTAAATGTAACACCTCATGTATCCTCAAGTTTCACCATTCGCTGGAACCGTTTCTTACCTGAGTTGAGAGTGCAGTTTTGTGGCCTTGGCGCAGAAGTCTTCCCACACAGGATAAGAGCTCTGGTGAAGAGAGAAATGAAGTGAGTACAATGCTGGCCAAGGACATCTAAGTGCATAAGCACACCATTTTAAAAACCGCACAAGACGACATGATGTTCTGCTCAGCAGGACAGAGTCTGGTTTCCTACAACTGAGTAACATTTCAGCTGAATTGTCTCCTTATTTCTCCGCTGATTAGATACACAGTTGAGATAAAGGTGAAATAACGCAGAGGGCTTAGATTCTACCCCTGGAGGTTAGAAACAGGTCGGTGTACAAGTGCCATGCTCTGACTTGTCTTTAAAAAAGGTCAGAACGATTTCTCAGCAAAACACGTATGTTATTACTGCTGTCTATAAACCTAAACACCTCGTTCCTTCATTCTGGCGTTTGCCTTCACATGTTGTTATGTCTTTTATGCAAGCGTGATCTCCATAAGCTCTCATATCACAGGTGTTTATGTTCACAGGCAGGCAGTAAAGGCCGGTCTTTGAAAAACCTGGATCAGATCTGCCCCTGGATCATCACGCCCTGCCTTGAACTACAGGAGTGAAAGACAAACATTAAACACATTGAAGGCTAGATCACATCAGAGCAAAAAGCCTGACCCCTAGAGAAAGGAAAGGAAGGAGAGGAAGGACGTAACCCCAGATACGCCTCTTTGATGGCGAGGAGCTGAAACAGACCACACATCCTGGTTAGACATAGTCTTGTCTCGCTCTCCTTCATTTCTGGTATGACCTCTATCCAACCAATGACGGCATTACATTCTTCTCCTCTCATATGGAGAGTACATCATCACCCTGAATGTAAATGTTTGGTGTGAATCTCCCAGCCTTGCTGTCTGCACTCGATTACAACAGGTCTCTAATTAGCTTTGGTGGCACGATTACTCCCACAGGAGAGGGGGTAGGGAGGGGGGGGTGCTACCAAGACAGCTGAGGGCGGAGGGTGAAGTGAGCAAAGGGAAAGGGTGGCGTGCACAGCAGTAAGGGGGAGTAGGAGGACTCTCGACATCCACACCTAGTCTCTCCCGAGGAGGTGAGTGGCAGAGGCAAATAGGCAAAATAAGGGATGGATAGTCTTCCTCTTGTGCCCCGTCATGCACAGGAAGATGAGGTGAGGACTATCATTCTCTGAGTCAGTCGACAGCGTCGCTAATGGGCATTTATAACCTGGAGGTGTCGAATCAAATCCAGTGTTGACGTAATTCCTGATCTTAATGGAGCTGAATCATTGCCTCTGCCTCCTCCTCTTCAACCCACTCCTTCTCCTTTACCTCTGTGAGCTTCATCATATAATAACTGATCAATACATTTTGAGTGTGCAGCCTACAATGTAATGTACCGCACAGCACTCCCCATGTGTCAAAAAAAAACTGGAACACTGTTCAAACCCAGCGAGCTGAGTGCCAAAGCGTGGCTGCCCGTGGGAGTAAAGCTGGTCTGACAGGCTAGCATGGCCCAGCCAGGCAGCCAGGAATGAGGTCAGATCACTGTGGACACTGACACTGTGCTGACTAAGGGCTTCAGTTTCATTCATCTGCGCTGCTTATCAATGCACAGACAGCCTGTCCAAGAGCCCCCACCCCCCCACCCCCACCCTGCACTCTCTTTCTCTCTACCTCCATCCCCCTCCCTGGCATGCAAACAACACAAACTGGAAATATATGAAACCAAAGCAGGGCTGCCAATAGCTGAGGGCTTGATTCCATTGGAACGCAACAAACCGAGGCCCATAAATGGTCCATCCAATGGCAACGCAGCCCCACGAGCCGCGGATCAATAAGATTCAGGGTGAAAAGTCCCCCCTGATGAGCGACCTGTTGGCTGTTATTGAGAGCATCCTCCACAATGAGCTGCCCCCCAGCCTGATGAATGGTACACACTTTCCATCTGTTGTCGCGAATAACAACAGACCACCCTAGTTCAACTTCCTTAACTCGACCCCTCCCCCAACACACACACACACACACACCACTTGGATGTGTGTGAAAGAGCTAGGTTCTGATGAAGACATCCTTTTTTTTTAAGAGTAGAGTTTGTGCTTTGTTTTGGGGGTCTGTTTGTTTTGAGTTGTGATGCAACCTGGATTCCTTCAGTTATAGAACTAAGGCTTGGATCAGATTTGTGTTGAAGTACATAAAGCTGAAGAGGATTTTTTTTTTGGCCCCCAGCCACAAGAAAGAGCAAAGACCAGGACGCCAATCAATAACATGGTGTGATTGTGTACAGGAGGCTGCAGGGCGATGGGGTTCAGAGCATCTCTCACCGTCATATCTACAAAGAAATGGTGGTTAGGATGGAGGAGGTAGAAGTAAAATGACACCACACTATATTTGTTATGGCATAATTAAAAGGATCTTCAAATCCAGATCGTCCTTTGTATTTCTTTTGCCTGGTTGAGGTCAGAGCTCTCAAACCCCCACCATGTAGTTTTCCCCCTTTAAAAGAAAAACGCGTTTTCCCCTACTGATACTGCAACGCAAGCAGTCTTTACACGACTGGTGGTAAATCTGAAAACACTGGCTGAAGTATTGCTATATTTAATCAATAATTTATAGAATTTACCACATATTATGCAAAAAGGCACAAAGGGAAACACGTTTCATCTCTCATTTTGTCCCGCAGCGGTGTTTCCAGTGGGGGGAGGACCCCGCAAAAAAAGAGACAAAGGCAATAAAAATATGCGTCTGATCAACCATCGGCATAAACTGAAGGTCAAATATTATCCTTGTCTATTTTAATGTTACCTTCATGTCGTTCACGATGGCCTGGAATAATCCACCCAGCGCTCCGCACTCCTTCTCCACAGACTCCATGTCAAAAAAAACACCACACACACACAAAACCAAAAAAAGCTAGCCAAGAATCAGAGGAGATATCCGATCACTGAAACATCACACATGGAAATCTTTATTTTGGTAGTCCGCCCTTCTCTGTCCTCTTTGAAAATGAGCCGGCAGCAGCGGAGGAGGAGGAGGATGCGACAGGCTGCAAGCCCGCTGACGC
The DNA here is from genome assembly GCF_040054535.1 of Antennarius striatus. Taxonomy (NCBI): domain Eukaryota; kingdom Metazoa; phylum Chordata; class Actinopteri; order Lophiiformes; family Antennariidae; genus Antennarius; species Antennarius striatus. Next base: position 17,078,521 of record NC_090779.1, on the reverse strand, counting down.
ACGGGTAACAACAGCCTGCGGAGCGCACAGACAAAAAGAAACGTGCGGCCACAAGGCACCGGGTGCTGCCGCTCGCTTCGTCACAGCGACTCGCCTCCTCTGGGGCTAACAGGACGGATGGAGCGGAGGGCGGAACGCACTACAGCCAGACTCCGTGGACGACTCACGCACCTTGGATCCCCATGACCGCAGCAATTTACGCAAATAACGGAGTGGACGCGGCTGTGGTTCGGGTTGAGGAGAGGAAAGAGGAGGAGACACCGAGGGAGATGGCGTCGGTTGCAGGTTTGAGACGCGGGCACGCGCTCGGTTGCTACTGGCTGAGCAGATGTCTTAGGGCGGGGCTACCCCGTAATATGATCCATAGGACTGGAAAAGGGGCGGGTTAACCTTTTATTCCCCTTTATGTATAGAAGGGCGGGGGCGGGGCTAAGGGGAAGCAGAAACACCTCCTGCCGGCCTTCCACCCCCCACGCAAACAAAAGTGAAGCTCGTCCTCTCCTTGACAATTGAATGAGATGTGAGGGAGGATATCCTCCGTTCCTGACGTGTGTATTCAGACACACGCGTCTGTTAATGATCGTTTGCGCCTGTCCGAGCGGCTGTCGGTGGTTCTCAGGAAACATCAACAGTCTCCTGAATCAACATGACAAAGACAAAGAATTCCTGTGATTTAAAGGAAGAGTCCTGGAAATGTGTTCATTTACTCTGAGTTTGCCCTGAGTTCAATTAGATAATCACCACATTCATAATTTTAGCTTATGTAAATTAAATAAACCAGGGAGACTCCAATCAGGGAGGAGTGCTCGCTTAGTTTAGTCCAAAGCCTGCAGGTTGTAGGAACTAGGAAGTGGTATGTGGATTTAAACCCCATTGCCCTTTGCTTTTACATGCAGTCAGTGAAGGTGTTTGAACTCTTGAAATTGTATATTTTTGGATCTCAAAAATAGTGAAAAGTAAAGAGATTGCAAGCCTCCTGCATGGCAGCTCAGTTTTATCAGTCTGATAATTGCTGTTTGGTCCTTGAGTCAGGGCTGATATTGGCATTAAGATTTCAAGTACAGACTATACAGGGACTTTGGATGTTTCAATACGCGAACAGTTTAGATACTTGACAGCCTGACATGCAGGAGTTAGAGGCCACCAGGGTATTAAGTAATTCAGCCACATAATCAATGCCTGCTTTGAGGCAGCTACAGGGCACTGGGTCAACCCACAATAATCTTGATAAACAACATGTCAAGATTTTAACAGTGGACTTCTCTCACACACACTTTCCTCTCATATGCTGCCTGTTTTCTCAGGGGTGAGCTTCTCCTCCATGGAGGAGACCTTTCAGTGCCACATGGCTCAATGAAAACAGCAAACTAACACAGAATAAAGAAAGTGATTCAATCAACAATGTTTCTCTTCCACCACATCATTTCCGCTGCTATCGCTGCCTTTGGGTCATACTGCTAAAAATGGCTAATTCCTAACAAAATTACACAATCTGTGTTTTGTCTGGTAATAATATCCCTCATACTTATTATACAGACAAACATGTGATTTGTACCGTGGGGGTTTATATAGCAACCAAATAACCTGTCATGGTAGCAGGATTTATTAATAAGGGCAGGGTAATAAACATGAGTACTGTGGGAATAAAATCAACTGAGAGTAGCACAAAGAAAACAAAATTAGATGTTTTATTAAGTTGTGGTGACTACATTTAGAATAATGTCAACCAGACTCCGCTTTTTTTGAAGTTGTGGTGACTGTTTGAGAACTGTCTGGTTTGATATCTTACCCTCCTGCCAAGACATGGGGTATTGGATGGGACTGGATCTCATAGCTTGTGCTCTCACCACAACACTCACAGGCATTCTCTGAGTAAACAGCCATAAAACAGAAAACATCCCCAACGCAGATGCTGACATTCCTTACCACCAGCATCAGCCCACTGATGACTGAGCCTGCATTATATCAGAGACATTATCCAACACGTATGACCACAGTTAATACAAACATAGCCAATAGCTGTCATATTTAAATTGTGGTAAACGATGACAGTATTACACCTGTCTTCTGCAGATGGCAATGGTAGTGATGGGCCGGAAGTCCATCAGGGCGATCCATTGAAATGTCCATCCATCCATCTTCCACCGCTTATCCGAAATCGGGTCGCGGGGGCAGCAGCTTCAACGGGGAGCCCCAAACTTCCCTTTCCACATCCACCAGGTCTGACTGGGGGATCCCAAGGCGTTCCCAGGCCAGTGTTGAGATATAATCCCTCCACCTGGTCCTGGGTCTGCCCCGAGGTCTCCTCCCAGCTGGACGTGCCAGAACCCTGCAACTGTCGGACGGCTTCCCTGACCACCGGGGTCCACCACGGTGTTTGAGGGTTTCCGCCCCTTGACGCACCCAAGACCTTGAGACCACAGCTCTCAGCTGCATCTTCAGCACTGGAAGCTTTGAACATCGACCATTCAGGTTCAATACCCCCACCCTCCACAGGGATGCACGAGAAGTTCCTTCGGAGGTGGGAGTTGAAGGCCTCTCTGACCGAGTCGTCCTCCAGACGTTCCCAGTTCACCCACAATATTCATTTGGGCTTACCAGGTCTAACCAAAGGTTTCCTCCACCAACGGTCCCAACCCCCCCAAGAAGGCCAAATTCTTTGAACTGATATTTGGAACTCCAAATTAGAACAAGGTCCAACTCCTATCCAGGAGTCTGGATCCAGAACCGAGCCTATGCGTGGAGGTAAGCCCCACCAGATCCAACTGGTAACGCTCCACCTCCAACCTCTCCACCAGTGAGGTGACATTCCATGTCCCCGAAGCCAGCTTCTGCCGCCCGGGTCTCGTCCGTCGTGCCACCCATATGGCAGTGCACCCGACCCCATTGGTCTGCCCTACGGGTGGTGGGTCCACGGGGGTGGGAAGAGTCCACGTTGCCTTTTCGGGCTGAGCCTGGCCGGGCCCCATGGCAGACCCAGCCACCAGGCGCTCGCTGAAGGACCCTCCGTCCAGGCCTGGCTCCAGACGTGGCTCCTCCAGACGTGGCTTCCTCCGGGCAGGGTCACATTTTTCACTTTCCCGTTTTTCATGGGATCTTCTGGAACCATTCTTTGTCTGGCCCTTCACCTGAGACCTATTTGCCTTGGGTGACCCTACCAAGAGTACAAGACTCCCGACAGCATAGCTCCCAGGATCCTTAGGGTGCACAAACCTCTCCACCACGATAAGGTGATGGCTCCTTGGAGAGGCCATGGAAATGTATCACCAAAAAAAAAAAAATCATTCTGGAAGATGGACAGAGAAGACCTGTCAGAGCTATGCTGATGAAATTCAGGTCAGCCTGGCTGAGATCAGATGACAGGAAGGATCCAGAGCTGTAAGACAATGACTCAACGTGAGGATGTTGAAAACAGTGATCATACCTTCCAACGAGTCGAGGATATTTCCACCTGTGTCTGTCTGTCAACAGAACTGCTTGAAATGCTGTAAGCATGGCTACAGAGTTTGTCAATTCATGTTGGCAACAGTTCTAACCATTATATGGGTGCTTATGCTAAAATTCAGCGTTTTACCATTTAGCATTGACCAGCGGACACATTCCTTTAAACAACTGAGATCCAATTCATACTATCAGGTGTGGATTAAGGGGCAAGGTAGCCTTCATGTTTTCATGTGCTGCTAGCTGCTGACTGAATGGTCTTGGTGGAGGTTTACACTCAGTTGAGGAACCCAGTTAATCTTTAAAATGTTTGTTTCTTCCAGATATAAGGCCCCAGAAATACACTTATCTTCATAATAATTACTGGTTTTACGAGTTAAGTTAAACCACTGTCAGTGTTGGCAGGTCGTCTGACAAACGGTTTGTGGCCGTCAGGCCCAAAAAGAACAATCTGACTCTCATTAGTCCACAAAATATTGCACCATTTCTTTGGCACAGTGTGTTCTTTGGCACATTGTTACTGTCTTAGCACATCTTTTTTAACAATGGGACTTTGCGGGGGCTTCTTGTTGGTAGCTTGGCTTCACATAGACGTCATCTGATTGTTACAGTTCTCACAGACAACCTTAGATCTTCTCTGATCCTGCTGAAGCTGGTCATTGCCTGCTTTGGTCATTGCCCTTGCCAATTGCCCTTGCCAATTTGATTACGCTCCAATCCATTTGAATAGTCGTTTTTTAGCTGAACAGCTATCATTTTTTGAACTTCTTAATAGGTTTTCCCCTCTTTTACTACGTTTGTAATCAAGGAACCACCTTCTTCTGATCAATGTCTTGAACAACTTTTTTTGTTTTGTTTTTCAAGGACAAATGCACAGCCAGCATATACAGCATCAGTTGTCTTGATTAGTTGTTCTATACCTTTACTAAATCATGCAGAAATGTACTTGCAGTGTAGAAGTTGCAGTCCACGTCCTCCTGATGGACTAGTCTCACTCTTCACTCTTGATAGGAACCAGGCTTTCTCTAGCCATTTAGAGCAAAGTAAGGTTACTAAGTGGTTACTGTTTTCATGGTGTGCTACAGTATAAACAAGCTGTTAGAGAAAGAAAAGTGGTTTATTTCCTGCGTTGTAAAAACAAAAAAAGACAGTGAATCTCCTCTACGCTTCAAGTGCTTATAAGGCAACACAAAGGCAACTCATTACACTTCAACACAGACAAACAGCAGACCGTGTGAGAAATTAAACATGTAAAATCCACGTTAGCAGCGATTATTGGTGTTTTGTGCAGAGAAAAAGGCCTTAAATTTTAGTTTGTGTGTGACATTGGGGATAATGTCATATTTACTGGTTTGAGGTTCTTCTTCACTTCTAAACTTTAATTAATATAAGTTGTTCGAGGCTGTAAAAGACTTTCTGACTTACGGTGGATTTGACCATTGATTTCTGAAGTAGATGCATCCTCAGGAAAATCATGCAGATTTGGAGATGGCGAGACGCTTCTAGGTTTTGAGGAATATGAAGAGATCTGACCCTGAGGAAAGGATTACACTTCGTCACTCATCCGTTTATTCTCTGTAAAACCTACCCATGAATGTTTGATTCTGATCCTAATGATGATTTTGATTCCGATGCTGATTCTGGTATTTATGACGCCTGAAGATTTGTCAGAGATTAAGTTTCCCTAAACTACCTCAATTTTGAGATTATGAAGCTGGGAGAATAAGGGCTATGTGGACAAATAAGAAAATGTAGGTACAGGAACACTGGAGAGTATGTTGCTGTTAAATGGCCATTGGACTCAACCTGTTCCGATTACTAGGTGGGTGGCCACTTCATTAACCCTTTTTAAATAGTAGCTAATGTTAGCTTCCTGATTCAGGACAGCACAAGGAGAGTGAATAAAGGAGAGTAAACTGCACAACCCATCATACAGTAGGTATAATCAAAGGAGAGTAGTTCAAAGGTCAGTCTGGCTTTGATCTACCTGTGTAATTTTACACACACCCCCCCCAACCCCACTAGGGATTTTCTTCCACATTTCTATAAATGGATTTTCATCTGAGGAATTGGAAATGAACTGACAAAACAATATCAAAATAATGAAATTACATTAAACTGAAACAAGGAAATAATGCGATTATGTTTTATGAGCAATTTCGCCAAATAAATACCAAAACAATTATAGCGTCTCTGTACGTTTCACTTGCAAAAACCACAATGTGACTGAACGACTAAAGCTCACGTGACGGTCTATTTGTCAAAATTGCTGTCAATCAAAAAGAGGTTCGGCCTTTCGCCTGATCCTCCAATCATCATGCGGAAGTCAGGCGCCCAAGCCGGTCGAGGCCAGTTTACTGCGCCGTTCATCCCGGAAACGCTTATGTGTCCGTGGGCGGGACAAATTAGTGGAATTTATCCAATGAGTGTCGAGTGTGTAGGCTGTGGAAAATACTGGTCCATGCAGTCCCACAGAAAAGAATGGTCTCGGCTTCTGAGGGCAAATGTATGATAAATCAGCAAATTAGTTTTTAATTAATAATGATTTTTTTTAATGAATAAAGTTTTTAAACACTGTTTAATAAATTAATAAACTGGTTTAAATAATACTCAGGTCTGACCTCTACCACATACGAGTAATTGAGATTTTTATTTATTATTTAAATTATCATCTTATTTAAAGAGCGTTACCTGAATTTCTGTTATTTATATAACAGTGTTGTTATTATACTATAATATTATACTATAATATAGCCCTCAACAATATAAAGCTAAGATTCAAATGATTTTTTTATGCTTTTATAACCAACTTTAAAGACTTTGAATTCTGTGTGCATCTTTATCCACCTTTGTGTGTAAATTTTGTTTCAGTTTTGTTTTGTTTCATCTCATCCAAGCCAGCAACCAGAGGGAAGCAATTCAGCACTTCATTAGCAGGAGCACAGTGATATTTACTCCGCTTATGTAATAAATGTGGATAAAATCGTGAAATACAGCACAGGTTATCAGTCCCTGTATATCTTCAGTTTGTTTCCATATTTTCCTTTACTGCTCCTTCTGAATGGCATTCCAGACTGCCACTAACCTTGACCAAGCCATGCTAGTTGCTCTCCAGCACACAGGAAGGGAAACACAGGCTCTGTGATATACTGTGACCTCTCACCTCAGAGTAAGGTCCTATGCTCGCTCCAGCTGCAGCCCTTTGCTCAGTAGTTCATCACCCGTAGTGAACGATGACATTCAGGAAGCTGTGACCCCCACAGAGGTCACTGCTGAGGTCTTGTGCTCACTTGACCATAAAATCCATCAGAATGTACCATCTGGTCAGACAGTCATGTAAGTTATCTCACAGAGAACTTCAAAAACTGAGCTCACCTGCAGGGAATCACAACAACACAAACATGAATGTGTCTTGTCGCCTTGTTTTGTGATGATAAAATGATCAACTCCAATTACCCCACTCAGGGTGAAGGAAACTGACAGCAGGGAAATTGATTAAAGGGGCGTGTGTTTTCTTTTTCTTTAATCAAGGCTAGTCACCCTTGGAATACATTTTAACAGATTATAAGCATGCTGCTATTTTCTGTCTTTAATGAAAACGTTAACAGCCACTTTAGGGGACCAGAATTACAAGTGTGTCTCTATTAGGACCACTTTGATATTTTGAAAAAAAATCTGTACTTTCTTTGGTTTATGTTTTCATAAAAATTGGACACCCCTGCACATCACAAAATATGTGATGGAGATACCAACAGGAGTTGTGGTTTAAGACAATTCTATGGCATATTTTCACTTACACCTACATTGCAGCATTGATCTCAGGAATTGGAGGTTTCTTTTAGGGGAACCTACATATTTGGGGGGTGAACAGTGTTGTTGCACAGGACATCTGGAATACTCTTCTAAGCCTGTTGTCACGCTGATGGATGGATGGATGGATAGATTGATGGATGGATGGATGGATGGATGGATAGATGAATAGTTGGTTGGATAGATGGATGGATGGATGGATCGATCAATAGATGCGTAGACGCAACAATCCCCCAAAAGTAATGAGGGAGAAAGAGAGAGAGAGAGAGAGAGAGAGGGAGAGAGAGCAGGAGGACAGGAAACCTCCACACCTGAAAGCATTGCTGCATGTGCCGTTAGGGAGTTTTACGGCCTGAGGGATGACACTGTGGTAACACATGTTAGACAGCAGCAGGCAGAACATCTTATGGCTGAGGTGATGTGGGTCTCTCATTATTCTAGGGGTAATTTTCCTACGTTGTTGGGTGGAGAGATTTTCCATGGAGGGCAGCACCATCCCTGTGATGTGCTGAACAAACTTCAGCACCCTCGGTAGAGCCATACCAGGCGGTGATGCAGCCAGTCAGGATTCTCTCTATGGAGAACAATATCCTGGAGACTTTGCTGAACCCCCACAGCTGCAAAAGAAAAGTTGGCAGCAATTGAACTATAAAATGTAAAGAGGGTATTTTATGGTTCCACAAAGCAGGAGCTTCATAACTGCTGTAATGATATACAGAACATCAAATGCATTTAGTAGTTTATAACAAACAAGTTGTCCTCTAGCCCTGATAGCTTTCAATCTAGCAGAAGTAATTTGTCTTGGTTGAGCAGCTGGCATCCATTGGGTCTTTGGGTCAGAATGGTTTGAGTGCTCTTCAACACAATTAGTACCATTCTGAGTGTGACCCCCATACATCAACACATCGCAGATGGACACAAAATCATCCTGGGAGCGATTACAGTCTTAAGGCATGCACTCACTGCACTGTATATTCCTCACAAGTCTTCAAACAGCGGGTGGATTTCTATTGAATGAGCTAATGTAAACTAAACTGCCTATTCCACAAAGATAGACTCTCCCAGGGGTAGCCTGATTCTCTTTTAGTTAGTCTCTTCAACTTCCCTCCTTCTCTTTTTTATCCACCCGTCTTTTCTTTCCTGCTTGTTTCAATCCTCTCCTTCTCACTATTCTCAGAATTTTCAGAGAATTCTATTTAGCGTTTGCACGGGGCTCATCAGCTTCATGTAAACCCGAGGAATTTCCTCTGTGGTTCTCTTGACGGTGCTGCCTCTCCTCCTGACAGGTCCCGCAGACACGTGAGCTGAGGTGTACACGTCACAGAGATCGAGGCCGGGAGGTAGGGACTAGAAAAAGAACGGGAGGGTTAGCAAGTTAGACAGAGGTGAAGGCTGAGAACCTGCAGCCACAGCATTCATGGTCCACGTGACACACATGGGAATGTTTCATCTCCACACGCATTCAGCCGCTGATGCATTCATACACACCAACAATCATCAAGCCAAACATGAGGACAATTAAATCACACTGACTCAGGGAAGCTGTGAACATAATTATTCATCCTCTGAAGAAAAAAAAAAGGATTTTTATAATATGAAATCTTTTAAAAATTAAAACTTTAGGCATGTCAGTATTCGTGTGAAGAGCACTGAACACCCCGACCAAAGCCATATTTGGTGAACAGTTTAACAGCTGTTGCTCGCTTGTGCTAAACCCCTTATCCGTAAGAACATGACACGTAGACATGTGAGAGGACACCCAGACCTCTGCAAACTCGCCACAGAACAGCAGCAGCATCCAGCAACACATCCAAACTGACATCTGGTACCAACCAAACACGAAGTACATAAATAACCTGCTGAGTAAAAATCTAAATGTGTGTAAAGCCCACACGCAGATTGAGGACATTCAGCGAGATGACAGATTTTCACTCCCATCAACTTCGTCAGAGCTGAACTTTTGAATGCAAGGATATTTAGAAAACAAACACTGTAGTCAATGACGCTCCATCATCGTCATTCATTTCAATTAAATTTTGCAGTGACGGAACTGGCTTCATTTATCGAATCATTAGCTCTCCCACTAAAGGGAGACAAACTTTCCGAGCTCATTACTTCTAAAAAAAAGAAAAAAAGATGGATTTCTCACATGAGAAGCAAATAAACTCTATGTATGATGAAGAACCTCAGCGAAGATGGTGTTGATCCTCTCACCCCGGTGAGATTTGCAGTGATGGGCCTCCCCCAGACATAAAATAAACACAGTTCATACTGACATTCCACTTTAAGAAAGGAGAGTGACCCAGGTCAGATCCGTATTTGCACATCCCTGTCATTCCACATATACCCCTTCCTGAGTCTATCTAAGTCTGCGTTTGTGTACAAATGAGCATAGCAGACATTGCTATGTTTAACATGGGTGCACAAATGTGCATGTCTTAAATGTGAAATTATGCAGCTTGTAGCCAACATGTACTATAAATACATAAACAGCAGGGTCAACGAACAAGACAGTGCGAGGGAGTCTGTCGTGGGGGGTGGGGGTGAGCCTTCCCCTCTTTTTTCCTGTCTGAAGTGGGAACAGAAATCACTGACTTTTCTCTGAACTATGCATTGCGCGCATTCATGAGGACACAACACGTAAGAAGGGATTGGGTCGGAGGAGCTCTGGTCCAGTGAGAAAGCTGAGTTTTGAGGGAGTAGCCCTCAGGAGTCAGGGATCTGGAGGTCGCTCAAGAAAGAACTGTTAAATTCAACACCAGCTGATGGAGGAATGAGGAGAATTTAAACATGGATAGGCACCCCGTGAGAATGTTTAGACATGTGTTAGGCCTACTTGAAGTCATCAATCATATTTTATACAAAAATAAGGTTGTCAATGTAAACTAAAACATTGTAAATCATTGAAACTAATCTGGCAGCTTGAATCTTCTAAGGCAAAATAAAAAAACAAAACAAAACAAGACTTTGGATCTGAACTGTCGTTCACTGAGATGAAGGTGGTATTCAGCAGGCTAATATTCTCAGCGACAGTAGTGAAATGCTTATCTTGGTTAGCATTTGCTAATAAGCATTAAACATAGAGTACAGATGTGGCAACTGACTTTAGTGGATGTCATAAATTTAACACACTGGGGAAAAAGCATGAATTCCAATGTCAAATATTTCATTGGCTATTCAAAAATGTTTATCTGATGAGGGGCAGCTACATGAAAGCTTAGGAGATCATCAGTACATGCATTAGGAATTTAATGAAACAGATTTCATGGAAATCTATCCAATAAATGTTAGTATATTTCTGATCAAAGCCGTGAATGGAGAAGTGTCACCAAATGCATTTGGGTAATGGGTTGTTCATATGCTGCCACCTAGTGTTACTGAGATGAATAACAAGTAAGGCGTCACATGAGGGAACCATAATTCATGCAGGTCACTTCATTAGTCAGTAGCTTCATCATCACTTCTCTAACGAGAGTGCTGTGCTACAAATGCATGTTTAGGAAATGTGTAACTACATAAAAATCCTATGTGACAAAATACAAAAACAACAACAACAGCAACAAATAGTGGGAGAAAATCAAACACATGTACATAATTCGTCAAGACAATTTTAATGACATAATTGCAAGTGCGGTATTGGGAACATGAATTCACAAATCAAGACACAGCGTGTTCTGTTATTTGCTCTGCTGTGAAGTCAAAATGTGAATAAAATGTGCATTACTTTATGGAATGGATGTCATATGATCAGAAATCTTTTTTTAATCATTATTTTAAGGCCACTGGAAACAGGGTCAGAGTAGACATGTAAACCACACACACACACACACACACACACACACACACACACACACACACACACACACACACACACACACACACACACACACACCAATAATTCCAGTCACATATCTTTGAAGAACAAGTCATCTCTTCACTGTCAATCGAGATATTCTCAGTGTTTTAAATTATATTTTATTCATAGCACCGTCATAGTATTATTATATTATACACTGGTATTTAAACAAAGAATCCTGACCCAAAAATGAAGTCAGAATTCCAGTAATAGTAGGACTAAAAAATTAATGTGTGTATGTACCACAAAGATCAGCGACTCAAACAACACAACCCATAATTCCTACCATAATATCATCACCTGATTAACACCAAATGAGCTCACAGTCTCAGAGCTAAAAGTTCAGAAAGCAGGTGACCTGAAAAACACGTGTTTGATGATAGGCAAAGACAAATCCACAGCTTGAAGGTCCAAAACACAGGTTGACAAATAGAGATAGCTTGTAAATGAGATCACTTCCCAACTGAGGTCAAACTTGTAGGACAGGTTAGTGTGTCCTGATTTCAAGGCTACACAGCCACATATTTGTGTCCTACAGCGATGTTTCCTTGGACTCTGGCACAACTGGCTGGAAGGTCAAGATCTCTGTGAAGGTGTGACCTAAGAAAATAAACAAGGCAGGACATTAAATGGCTGTTTTGGTCCACTTTCCACTTTGGTCCTCATCCTCCCTTCCAACTAAAATCCCTCTAAAGGTTCCTCCATCCTTACGTTTCCACTGGTTCAGCTGCAGGTCTGTGTTATCCAGAGAGTGATCATACGGCGGCGCTTCGGTCTCCTCCTCAGGTTCCCTGAACTCTGCAAAGTAAGGCAGCTTCAGGGCTTCTGCGGCGGTTGCTCTGCTCTCTGGATCCAGCAATAACATGTGCTCCAGCACGGACACGGCTGAGGAAGCAGAAGAACAAGGTGCATTTATTTCACAGTTTCACTGGTGAGCTGAAAAATTGACAGGCTGAGCACATCTTACCTAGTGGATTAGCTGTAGAGAACACCTTCTGAAGGTCTTTCTTTTCCATTTTTGGAAGACTTTTAATGTAGCTTTTGGCCTATGAGATTAAATTTGATGCACACGTAATTATAATCACACAATTATCTTGCCCAATTGTCTGATTTCTAAAGCTATAGTGTGTGTATATTGTATAAATATACTGTATATATATTTGTACACACGCACAGGCTCACACACTCATGCACACTCATGCACACACACACACAGAACTCACATCCTCAGATTCTAATTTTGTTATAAATTCTGGAGTCGGCGTTCCTGTGGTCTTCATGATTTCATTCAGTTGATCTAGGTCTGAGAATCAGGTGTTAAGGTTAAAATGTGACGGGTGACGTTCAAACAGTTATCGTTTGAGCTTAACAGTGAAGAGCATCACTCGTGTCTTTTCAGCTGGATGTCGGAAATGTGTCAAGTGAGATCGACCAGTGAGGTAGAAGGATACGGTCGCTGCCTTTGAAAAGAGGTTTGTGTTGCAGCATTTCTGCCATGATGCAGCCCACTGACCAAATGTCCACTGAGGAGAAAAAAAAAAGAAAAGAAAAAGAAAAAACATTTCATATTCCTTGTTTTCAATGTACATTTCTATGAATATGGACAATAGGGGTCAGAGAAAACTGCCTTCATTATCTGACATCTGAAATATAAGGTAAGCTGTAAGACGAGTACTTTCAAGCAAACGACTTGGTTCAACAAGATACAACATTCTATTTCTGGGCTGTTTATCATTTATTATTTTGTGCTACTCTCTAGGGTTATTCAAAAATCATACAAATAACTCAGTCATAGAGAAGAAACAAATTTTAAAAAATCAATACAAAAAGGCCATTCATAGCAAGGCTAAAGGCCACCTCTTAATTAAATAAAGTCAAGACATTAATTTGAACTATCAACCTAACAAGTGATATGAAAAGTACTTTATGTATAACTCATGGGTAGTGGGTTCCTCCTTCATGCCATAGCCCTCCACATGGTTTCAAAATAATATATTGAGTAATTTGTGCATAACTTCCAAAAAAAGTATCTGTGATGCAATGTTAAAAAGAGCAAATAAATAAAAATACATTCCTGAATCCACCTCTTTATGTGGATCCAATCCAAACTATAATGGGATCTTCCCTCCCACATGTTCAACCCTCCAAACAAGTTTCACAAAAATCTGCTGAGCGCGTTTAGAGTAATCCTGTTGACAGGAAACAAACTGACTAAACACCACAACAAGCAAAACGTCATTGGATAAAGTTATAACAACTAAAGTCCCAACTGGCTGTCGCCTCAATAGAAAACACTGATCAGTCTTACGTGATGTGTGTTACAGAAGAAAAGGTAGCAAAGCAACAAGACTCAGCCTGTTCGCTGGAGACTATCTGGATAATTATGGGAAATATAGTAAAGCACTGACTGCAGCAGAAGACCTGAACTGAGGACAAGCGTTCAGATTAATAGGACAAATTCATGCATCGTCTCACAATACCGTGAGAAGCTAATTGAAAACAGGTGACAGAGAAAGAAACGCTTCATTCCCTGGAATGAGTTCTTCATTACCGGTCTGGGTGTAGTGCATCCAGCTCAGGATGACCTCCGGGGCTCTGTACCAACGAGTCACGACATACCCCGTCATCTCGCTGTCTGCTTGCCGCGCCAAACCAAAGTCCAAGATCTGACAGAGCATGGAATGAAACATCACACGCACACGCGCACACGCACACGCACACACACACACACATTATAGTTTTACAGGTCTGGTAATGATTGTAAGGCAGCATGTTGATTATTTCTTGATATAAAGACACTCAATGAGTTTCATTTGTTTGAGTACCTTGAGCTCACAGTCTTGGTTAATGGCCAGATTTCCTGGTTTGAGGTCCTGCAAAACATTAAAAGACAAACTATTAAGATGGAAAATAATGTTCTCTCTTAAAATTGTAAGAAAATGCGAGGAGTTTAATTTTGTACAGGAAATGAAGGAAACAGAAAAGATGACTTACCCTGTGAATTATGCCAGCAGAATGAATATACTGTATTGGAAGGATATGCGATGGATTAAGAATTGCAATTCTTTTTAACTTTTAAGGTAATAATTCATTCACAAGCATGGTCTCCACCTTAAGCCCTTTGAGTATCTGATAAACAAAATATTGAATCTTTTCTTCTGACAGCTTCTGCAGCTTCATCAACTTCCCCAGATCAGTTCCCATGAATGGCATCACCAGATAACTTTAAGAAAGACGGAAATACTTTCAGTATAACAGCTAGAAAACTGATACAGGTTTTGAAATAACACTGCAAAAAATCATGTCAGCCTCTCGGCTGTAAATTATGTGATAGAAAAATATAGATTGCACTTACAAGTCACGAAATAAGTCCAAAGAGAGGTCGGCAGTAAACACATCTAATAAGCCAATCACCTGCAGACAGAAATACAGTAAGTCACATACTACACAGATCCCTTCTTTAGATGAAATAGTACATGTTCAAACTTCATTTTTCTCTGCTCAATTAAATTCTATAAAGATTTCAAAGCTCCATCTGGTTAGCACTGCAAAACTAAATAGTCAATCAGTCCTGCACGCCTGGACCCCTGACTGATCACGCCGTGTCTCACATTTTCATGTTTCATGTGTTTGAGGAGCCTCAGCTCTCTGTAGGCCCGCTTAGCAAACAGTTCTGTCTGGAAGGGTCTGTACAGCTTCTTGATGGCCACCTTCGTTCCTGTTCTTGAGTCCACTGCTGAGCTGAGGGAAAGATTACAGCAGGGCGTGAGTCAAATATACACGCTCTTCCAAAGAACATCAGGTGACACCATAATAGGAATACAGTATATAATATTCTAACAGAGACACTTCCCTTGACTGGAAGGGCACTTCCTCATCTTCACATTCACATTTCACTTTATCTACTGCACATTCATTTGCATTGATTATTAGCCCAAAGTGTTGACATACAGGTCCAACATTCACTGATCATCTAGACATTGACAGACCCAGATTACTGCACCTCAAGTTTCTCTATGTTACAGTGGCTTGGTTTAGACAATTACAACAGGAAAACGATGCGGAATTACCCAAAATACAAGCTATGAGGTGCACATCTTGCTGTCTGGGTCTGGAACTAGAGCACACATGTTTATACACTGTAGTCCGTATTCTACCTGCATGGACTCAAGAATCTACGACCCAATCACTGTAAATATTGGAACAACAATCTAACAAACGCTGCAATAGATACAGGTTGAGGACGTGTGTGTGTGTGTGTGTGTGTGTGTGTGTGCTTCACAAATGTTATTATTACTATGAAATATAGTGGAATCCAATTTTGCAACTGTTGCAACAACATGTGTGGATAGACAGGTATGTTGAAATGTTCATATAAAGCTTTCATTTAAACGAGTATCTTTTCATTTCACTCGTTTCACAACCAAAAGCAGCAGCTCAGCCAAATTGTCAGAAATAATGGCCCTAATCGAGGGTCGTTACGGGGAATTGTATTGTGGCATTTCACCCGTGGAGCGGTCATTCAAGGAAACCCGTTGGGTGTTTGGCGGTGGGGGCCACATGTCACTGTGGATCTCTGGGGCCAGGACTAGAAGAGCCCCTGCTTCCAACTGATGGTGTGGATGAAAACAAACGCCTCCATCTCCAACACACATCAGTCCACACACTCCGAATTGCTGTGCGTTATTGAGCTCCACCGCGTCAGCTCTAGCTGCTCAGCGGCCGCCCAGTTGATCACTGAGGACTGAAGGGACGACATGCGGCGAACAAAGTGCCTGAAAAGCTGCCATTGAACGACATCATTAAACTTCACCCCGGATCACCTCACTTCTAATTCACTTGTGTTGCAGATGTACAGGCTACACTGACAACTAACTGTGGCGAAGCGAAAACTCGTTTCAAGCGTCTCCATCAGACGAGGAAGTGGAGCGGGAGCGGCAGTGCGCGTCGGCGGAGCGCACCTACTTTTCTTTTGTTTGGCGGTGGCAGAGCGCGTCTGTCTGTGTGGCACCATCTGTTCCGTCGTGTTGTGTTGTGTTGTGTTTTTTTTTGTCACCACGCTCCTCGTACACCAGCTGTGTGTTCGGTGTTACACATCCATCACAGATGTGGCGCAGATTTCACTCACTTACCAAACCGTCCCGTACGCCCCGGTCCCCACCTGCCTCAGATCCCGGTACCGCTCCGGTACTTCCCAGGAGGTTTTGTTGATTTCTTGGCGATGATAACCGGGTCTGACTCGTCTAGACATTCTTTTTTTTTTCTTCTTTTACCTACAAGGACGTACAGGAGATGTTGTGCTTTGGCTGTTTGGTGTCTACACACCCATTGTCCCAGATCCCACCTATGCACTCACTCCTCGATTATTGCGCAGCTCAGCCTGTCAGCTGCGCAGGGCGCACCCTTAGGTTACAAAAAGCCACTCCCGAGCCCAGATGAAGGCCTACAGTTTTAAAGGTGAAAGGGAAAGCGGAGTGTGAGTGGCACAAACCCGGTGACACTGGCAAACACCGTGACTGTGACCAGCATCTGGAGGTGCGCCATTATTTGGGTCGTTGCTGTCTGGCCGCGTTAAATGCCAGCAGTAACTGAAGGCTATATTCATCAATGCTGTGCGCAAGAGTTGGGTGAGTGCGTGTTTGAGACTTGCTGGGACATGACTAAAACCCAGGTTGAACGCAGATTCTCTAGGAAAGTCCACAAAGAAAAGGTAGTGTTAGACATACATTGCTATGACTCAATCCACGCTATGAAAGTGTATTTTACTTTCATCAAATTCACTTCTTTGAATAAAGATGGAAGACAAGCATTGGTAATGAATAAAAACAACACAAGGTTTAATTGTTTAGTTTATTGGGGGTATGTTCAGGCAGCTTAAAAGCCCAGCAACATTTTTAAAAACTATTCATTTAAAAAAAAAAAGAAGAAGCTTTGAATCCCAATTTTACACCAAGCCTTTTCCTGTTTTACATCCCAGTTTTAATGGTTTAATTTAAACCAATGTGAGTTAACTGATCAAACCAAGATTGGTTCAAAGGAGTGATTATTGATCAGTGCTGCAGTAGCACGGTTTCAAATGATTAATGAATGATAGTGAAAACTATTTTTCCACACCTAATCACATTCATAGCACAATGGGCAAGAAATATCCCCTTAAAAGTTTGAAGAGTCACAGTCTGACTGGAAACACCAAACATGCAGTTCTCAATATATTGTGCGTTTATTTTTTGCTGCATTAATCTACACTTTTACCCACTAACATATCCAAAATCAACATTTCTCTTTCACATATATTATTTGGTATATTTTCAGGTGACACCCCATCATGTCAGAGTCAGACAGGTCTTTGTACGACTTGTTGTTTGACTCTTCATTAATAGCTGAGCGAACACCAGACAGAGAGGGAACAAGTTTCTTTCAAAATGGATGCACTTTCTACTTCCTTTTGTTGTGCACCAAATGGCTTTGAAAATCTGAATTATTCCTTTTTTTTAAAACCCCATTTACCTTTGATCATTTCAATCCATAGCCAATCAAATTGCTCAAAGAAGTCACTGTTGACGTGAACGTACACTGTCCAAGCCCTTCACTTTATGTTGCAACACGGTAATACTAGATGCATGCATTTAGACAACCAAAACTGTTGAATATCTCTGTCTATATTGATGATATATGTCAGCAATCTTTATAGTTTTACAATTTCTACGTTTTTTATATATTTATTAGCTCATTGCACATACCTGTTTACATTGTACATTTCTGTTTATTGTGTTTTTTACTGATGTATGTGCTCTCAATTGCCCCCTGGGGACAAATAAAGTTTTTTGAATTGAGTTGAATTGAAAACCAGCTCACTCTCTGCCTGATAAGATTCAACTAGATAGCCTACGGGGTGTCAACCCTCTTGCTAACTTCCTTGATGCTGCCTACCAAAGCAATAGAGAGGTATGGGGTAACAAAAGTGGAGGGAGAGACAAATGGTAAGATTACTAAACTCTCTTATTGCTTTTGACGGCATATTGAGCATTCAAGGAAGTTATTACGAAGATCAGGTGACACAGATTTTAGTAGCCCAAGCTGGGGGCTTGCTGTCATAAGGAACAGGACTTCTGGCGGTAGATGTAGATGGCATCTCTTGCTGGTGCTCCTCTCCTTCATCCCTCTCTCCAAGTCTGGCAGTCTCACCTCCGCCCACCCATGCGGGAAACTCGAGGCCGGGCTGTGAGGAGAAAGGCTTCTCCAGAACCTTGAGGACTCGCTGGACCTGCAGTGTAGAGAGGAAGTGAGGTCACTGAAAGCGAAACACTGATGCAGAAGTGAGCAAAGGTATGCTGAGTGTAATTTTAGTGAATGGTAATGTTCGCTGCTTTTTAAACAATTCTAAAAAATTGTATTGTTCTACTAAGGTGGACAGATAGTCTGGAGTGACACAAGCGTGTGTCTTTACGGTTTTTTCAGTCTCATGAACACGATGGTGGATCCAAACCTGACCTCAGAAAAGTCTCCAACTTCAGCAGCCTCAATTGCATTCTGGGCAATGTAGTTCCTGAGGATCACACGGGGGTTGGTGCTGTTCATCACCCTCACCCTCTCCTCCTGTAGGGCCTGGACGTCACTCTGCCCCTCCAGCTCACGAGCCAGACGCTTCCTGCAGCAGCGATAACACAAAAAACCCCCACTGTTATAGTGTTACAGTAATGGACCAACACCCTGTTTCCTCTCTGTCCACCCCCTTTATCCGTCACACTTCACCCATCACCGTCCTCTAAATACAGTCACTTATCCGGTACGCACTGTTCCTCCACCCTCTGCTGTTTCATGTTCCAATTATGTTCTTTCTCAATTCTTCTTTCTTTCCCTCTATACACCTTATTATTTCTCACCTATAGCGTGTGATCCAGTGGCTCCACTCCTCAGCATGTTTAGTTTTCAGTGCCTCCTGGCTGGTCTCCATCAGGTCTTTCAGTTTGCTGAGTCTGTCTAACTGTCTCGCGATTGTCGCCCTGTCTGATATCATTTGGAACAGCCCTGGGTTGCTCTGAGCCATGGAGAGTAGCATTGCCAGCTCTCTGTCAAAAGAAGATGGAATTTATAAGAGTCATAATCTTTTTCTTTTTTTAATCAACCTAGGTTGTCGATAAAAATAATGTGGTTTGTTTTTCTGCCAACTATGAACATCCATTGTGAAATCTAATCTGAACCCCTTTGTTTTAAAGGTGCAGTATTCTTTTCCATTACTCAAATAAAGATAGCAATCACAATACTCAGGTCATTAGCATCTTCTAGCTGAATTTACCATTTTATTTTTGATTCCTCACCTTTGAAATCTACACTGAGGCTGTTTTGCACCAATAAATATATTAAATCTACTTCTCATAATCACACATTCAAAAATGTAATTTTGAAATGAGAACTATTTTCAAACTTGAAACAGAAATACTGCTCAGATGGAAAATGATCTATATTAATTAAATCCATGTTTACTAATGTAAACTTATGGGAAGTTTGAATTTATAATTAAACAATGGTTGAATTTGGATTAATAAATATATGCCTGTTGCTGCGACACAACCAAAATATTACTTAATATCTAGTTTCTGTTATGATTTGAAACAGACCAAACACGCAGCTCACCGAGGATCCATGCTGGGTTGGTTGGCAGCCTTGAGTTCATCTAAAGAGGCACACTGCTCCAGGAAGAGGTCTGTGACTTTCTTGACATGGTCCTCTTCTTCTCCACTTTCTCCCTCAGCCGGACAGGAAATCTGACTCAAGGTGCGGAATGTGTTGGTGAAGTCAGCACCTTCAGTTTGGGGGGAGGGGGGTGCATGAGGCAACAGAAACGGCCACAATAGGTCACACACTCTCAACCAATTGGCAGTGACTCACTATGTTGCCTAAGAGCAATTAGAAAGCAAAGAATTTTTATCTGGGAAGGTGGTCCATCAGTTACAAATATGTTTTCAGTTACAAACAATGCAGAATACCTGCAGTGTTTGTCATTCACGGGTCAAATATTTTTCATGTTTGATAGTTAGTGTCTTCTATAAGTCTGAGCCTCTCACAAAATGAAAAAATTCTCTTGGGCTACACAATATTGTATAAAAAAAATCCTCCCATCCAACCTGTATTGTGCATTGTACGCAGCAGCTCAGTGACCAGGATCTCGTCCTCAGGCTCGTGCTGCTTTAGTAAGCCCAGCTTCTTCCTCATATTCTCAAGGTAGAAACCGTTATACAGGTCCAGATACTCGTCCATGATGGCCTCAGCTCGATCTGGAGGCAGTTCCGGGGCAAGAGCCTCTGCCAGCTTCACCAGGTTCCACTTGCATATAGCTGGCTGAGCCTGGTAAGAGTATCGGCCGGAGTTGTCAGAGGCATTGCAAATGAAGTCTGGGTCAAATCTGAGAGGCAGAAGGAAAGCTGTTTTCATTCATAGTGTGGAGTGGATGGAGACTTCAGAAACACAACCAGGTACTGTATTACCATCTCAATTACTGCTTCTGTGGCAGCTAAATAACAGTCATTTGCCTTATATTCTAACGAACTGCACAGGATCAACATAATGATGATTGGATCAATGCACCAACTGGGCCTGACCTGTCCATAAAGCCGTATGGACCATAGTCCAGTGTGAGTCCTAGGATGCTCATGTTGTCTGTGTTAAGGACTCCATGGCAGAAACCTACACACTGCCAAAGAGCTACGAGCCGAGCCGTGCGGACCATTACCTGCAGACAAAAGCACATATTTACCATTTGAGTGTTGTATTTTCCAAAAATATCAATTTGAAAATAAACCCATGGGGGCTTATGACTTATTACTAATTACAAAAGCAAAATGTCAAAAATCCGTCGATGCTAAAGCTTTGTTGGTATTTGAAAATACCAAGCAGCACACACAGACAGAGAACCAGCTAATGCAATTTATCAGTGTGAGTTCAATATGCTCTTGGTCTCAAATCGGCTGCTTGTGTAACATTCTCTGGCAGCTTACCTCTCTGAAGAAAGCCACGTTCCTCTCCACCCGATCTGGGTAATTCTGTTGGATTTCTGGGTAAAACATCTCAATAACATAATCCATCATCTGGCCTCTAATCTCATCGCGACCGTAGCTGGGACCCTGTCGGCCCGTGAGCTCGTCTGCCTGCTTGAAGATCTCAAAGGACCCAAACCTGTTCAGAGAGACCACAAATCAAACAAATTGTGTTTACATCCCACAAAGCACAGACTGCCAAGACAGATAAAACAAGGTGACACTGCTCACCTGAGGAAGGTGGGAGCGATACGGAGGACCACAGAGCATCGCTCATGGCGAGGATGCCCGCTGTAGTAGATATCTCGTACCACCCTGCTGTCAGAGGTCACCAGGGAGCCTGCTCTGGTGGTGGGAACACCCAGGAAGAACATCACCTCACTGCAAAGGAACTCTCTTATGCTTGAGCGTAGGACCTTACGGCCATCAGCTTGCCTGAGGATGAGGACAGAATTAGCCTACATGGATCATGAAAACTCAACTGTCACTATTAACCACAACTGTTTGTTTTTGTTTGGTTTTTTTAGATTTTTTTTATTTTATTTTTTTAGATGTGGGTATAGAAAAGAGAGGAATTTGGCTATTTTTTATTTTCATTTTACTTCACCTCTCTGGTATACTTAATACAATTATTGTAGACATTGTACCTGGAGTAGGGCGTCAGTCCCGCTCCCTTCACCTGGATCTCCCACCGGCCGCTCGGATTCAGTAGTTCGGGATCCTGTCCGGTCGGACCCTTCACCTCCCCGAGGTAGCAGGCTGCTCCGTCACCGAGCTGGCCGGCGAAGTGTCCGAACTGGTGCCCGCAGTAGCAGTGGGCCGCCGGCTCGGACCCGGGCATGACTTTAGACCCGCTAAGATACTCCGGCCCCAGCGGGTCGTTCACCACCTCATCCCCGTCCAGCCCCAGCAGCGCCAGACCTCCATGTGACACACACACGAACCGGGGATTGGTCAGCGGCTGTGGCTTCACCCTGGAGAAACACGCTCCTTTCACCTGCCGCACCCCGGGATCATCGGACGGATCTAGGGGAAGTTTTCTGAGGGCGACATTGTCGAAATCGAGCCGCTCCAACGTAGAACGGCTCATCGCTAGACCCATATTGTCCATCCCGACCGAACCGAGGCGTCTGATCACGGACACACCGGAGAGAAAGTTGCGTGACGGTCCCAGCCGAGGACCTAGATGAGCCATCCAAGCGGAGCCATCGGTTTAAAACCAGTGTCGCAGTTCTAACGTGTCAGCTCGTCATGCTTTCATAAGCCTGTGTCGTACAGCGGATGTTTACCAGACGGGTGGAGTAACAGTATTATTTGTCCGACTAGAAACAGTTTATTGAATTAAATGTCAAGCTGGGGCTCCGATAATAATGTCATCCTTATGTGATTATCACTCATCGTTATTTTAAATTAAATATATACCTCCATTTATCATCATGTAATACAATGAGAAGACAATTGTGCTCTGCAGAAAACTTGCATTGTCACGGTGATGTAAGTTACCGTGATGTAATTAACAAAATGTGAGCGAGTGAGACAGCGTCGGCCATCCTCCACAGAGAGCACCAACTCCGTCCGTTTGTTCTACCCTCAGTGTGGTCGTGTTGGCTACACGAGTTGTGTAGCAACAGACTTCCGTTCCCTACTACAGGAAATCATGCAGAATAATTTTTGTCATACCCGACAAACAGATTGAAACAACAGTTAAATGTAAAGGAGAAGAGTCTCTATGCTGTAGCCTGTTTTTTAAAAAAACCTGACACCCCTCATCCACCCGGGATACTGTTTTTTGTCGTCATGAAGGGACCCGTTCCCAGGGGGCTCTGCGTCACTGTGCGGGAGATCCGATGCGAACAGCAGGACAGTGAACGCAGCATCTTGATTCCGGAAGCAAGCGATGTCAGACTAGTAACTTCGTAGTTCGCTGGGAATTGAGTCTAAAAGTCTTTTGTCACCGAAATAGAAAATAAAAAATAAAAAATGGGTACAACGGCGAGTCAACTCGGGAAGGATTTGCTCTCGGAATATCAAGTAAGTGTCAGACACCAAGCAGAGATAACCAAGCATCAGCTAGCTAACCGAGCGGATCAAGTTGAGGCAGGAGAGCTTCGAGTAATGGTGAAGAAAAACAGCATGGCTGTTAGCCAAAACTTTAAAGAGCTAAAGCAGGAATCAGACGTATATTTACATTTAATATTGATCTTAATCAGTAGTATTCCCTTAACGATAGATATTGGCAGCTTCATTGAACATTTATCGTTATATCGTATATATTTCCTGGTTGTTGTTCTAATAATAATTCATACTTGACTTTAAAGGAGCTGACATTCTTGACCAAACAAGAAATTCTTCTGTGAGTGATCATTTGAATGCCTTATTATGTATATGAAACTAATTTTTGAAGTATTTCAAACCATCAAGCACTGCTTTTTTTTTTTTTTTTTTACATCTTTTCTTGTTCAGTGCTCACAAACGTTTCACTGAACTTCTCACGAAAGATGAGAAAGACCTTCCAAATATCAGAATATCCATGGAGAGGATTCTCGACCTACCAGAGTTGAAGGTAATCCCCCCCCCCCCCCACATCAATCAGAAGACAGTCTAGTATTACGTGACCTGCCTAGTGGTGAAGATTGTCCAGTGATTTGTGTGTTTTTGAGAAAAAACTTCCAGCACTGATAAAATGTACTGATTTTTTTCACTCTTCTGGAAAGTCAAACCCTTTCAGGAAAAGAATTTGCCATGTATTCTCAACATCTGAAAGGAAAGATGGAAGTCTGACATTTGAGGACTTTTTGGATCTCTTGAGTGCCTTTAGCGACTCTGCGACCCTTGAAATCAAGTCCCATTATGCCTTCCGTATATTTGGTAAACACATTTATACAAATTAGCTATTAATAATCCATGTAAGGCCTTCAGCCTGTCATGAGCGTACTGGTATTTTCAGACTTTGACGATGATGGAACTCTTAATTGTGGCGATCTGGAGAAACTGGTTAACTGCCTGACTGGTGAGACAGACGACACAAGACTAACAACAGAAGAAATGAGACAGCTCATCAGCAATGTGAGTTCACTGAAACATCTGCTCTGAAAAGAACATATCAGTCTAAACAGCCTGTGGTTGCAGTTTGGTTCACTGGTGTGTCAGTGAGGTTATTGGTCATTTTCTTTGCGTGTACATTAGATTCTTGAAGAATCAGATATTGATAAGGATGGAACTGTGAACCTCTCAGAGTTTCAACACGTCATATCGAGGTCGCCTGATTTCATTAGGTGAGAAGAACTCAAATGAGGTATAAATATTTGAGGGTTTTTTTTCTTTTTCAAACTAACCGATTCTCTTATTTGTTTCTCCTTAGTTCTTTCAAGATTGTGCTGTGACAACCTCTAAAATACTGCGGAAATGCATCACCTTTTAATTCTCATACGTTTAATTTTTATTTAGAACAATTTTTAGATGTTTGTCTTAAATTATATTTACCTGTGATTTTCAGTGCCTTTTGTGTGGTTTAAAATTAAAACCAGTACTTTTTAATGTCTACACACAAATTAAAATATTTCTTAAAACTACTCAATCACGATATTTTTATGCAGACATAAGAATTTATAATTTGTGTACATTATAAAATACATTTATTTCAAAGTCTCATTTGTTATAATTTACACTTCCAAGTAGAGTGTTCAAAGTACAGTGCCTATGTTTATAAAAAGAATTTTATGGTACTTTTAAGTAATTTCCTCTTTGACAACAGCAACAAAAGTGTTCCACGCCCCGCAAACGACATCAACAACACGCAACTGCTGCTCCTGGAAGAACGCCACGCGCTGAGGCTCATCTGTACTGATCAAAGTCTGGTGTCCAAGTTGACCGTAGTCACCTGGAATGATAAGAAACAGAGAAGACAGGTTAAATTACAGTATACACATATTTAAAGTGACGCTTTAAATTAATTTGGGAACATTTTGCAAAAATATAAAAATCACAACCAATTCAAACATACCCCAGCCCCAGGTGTAGAGATCACCTGTAGCTGAATTGAGAAAGGTTGACAGTGAATATACTGTTGACTTTCAAAGGAAATATGAATCAGGACACATATCCAGTGGGGTTTCGTACTTGTTACTGCAGCTGTGTGGCGGGAGCCGCAGCTGACTGTCCTGATTTCACATGATGGGGTGACGTCCAGCAGAGCTGGGAACGCCTGGATTGATATAAACACCTCATCAGGACTCTCTGCTTCTTGTGGATTTTCAGCAGGACATGCGCTGGTGCTCGGTGGTCCTATTCAGTGCAGTCAATGATGCATATCACACAAAGTTAAACAAGTGATGACTTAAAAGTTGCATACATGGTGAAATGAAATATTACTGGGAAAGTTGTGGGTTCATGTTTGAACAATAACAGTATCAACTATTCAATAGAAAACAGTTGTACCTGCGTGTTGGCTACACTGTTTCTGCGATGCTTTCCTCAGACCTCGTGACGGAAGCCCAAGCTGACCGCTTTCATTCCAGCCCCACACATAAAGGTCACCTCCATCTACAGGAAAGGATGATGTAAGCATTCACCAAATTGAGGACACATGTTTTCACAGCCGAGGACACATGTTGTCACAGCCAACATCTTGTAAGAGACTTGCCACTAATGCAGACAGAGTGCCAGCCTCCTGTGGCTACATGACTCATGGGCATCCCCCAGAGTGCCTCTACTGCTCTGGGCTGCTCCTCAGGGGTGAGGCCTCCATGCCCCAACTGACCATGGCTGCCAAAAAAACAAAAACACATAAAAGATAAACAAAAGGGATTTCATACATCAACAGGTGGTGATTGGTAGATTTCTCTAACAAGATGTGCACGTTGTGGCCATACCTGCCTATTCCCCAGGTGTACACAGCTCCAGAGGCACTGAGAAGGACCGCATGTTCTGCACTCAGCGCCAGACTCTTGGCCGACAAGTGCGGCGGTAAGAGGCGGTAGAGGGGCGGCCTTGCTGCTAGGTAACCTCCAGGAACCAGCGGGAGATTCAGAGGAGGACCTGGGAAGGAGCAAGACTAGTTTCCAGTCAGTGAGCACAACCTCGATCAGCTTTCAAAGGACATTTTCGTATGCATTACCAAGACGGTCCTTTTTCCTGTCGGAGGTCCACGGTGAGGTGTTCTCTTCCTGCAGATCCCAGGACTCGATCCCGTCTGGGAGAGCGAGGCTCAGACGCGTCTCACTGAGGCACAAGTCTGTACAACCACGGATCTGGTTCACCAAGGTCCTGGTCTCTGCTCCGAAACCTACGAGGCACACGCAGCCGTCTCCTGACAGGGCAGTTATCACAAATTAAAACGTAAATCCAAGTGGAAATATTAGACTCTTTTGAGTCCGTTTGTGTCACAAATGCTTTCCTCTGCCTGGCCTACCATCCAAATGCAAAGACGCTCTTCGACTCCAACTGGCTCTGATTTGACGGCTCTTGGAGCAGCAGCTAGCTAGCTCTGTTGGGCTAATAACTTTTACTTCTTGAACTACCTCACGTAACCCTCCTTTTGTTAATTTCTTGTGTGCAACTATTTGTCCAAATGCATTGAAACCAAACCCATACCAGCGCATTTCTCGTGGCACAGCAGCTCACCCGTCCAACTCAGCTATCTGCGAAGTTGTAGACATTGCGCATGCGCAGCAGTGTCACTGCACGACAATCGACGGCGACAGTTTTATTAGTGTTCAGTCAAAAATAATAAACACAAAACACAAGATATAGAAGACAACAGGAATGTGGTGGACTTAAAATAGGGGTTATAAAAAACATTTAAACCCAACACAATTATTTGAATAAAATGCATTTTTTTAACAAACTCATTTTTGTGGAATAAGATTTTTTATTTTTTTTTTAAAAAGAAAGCTAAAAGCAAGGAATGACAATATTTAGTGAAGAATGTATAAAGTATAGCCTCATTCATCTCCAAGTGAAGACACATGAACATACAGAGAAATAAAGATGAGCATAATCAATGAAAACATCAGAAAATTCTTTGGTGAGTGTCAGTTGGATTTCATATAATACCTTTCTTCCTAATGTTTGGTAATGTTAAAACTCATCATCATTTCCAGATCAGTTTCTACTGATTTCCCGCTGGTCCAAT
Source organism: Antennarius striatus (assembly GCF_040054535.1). NCBI lineage: Eukaryota > Metazoa > Chordata > Actinopteri > Lophiiformes > Antennariidae > Antennarius > Antennarius striatus. The sequence goes on along the minus strand of NC_090779.1, from coordinate 17,051,247 downwards.
AATCAATATACTTAAACATCACCAAGGGACACAGGTACATGTTACAACAATATTTTTCAGGGTTCACTTTCTTTGCAGTCTTCCTTCCCCTCCCTGGTCTTGATGATCCCATACTCCACAGCCTGGTCCAGACATGTCTGAGCTGCCTGAGAAACGGCTCCAGGTGTTCCCTCTCCACCTTTAGCCAAGACAGACAGGATCTCCAGAGCTTCGCTTTCCATGAGCGTCTCAGCCAGACTCTTCTCCGCTCGCATCATGTTCTGAACTATGATCACTCCACGATGGCGCAGGTCTGATATTTCACTTAGCAACAGGGCCTGTATAATCTCTAGCCAGTGGGTTGTCTGAGAGAAGAGATGACAACAGGGAATAATGTGCTGGAATAAAAAAATGTGTCATTGCAGTATCTGTAAGTGCTGAATGTGTGGATGTTTGCTTACTGTCCCAGGGATGCGGGTGCAGAGCTCAGGCTGCTCAGCAGTCAGCATGGCCAGAGTTCCTGCAGCAGCTTTCCGCAGCCTCTCATCCTCCTCTCCACTGTAGAGCACAAGCAGCTTCAGGCGATCGTTCCCCGTGGGCAGATACAGCTTTTGCACCTGAGGAAAGGTCAAACACAAGCCACATTTTACTTCAACTTTTCAACTTGTTTGTGCAAGACCCTAGTATATGCTTATGTAACTCACCTCCGTGCTTAAAACCAAATTGCACATGCATTCTGTGGCAGAGGCTCTAACCAGTTTGTGTTCTTCAAACATGTAACCTTCAATTTTTGGGACTGCCTTCTCCTTTATGACTTTCTGTCTGTTGAGCAACATCAACATAAGCAGCTACTTTAAAATCAACGCTAAAATGTTACCTTAAAAAGAAAAGAGGACTGTGTTTTACCATGAAATTCTATAACTTTTTTGATTTTCAGCAAATACAGTAAAACAATTAAAGTTTAGCTTGTCTGATCTCTGAAAATAAACTGGCCAACCTGAGTCTCTCACTGATGCCGGCAAGATTGGTGAGAGCCATAAGTGCTTCAAAGTTCTGCAGCAGGGTGCATTCAAGGCTGAGAAGACTGACAAGGGGGCGTACCACCTCATAGATCTGACAACAAAAAGAGAGACAAGATTAAATCGGAAAAGTTCTTCTTTTTTAATGTAGAAGACATTTTATATGACATTGTTTTCACCCTTTCTCCTGGAAAAGCAATTTCTGGGTTTGATGTGATGGATATTTTTGCCAGGGCTTGTGCTGCTTTGATTTTTCCGACATCTGTGTTGTCAGATGCCAGAGGAATTAAAGCCTGTGTAGGAGAACACTCAACATGAATCATGTAAAAACCTCAAAGTCAAAGTTTTTTGTTTGTTTTTTCAGTTTCCAAGCAAAACTAAGTATTTTATGAGGGTGCTTCACCTTTCCTCCACCCTGTGCCACCACTGTGCCTCTGTCTTCCTGTCGGTCCACTAAGGCCAAAAACACCCTGTTGTGAGAAATGGCATTAGGATAAAACATATACAGGAAGAAAAATGAGTGCAAAAATGACTGCCACTGTCCTACCTGGCGATACATTCCCTACAAGCCTCGGTAAGAGCAGGACTCTCCTGTTTAACCATACACACCAATGCAGACACTACACCAGCCTCCAGCAGCTTCTTCAGTCGTTTCTCCACATAGGAGGGTGCATCCTGACACGTGACAGGAAAGATGGGATGTAAAACAGCCAACCATTGAGCTGTTGTCCAATTTTAAAAGGACATTATGTGTGGTTCATAAATACAGCAGCATTTCAATGTTACCTTTGGGTGCTCCTCTGGCACATGCTGCTTTGCATACTTAGCCAGCTCCACCATCTGAGGGTCTGGTTTCTCTACATCGTAGCTGTTGGTGCAATTCACTAACGTGGAGCCTACAGCAAAGAGCACTGTCTTATCCTCAGACTGCAGGAAGACAAAGAAAAATAGTTGTTAAAACTGTCTTAGAATGCTCCATATGCATACATACATGTTCTATATGTGTAAGATTTTTATGATGGTACGTTCAAAAACAAAAAATAAAAAACAAAATAGTCATTAAGGATAAACTCCTACAATCACATTTATTGCTCAAACCTTTGCTAGTTCACACATGGCCAGGAGAGCGTTTTTGTCTTCCACTAAATCCTCCTTCACATCAGCATCAAAGGTGAGGTAGGCCAGTCCTTCCACCGACCACCGGCGAGAGGTTGGGGGCAAAGACTCATTACACAGCCACCTAAAAGACAAAGTGACATCTTTTTTTATATAAGATTTAAAACAAAAATCAATCTTTCAACAAGGATCAGATGTGGCACATTTCCCTTATCCAACACCAGTGCTCCAAAAGCAACACAGGCAAACATACTTCCTGCACTGCTTGGCAAGTTTTAGCGTGGATCCCTCTGCAAACTGTTTCATGCTGAAATCAGTTCCTCCTGCTGATCCAAGCTTGCATAAACCCTGTATAAGAAGCATAAAACTCAATGGTGCAGTCATTTCTTGAGAGCAGTTCTTTTCTACTGCTGTCTGAAATAAACTGCTTTTGCTGGGGCACTTACCACCAGGGCTCTCACGCGTATCCTGTCATTCTCACTCTTTTTATAGAGGTCCTTCAGAAGTGACACACCATTGGCTGTTATGAAGGATGCTCTCTTGGCCTTGCCTGCAGCATGAATGACAGCCTCCACTGCTACCTGCTGGTGAGTTATATCCTCGGAGGCACAGAGGGATATCACAGTATCAATCAGGCCTGACAACTCCAGAGTTCTGTTTCCCACCTCACTTGGTCCTTGGAGGAGCACAGATACTGTCTGAATGGCTCGGAGCTTCGGACCAATGCCAGATTTGCTAAAGTGTTGCCTACCCAGAAAAACATCAGAATATTGGGGACACTATCACTTTTTGAATGATAGCCTACATCTCTTTTCATTTTTATAGGGTGTTGCAGGTCAGGCGACAGATAAAAAAGTTTTGGTTGTCAACTCACTGAACATATTCTTCACAAAGTTTGTTAAAGTTTTCCCTCTCTTTGTCACTCTTTAGGTCATCATAGAGTTTGCCAAGCAAGACGGAGCAGCTCATATGGGAGTTGTCAGTAAGAGGTGGTCTGTCCGTGAGCTCAGGAACCGTCCCAGCCACCTCCAGGATTTTTTTCAGTCCTGAAGGAGAACAAGGAGATCAATAATTGCAGACAGGTGAATTTCATGTGAATTGAGAAAAATAGAATAACCATTTTATTCTCCTTCCCTTGGTCATGTATGATTTATAATGGAAAAGTGATACAAGCAAAAGACCTACAGTATGTTTGCTTATTTATGTCTGCTTATAAAATTATGAAAGCATGCACATGAAGATTAGCTTCATGTGTAGGTGTGTTTCATACCCTGGTCAATCAACCATAATGTGAGGGAGTTATCTGGGTTTTTCAAAGACTTGCGGGGAACTTGTTTGACCAGGAGGTTGATGGCACTGTCTCTCCCCGGCCCCAACACGTCAGATGCTGGCAACATTTCCAAAAGGTGGCGCAACATTGAGCGGAGCTCCATGGAGGGTTCTATGTCAAATTCGTACAATCCGTTATTATTGAAAGTATTATTGAAAGAACAGGAAAGAAATATGACATATGTTGTTGAAGCTATGTGAACATCTGAGGGTGACAGGATCACCGTCCAAACTTACCAGGGAGTATGGCTTCATCTTTCCCCCTGATTTCTCTTTTCATGCCCTCTGTCAGAGCCTCAAACATAACCTGCAGCAGGTGGCAGGCAGCCAGAGACACACTAGAAGCTCCCGATCCCATTACCGTACACAGCTGGCCCATTCCCAACTCATTCACTATAGCCATAGTCTAGGATTAAACAGGGAATGTCAGTAAGCCAATTGACAATTGATATAGGATGGTAAATAGCCTCATGACAGACATGGAGGTGACGAATATGAACATCAATTGATAAGCTTCAATACAGCAGACTTAAACAGGAATGGAAACAGAAATTAAATAAAAAGAAAATAGACTAGAACCAAGGCAGTCCCAGACTGTAACATCAAAATTTTACTGACCTACTTGCATAGGTCAAAGATCGAAGCTAGTGCTCTGACCTACTTTCATAGATCAAAGCACTAGCTTTGATCTATGGTCTTACACTGGCCTTCTCCCTTGTCTTTCTATCTTATCCAGTTCCTGAGTGTACAAAAGATTAAATTTGACCTTGATCTAGTTTTTTCAAAGGTCATCATCTCATTTTCATCCCCTTTGCCGCCCGAGTGATGTGCTTTTTGTTTCATCTTTCTATCCACAATGGTTGTGAACATATTTGGTGGACTAATGAACGGACGAACGCACAAACACTGACAATTACAACTCAATTAGATCACAACCTTGAAAAATGAGGTCAAGGTCACATTTTCACTTATGCCTTTTTAGGTACACCTCTCTGAAACCACATTACAAATAGAATGCACCAGTTACATGTTGGATCATGGGTCTTTTATTAAATGACCCTGACCTATGAAAGTAGGTCAGGGTAAAATTTTGAATTCAGGGGTGTCGCGGGGCGTTGCAGTCTCTGACTGCCTTGTTTAAATAGATGTTTTCAAAGAAGGACAAATGCTGTTAACAGTAAAGGTCAAACTTACTCTTGACTGATGCCCTGTGCACAACCCAACCAGGGTCCTCAAGGCAGAAAGGACCACGTCTTCCTGCTTTGACTGAAGAAGTTTCTGAATCAGCTTCACTCCGTCGTTACGGAAGATCTGCTCAGCTCCTGCATCTTCTCGAGATAACACCACTAGATTCTGAGCAGCCTGGGATTTCACAACAGACTCCATTATTTTGGTGCAATATAATTTTGCAAAACCCCCCCAACATTGATCAAGAACCAATGAAAACAGAAAATAACATTAATGCTGAATGTTAATCAGGAATTTTGTTATGTTCCCACCTTTTGTCGATCACCATCGTTTGCAGATGCATCTAAGAGGAGTGAGAACATTTGCTGTACACGAGCATCTGTGGATTTTTGTTGCATAGACTAGGCAGTGAAGAGAAAACACCATAGTTAGCAACAATTTCAAATACATGTGCAATCTCAACAACCTTAATCAACATTAAAAACAAAATAGAATACCTTCTGCTGGATCTGTGCTCCCAGCTGTCTGAGCAGATCCTGGAAGGCCTTGTTTTTGGGCTCCAGCTGTGCACATCTCTGAGCGTCCAAAAAAGCCTGGTCAAGCCAACCCAGTTTCAGAAATGCCTGAGCTCTCCTGAACCTGGCTTTCACATCACCTGGGTCGCTATCAAGAGCTAAAGAGTGGAAGACGTGACACGTTCAGGATGAGGGTAGCAATACATCTTACACGAAACTCAGTGTCAATCCAAACAATTAGACACATTCTATGTACATGTGTTGAATGTGTTTCTCTAATTACACTGTGCACATAGTTGGAAGCGCTGCATATTTTCACGTTTTAACAGCCCAAACAAGGAGCCTTCAGACCTGAACCTGAGCATGACACAGTAAATCCATATAAATGGATAAATTGCAACCCAAGTAAACTAGGATAATTTTTGTATGATGACTCTTTGAAATACCACCAAAATAGGATTGAGTTTATGGTGATTTCTAAAGTCTTGAGGCACCTTTGGAGGCATCACTCTCTGCCTTGTTGTACTCCTCCAGCTTCAGATAGCAGGCAGAGCGATTGCGGTACAGAACAGCACTGTCTGCTTTACTATCACTCAGCTTTAATGCTTTAGTGTAACAGCAGACAGCTGCTGGCATGTCTCCTGCCTTAAACAGAGTGTTTCCCTCCTCCTTCAGGGCTGCGGGGTCCTGAGATGAGGGGGAAAAATGTTTTAACTATGCAGGCATTGAGTAAAGTTATCGGACCGAAATCATTTAAGCGAAAATGGCTAAATAATGCAGCTAACTGCCAGCACATTACCTTTTCTTTACCATCCATGCTCATCTTCAAAACGCTGTGAAGTATACGGTGATTATATGTTCGAATTCTATGTAACCAACACCGTTAACTTCAACCAAACATGTTACATTTTACTCTACTTCCGGGTGTTCGCAGCACGTTGATGACGTTTCGTCCCTTTCCCCGCCCCCCCAGACGCCACATTACCATAAATGGAAGACGGCAGCCGAGCTCTTCCTCTCCTTTATTTGGTAACATGTACTTCTGTGCTTTTCTGTAGTTACACAGAGACCGAAGCATTTTTCGGAGAAAGCTACGTATATCCAACAGAAGAAAGGACGTAAATCCCTGCCGTTAAAATCTTAATTGGATTCAGCAGAAAGATTCAGACACATTTCAACACTGTAGACATTACAGAAAGGCAGATCAAATCTCTTGGCAGTGCATGTAAATGAACTGCCCGGGTATTTTTGTACCTTGTTTGGAAGCAGACACAAACAGCACGGTATGATGCAGGACAATATGTGGACACAACAATAATAAATATGTGATTAATATATGCTTCAGTCCTATTTAATGTTATTTATATTTCAAATCGGTGTTCTTTTTAGATCCTCTGTTTCTTATTTATGTTCCTTTATTTTAATTGATTAATGCTTTACTCTCTCTGAGCTTGAAGGCGTCTAGTAGTCATTAAAGATGAGACAGCAGTGTGTGGGGGAGTGAACCTTGCTTCATTGTTTCCTCAAATATAGAAAGAAGCAAGGGGGCTAAAGAAATGTGAATTTTTTTAAAATAAAATTCAGGGGGAAAACCATCTGGATCGGGGGCTTTGGCTGATTATAAAGACGCTAGCGGGAAACCGTGGAAATTCCACTAATCGCTGTGTCAGAAGAAGCCGTATCGGTTCCATGTGTGGGAGACGGACGAAGACGAAGGCCGCTTCGGCGTTACAGTCTGGCCATCTGGGTAGATGCTGGCTCGTGAGTCCAGACCTGGTGAATAAAGCATCTGGGTTCCCCACACGACAATGTGAGGTCCGTCACAATCGAAGAATATAAACCGCTATGTTTGATGAAGACAAAACAGCTCCATAAGTGAGAGACATGGACAAATGTGAAGACCGGACCTAACTCGGCTAGCAGCCCGAACTTCTGGGTAGACACCGGCCACAACTGTACACAAGAAAACGTTTGTTTTCTTGTGTGCAGTGTGTTTGCATTATATGTCAATGGACATTAAACAGAAAATAGAGTATTTTTTGTGGTGACAGCTGTTTATTTGATTCCACAATGCTCCCAGGAGTTCTTGTTCACGTGATTCCTTCTGGCATTGGTTGGGCGCTTGATTGACATGTAGTGGGCGGAGTTAAAACATGACAGCGTGAGATTTGCAAGTGACATTATTCAAATATATAGGTGGGGAAATGATAGCGCATACAACCTCATTCAATTTTATAGGGGCCTCAAATTGGACAGAGAGAGTGGGGTCTATATTGGGGATATCCAAGTTATTAAGAAATTGGATCATATTATCAGAGTTGGGTGATTTCATTTTTAGTTTTTGATTTTGGTTTTAAAACCTATTGATTTTAGGAGTGTCATGAAGAATGCAGTGAAATATGAAACTGTTAATAGCAGCTGCATCCATCAGTAATATGTAGTGGAATAAACACACTTGCTGCTGAAATGCATTAAAGTGAAATACAAGTATATCTCTTCAAGGTCAAAACAAACAAAACGATGGATGGGATTTCTCATGCCTTTCAACCCAGGGATCTGACTCCTTCAGCATGGCAGTCAGGCACCATTGTTGTGTTGGGTCTTTTACTCTGTAGACAAAGACCTTACTTTGGGGCGTTGCCTTCATGTACACCTGTTGAAACTCTCATATTACTATGGCAGCTTGGAGACAATAGTAGAATAACTAGCATGAATAGCTGCTATATACTGTATTTACTAAAGGCTGGGCTTTAGTAAATACATATCCATGGGAGATGAACAGCATGAGAAAATCAAGAGTGGAGCTCCAGTGTGAAACCACAATAAATACCAGCTGAGTAAACATGCGTTCTGTATCACAACATGTTGCTGGAGGAGTTTGTTTAAGAACACAATTTTGTGAGTGCTGTTGTACTACATGGTACAGAACCTATTTTTCAAATCTTGGTATAATACATTTTGATTGGATTTGTAGGGCCAAAAAAGGTTGTCAATGTCTTGTGTCAAGACCAAAAGAAAATATCTGCTCCTGTCCTGTGCAATGCAAACAGATGATTAATTATTAATGCACCAACTCAGATCTTATGTCCTTGAACACACAAAGAGTTGCTGCAAGAGCTGTGGAAACATTGGAATGATGTGACTTACCCATGAGGCATCATTACACGTGTCATTACATCCCTACCAGCCTTTGCAGTTGTTGTTTACCTGCACAGCAATGTTCACTCCTCTGCAGCTGTATGGCCAGCTTTGGCAAATATGTTATATTACTAGAGCCACTTGGACTACAGGCAAGCGGTTCAGGCAAACAGTTGTCAAAATTATCCCTCCACAGCAGTGTTATAAAGTGGGATGGTCACATTATATAATTGAATATTAAACTTATCTTACACTACAATGGAAAGGTTAAACAGACATAATTTGCCTCCATCAAGATTGAAACAAGTTACTTGACACATTTAGTATATCATCAATGGGACTGTACAAATTATTGACACAAAGGCAATCTTTTTCATGTAAATGCACAACAGCACACAGAGGTCAATTATCCTCTGGATTCCGGAGTCTCTGATGTTAGATTAGATAATTCATTTTGCCAATATCACAATTTACTTTATGCCAAGTTATTATATTCTGTGTGGTGTCCTTGCCTTGTTACATAACGGAAGACTGTAGAGCATATGCCTGATTAGGAAATTCCTTTGGCCCTCTTCCTTGTTGAGTGGCGTGGACTTCTGTATTGTGGTCCCTACCTGTCTGTTTAGTGGATGGCAAGACTATGCAATCACAGGTACAACCCATACGATAATGGGCTACAACATTCTTCTCACTGTCTGATTATTCTGCACTGGAAACAAAATACTCCCACACACTATATTTTAGGATTTTCCACGTGCTATTGCAAACACAACACAGCAGTTATTCAGGGTAATGTTTCTGCTATGCTAATATCACTTTGATACCTTGAATTAAGCAAAATATACAGTATATAATTGCAGACAAACATTACTTTGTTTCTAAACTACTGTGTGGGATGTTCCAAATCATAGATTAATTAATTAGATTTGCATATCATAGGTAAGTGGGTATGCTAGGCACAAGGTAACTGGGTGATAAGGTACTGTCAAATGGATCAAGTGTTAAAAAAGTTATGTTCACTCATTGCGTACCGATGTGGAAACACAATTATTTAATTCTGCTTTTATATTATAGTTATTGGCAAATAATGCTATTTATTAGTTGATTTCAATGACAAACAATGACAGATATTACCAAATGTAAGCCTAACATCAAACCACCACTATTATTGACACTTCCGATCTTAACATTATTCAATGCAAACATCTCTATTATTTCGTGGATCATGCTTTACAGCTGTGACCTTCTACTAACACAAAATATAGCCAGACACCTACTCCTGGCAGTGATCCTGAGGAATCTTAAACTACTGCTCATGGACAAAGAACTCCAGTTCTGTAATATTCCAAGGTTTATGAGCTGAAACCACTTTGTTCAAATCTTTCTTACTTTTTTAAAATTATTATGGGATAGAAGTCGGGTGCCTGTAACAGCCCCTTTGGAAAGTTTCAGAACGTTTTCTAAAATCTTAATTTGGTTATTGCTGACATCAGATAAATACTATATATTTTATTTAATCCCATGTGCAATGGTTGTTTACTATTGCAAAATTGTATATATTTATATGTGTTATGTAATTAACATTGAAATTATGCTGACGTTACACAATTTAAAATAAATTTGAACACAAATTAATTAATTATATTAAGGCAATAATGATTCAGTAATATACAGATTTATGCTGCGTTGCAAGCAATCGTATACACACACTACACAGAGTTCTTATTGTAGAAAAGGTGATGAATTTATTTACAGTACGTACATGTAAAGCAGCCAGTCAATTGTTGACTGACGCGCAGCACCTCGTTTCCCAGAAGGCTTTGCAGCAGCTCAGAGGCGCTAGCTGCTAAAATAGCTGCTTCAGTTGGTAATCTGTCATCCTGGAGCTAGCAGCACACACGCTGCTTGGCTCTACAATCTTCCGGATTACAGTCCGTTGAATGGTAACGTCAGATTTTCTTCGTTTTGTTCACAAATAGACAAGGTCCTAAGGTCGTCATGGGATGTTCGATGAGGTTTAGGTGGAAAGTGGATGCAGTGAAATATCAGTCGCGCATTGTCTTAATGTTATCAAACCAATACTTGCTACCGTCTGTTATGTTGGGATTAAACCTGACATGCAGGGCATCGTTTTCACGGATACACAACGACATGTGCGACTATTTCTCTACACATATTTCTGAGTAAATGACAATCCTCATAGTAACGCTGTTCGACTCGTAAAGCAGTCGAGTTCATGTGATAACTCAATTTAACGTCTTGTAGCTAGCGCTAGCATGTCCATCTGCTTCGTCGTATGTAATCAGATAATATTAAAGGTGCTGGCATTATTTAAGCATGAAGGAGTACTTGAACGGAGCAGATAAAATAAATAGAAATATATATGTATAATAAGCTGTAGGGTATAGGCGCTTAAGTCGGACAGCATTCAAATGAGGATATCTTAGTGCTCTGAAGTTTGAAGCAACGCTGATATCTTGCTAGCGTCCCACGCAGACCAAAAGTCAAAGTCAATATTTAACACTGAGTCAATAACCCGAAGAACGTTGTTTATCTAGAAGTTTAGCAAAGAGCATGAACGTGCAGGATTATTCTCTATGAAGATACAATCAGCTAGAGTGGACTGAAGCCCCTGCTAACCCAACCTGTCATGTTGAATTTATTCATCATTTGTGGTCCATATGGTTGTAGTTGTACTCATTTTGTCACAGACAGTGAGACTATTTTTCAGTCAGACTGAGCAAATGTAAATGTTGTGTTATTAATCCAACAATCTGCTAATGCTAAAACAGTCCCAGGCTGAGAAGTGAGCGGATTATGTCCTGTTGGATTTGTTCACAGGGAGAAACAGGAACACCTGTTAGTGTTGTGAAGAAACACAGGCCTCTCAGCTTGATCCCTAACCCCCTATCCATGACTTTAGTTGCCAGATGACACAAATAGTTTCTTCCTTTTCCCACATTGATCATTTGACCCAGTGTTAGTTGGTCATTTGCAGCCCTTGTTTTGAAAACTGAATGCATATTTTACATGCTTCGTTAATTAAAACCTTTCCCAACAGCTAAAGAAGATCCTCCAAGTTGTAATCAAGGACAGATGTACTATCCACGTTGCCACGGTGGATATGGTGTCACACTTGAGAAGGGGATGTCATTTGTATCACTTTTCTGCGTTGGGCAGGTTTGATAAAACATGTTGGTGCGTTAAGCCAAGATATTTTTTTCCTTGCCTTTTTCTTTACACTGTATGGAGCTTAAAGTGTGAATGGTGACAGCACTGGAGGACAAGTGAACAAAAGGTCTGCACTGGAAGACAAGACGGTGTTGTGGGAGTGGATACTGGACCAAGAGGGCAGTTCCACAACGACACATATCATGCTGCAGGAACACTAGGGTCCCTGTGTGAGACCCCCTCTTTTTGGCGCTTGTTTTTTTTTTTTCTTATTCTGCAGCCTGATCGATTTTGGATGGTTGAGAACAAGGGCAACTTTGAAGGAGCCCACCGGTGGCTGTGGTTTGGCCAGAGCTGACAAACTGCTTGCCAGCTATTGCTGATTTAGTGCTTGCCAGCTATTGCTGTAGCATTCTTCATTTTGGTCTCCAGTATGGTGAATGGAGGCTGGAGGCATTGCAGCAGTAAAACTGAACCCTTAATACTTGTGTAGCAGATTACATTCCATCATTTTCCCTGTACTGCGAAGGATTGCATTCAAGCTTTCAAAAACCTTTTCCTTTGCTGGGGAAAAAAAACAACTGAGTCAAGGTCATTTTTTAAATTTTGGGAAAAGACTGTGCCAGAGGATGAAGCTGAGGAAACAGGTGACGGTGTGTGGAGGAGCCATATTCTGTGTGGCTGTATTCTCGCTGTATCTCATGTTGGATCGAGTCCAACATGACCCCGCAAGGCGACAGAATGGCGGGAACTTTCCACGGGTAAGAAAAATGACTGTAGTTGTACGTTTTTAATCTTTTTGTTTATGTGATGGACGTGTAAAGATTTTGCTTAAGCCAGATTTTGTTTACATTAGTCCTTTTTCAGCCTGTAACTCAAGGAGTAGTATGTATTCTTTGTGTGAACATTCCAAATGTAAATTTTCATGTCAAGTCACAAACCTTTCACAGAAGCTTGAGGGCTCGTCAATTCCAAACTGCTTTTAGTCATGGCTGAATAAGGAGATGTTTGAGTACTCTTATTTCCAGTCGTATAACACATGTTTGTTCATTGTAACAGAGAGAAGAAGAATGTGGGTGTAGTTTGCACATGTTCCATGATGTTGGACAGCTGTGTGAGAAGTATTTCTGTATGCTTTTTTAGAGCCAAATCTCAGTTCTGCAGAACCGGATAGAGCAGCTCGAGCAGCTCCTGGAGGAAAACCACCAAATCATCAGCCACATAAAGGACTCTGTGATGGAGCTCACAGACACAGGAGCTGTGTCTCCCAGTGGCCACCTGCCATTCAGGAGTGCCAATGGTTCCTGGGTCCTGCCGTTCGATGGGCGCCCCAGTTTCTTCGCTGTTAAGCCCCAGGATTGCCAATTTGCTGCAGGCAGTCCTGGTGAAGCAGATGTTCAGGTAAGCTCAATACAAGGCTAATTTGTCCTTGTTCTCAAATTTTCTACCGTCATTTCTGTCTTGTTTTTGGTGAGCAAATGCTGAGTTTACGTTTCATCTCAGATGCTGGACGTATACTCTCTACTCAAGTTTGACAACCCTGATGGTGGCGTGTGGAAACAAGGCTTTGACATAACTTACGAACCTGAAGAGTGGGACAGCGAACCGTTGCAAGTGTTTGTGGTCCCTCACTCTCACAATGATCCAGGTGAGTTGTTTAAAACATGCTGAATAGCCACAAACAATGAAAGTACAAAGATATTTGGAATGGAAAATTGTAGCTTTTTCTAGGGATGGATTAGCTGAGATTATATTTTTGACTGACATTTCCATTAAGCATTTTTAGCAGCCTGTCACATGCTTGTTAACTTGACAGTTATATGATATGAGAGGTAGCAGAAACCTGCACATTTGTCCTTAATCTTTTGAAATAATAGGTTTCATTTTGTGTGGCATTTGTTTAACGTCAGCTGTAAATGTTTTGTTTCTTTTTTACACACACACACACACACACACACACACACACACACACACACACACACACACACACACACACACACACACACACACACACACACACACTGTCACATGTGTGAGTTCCAGTTCTCTTTAATATTTCCACTTCTGTGTTGCTGCTCATGATGGAACTTGAGAAGGATGTGGAACTGTGATTTCTGTGAAATATTTTAGCCAAAAATATGAGCTAAATATTTTGCATGATGTTTATGGACTGTAATATTATAGTCTGTTGTACTCTGTTGGGTATTCACCCTGCTTTTCAGTCACTTTCTTTGAAACCACTCTGCTAAATAGCTTTTTGAGGGGAAGAGCTGTACTTGAATAAAATATGAGTTTTATTTTTGATCCGTGGCAGCATTTTCCACAGGATTTAGTCTCCTACTTGCTCTGCCATCTTGTCTTTGTATCAGCCAGTAAGATAAAGGCAGGACTGTGTGTTGTTTCAAACATAGTCCAACTAATAGTGGAAGGTTGGCCAGCTTTTGTGCAAATTGCTCATGACTAGAATCATATTTTTTTAGGTTGGATCAAGACCTTTGACAAGTACTTCACCGACCAGACGCAGCATATATTGAATAACATGGTGGTGAAGCTAGCAGAAGATCCTCGCAGGAAGTTCATCTGGTCTGAGATTTCCTTCTTCTCCAAGTGGTGGGAGACTGCAGATATACACAAGCAGGAGGCTATGCGCAAGTAAATCACTGCTTTGAGATGCATACAGCTTTCCATGTACCATATTTTCTGCACTATAAGGCGCACCTAAAAGCCTAATATTTTCTCATAAACTCGTAGTGTGCCTTATAATCCGGTGTGTCTTATATATGGATTAATATTCATATTAATATTGGTTAAAAACACGATCGCTGAAAAAAAGCCGGCAGTCTGGCCACCAGTCATGCCGCACTCCACCACCAGAGGAGCCCCCTCACAAGGCACTCGGGCCTACGCCCCCTAACAACGGTAGTCAAGGGGCGTCACCGAAGTCCCGGCTCTGACTGAGCTGCTCTCAGACGGTAGAGCAGACTGTAGGAGCACCGGTGATTACGTAGCAAAACATAAGGAACTTTAAACAATTCTATTAATAAAGTTTGACTGACTGACTGATCTCAGTATTTCCTAACTATTTGGCATCGGAAATAACCCACTTTAAACTTAATTGGTCTTAAAAATGCCATTGTGCTGGAATCTAGTGAGGGTCCATTCTATTAGTCTGTGGAAACACACGGAGAAACTGGCATAAAGGTGAATGAAAGACCCTCAAAGCTGAACTTCCAGCCTTTTCTGAAATTTCAAGAGCAGAGTCACTGCTAGACAAAGGTGCCAACGGGTGTGCTGCAATTGATTTACAAATGTAGTTGATAGCTCTGGGGGGGCGGCGGAGGGGCACATTCAGGCTTGTGTATTCTGTCTGCAGTGACGTGCTGTGAGATTCACGGCGGTTAGACACCGACGTTAAAGTCAGTTCTAGGAGTAAAACAGCATCATATTTGCCAGTAAATTAGCAGCCTGACATTAAAAACTAGTTAAAAAATTGTTTAGGACACACAGCAGCAAAAAGCTGCACCTCACCTCCGACTGGACTACCGATCGATCGAAACAATATCAATAAACGAAGACTAACGTCGGAGCTTAAATATCTGCTTTGAACTTCAGATCAGGAAATAATCCGCTCTGTTCACACTGACTGCACTCATAATGAATTTAAACCAGTTTTTAATGTCAGGTTTTTTAATATGCGTGTTGACTTCTTTCTAAGATGGCCAAGTGATCAAGTGATCAGGTTTCCTTGATAAGGCTCAGAATGGCTTATTGACATAACAATAGGGGCCATTCAAAGGTAGTCAGGAAGTCATGAATGCAATCATGACTTGCCTGAGCAGCGTGGCTCTGTCTAGTGGACGGATTGCGCAACTACAGCCGGTGCAGTTTATCAAATAAATTTTATTTATTTTTTATTGTGTGCGCCTTATAATCAGGTGCACCTTATAGTGCGGAAAATACTGTAATTGCCCTCCTAAATCTGGGAATTGGTTTTGATGTCTTTGATGCTCGCTTCTTTAAATCCAGTATTTTACTCAATGGGTGGTATTCAGATTCCTCTAAAAATAGCTTCTCTGGTTAATAAGACCCTCCTTCTTAACGCCTGGATTATCGTCACCTTGTCTTCCTTATCCTCTCTGTTCGACAGACTGGTACTTGGAGGGCAGCTAGAGATTGTGACTGGAGGATGGGTGATGACGGATGAAGCCAATGTTCATTACTTTGCCATGATAGACCAGCTCATTGAAGGACATCAGTGGCTGGAGAGAAATCTAGGTACACAAGCAATCTGAAATGTTTACACGGGCCATTTCATTTATATCACTATGAATAACGCTTAAGATGTGCTTTTTCTTTTCATCATATTTGAGGATTCTTGCCCCTTGCTTCACTATATTTAAGGCTAACGTAAGTCTCTCAGTGCGTTATGGTAAAATCTGAGCTTGTCATTCCTAGTTCAGCTGGCGGGGAATCTCACCCAGTGGGGGGTAAAATACTTTCTGCTACTTTCAGGGCTCCCTGCTGAGGAGAATTTTGCAAAACATGTACCCCCCTTCCTTTGAAATGATTATAAACTTGCCTCGTCTTGCTTTCATAGGTATAACTCCTCGCAGTGGGTGGGCGGTGGACCCTTTTGGCCACAGCGCTACAATGCCCTTTCTGCTGAAGAGGGCCAACCTGACCAGCATGCTCATCCAGAGAGTCCACTACTCTATAAAAAAACACTTTTCCTCCACCCGCAGCCTTGAGTTTATGTGGAGGCAATCCTGGGGTGAGTGGAGCAGAGCCAGCAGTGCCATCTGATTCAAGTGCTTATCTTTGTTGAGCTCATTGCGGAGTGAGTCATGCCACTTTAGCTTTTTTTAGAACAACACAAAGTGTGTTATTGTCTCGAAGGATTTGTCTCCATGATTATTTGTTAATGAATTAAACGTTTACAGATACTTGATTCTTCATTGGTTTAAAATGAAAAAAAAAAGAAGAAACATTTGATCTGAAACAGATAACAGAGATGATCAGTTTCCTGTATTAATTTTGGGTTTGTTTGTATTGTGTACATTTTGCTGCAGTAACCAGTGTGAATTTTGGTGGTCCTTTCAGAAATATGGGTTGTGACCTTAAAATGGCAAGTCTTCAGTAACTCGTTGGCTGCCAGCGCTTTGTTGCAATTGATCACCTTCAGTCGACTTTCTCCGATGCTCCGAACATTTATTGGTGCTTTCAGCCTGAGCCCTGACATACACAAAAGTTGTTGCATCGTAAGCTGCCGCACTTCTTTCCTTGATTTGCTATCCGTGCCCCACCCCTTCCCGTTGAAAAACACAATTGACGTCTATAGATGTCATTGACAACCAGTGAGTTAAGGGCACTGGTGTCATTATCACAACAGAATATACCTTTTTGTGCATTTTAATCTGATACTTTTGGAGCAGCGCTCGACAACGGATGTCTCTCATGCCAAAGGTCTGCTTTCTCTTTTTCACTGCTCGACAGACACAGGATCGAGCACGGACATCTTTTGCCACATGATGCCTTTTTACAGCTATGACGTGCCTCACACCTGTGGGCCTGACCCGAAGATCTGCTGCCAGTTTGATTTCAAGAGGTTACCAGGAGGTCGGATAAACTGTCCGTGGAAAGTTCCACCGAAAGCTGTGGTTGAGGCCAATGTAGCAGAGAGGTGAGACGCGTGGTGGTCGACTATCTCTGATTCTGTTGTTAATGCAGTGGAAATGGCTTTTCTGTCTGTTCGTGTTTATTCATCAGTTAATTTCATTATAGGTGTCCAATAACTTCAGAAATTTAATCCATGACATAGTGATGATCATTTAAATCATTCATTCTGCAAAGAACCAAACATTCTGAGTCTCCTGCTCCTCAAGTGTCCTGCATCAGTCGTCTTGCATGTATTCTGATTTAGTTTTGAATATCAACCCCGTTGAGCTGCTTTCGTAGAAGAACTTTCCAGAAGACATATTCCACTGCTTAATGGAAAACACCTGCTGGGCTGTATCCTACAATATTGGCAGAAGGGGTTAAATTTTGATGCCAAGAAATGTGCCCTCAATGTTTCCCCCTGTCAACCTTCCTCTCTCTCAATCAGGGCAAACCTACTCCTGGATCAGTACCGTAAAAAGTCAAAACTGTACCGCAGTAAGATCCTCCTTGTCCCCCTGGGAGATGACTTTCGCTATGACAAGGCGCTGGAGTGGGATCAACAGTACATCAACTACCAGAAGCTGTTTGACTACATGAATTCTCACCCAGAGCTACACGTACAAGTGAGGGAATAATTTGTCAACTGTCAGTGTTGCCTTTTTCGATGTTCTTGCGCTTCTCGGCGGAACCTTTCTTGTGATAATGAATCATGCAGAGATAGTTTAACTTGCCGACAGAGCGGAGAATCTGTCACATTTCATTGGAGGTGCCATGCGAGATGAAAGGCGCATGCATATCTCTGGGAATTTATTTATTTGTTTTAGCTGCGGTTGAGTGAAGAATGTATTTCTTGTCTGTCTGGCTGCTTATCCAGGCTCAGTTTGGGACTCTGACTGACTACTTCAACGCTGTATACAAAGCACATGGCGTGGCCCAGGGGTCCAGACCAGCAGACTACCCTGTGCTTAGCGGAGATTTCTTTGCCTATGCAGACCGTGAAGACCACTACTGGACTGGTTATTTTACCTCTCGACCCTTTTACAAGAGCTTGGATCGCGTTATAGAGTCACACCTCAGGTGAGAGAGATTCAGTCACACATCACTGATGCCTGCAGTGTGCACTGCTTTAAAATACTATAGCTTTATACACAGAGATTGCGTGGCAGCACCACCACAAAGACACTTCTCTATGACACCCATTTTTGTTTGCACTCGATAATGGCGATGAAAATAACCCTGTTCAGACAGCGCTTTCGTTCATGGCCTGAAACAACTTTATTCTGCCCAGCAGTTAATTTGAACACAATGTGGGAGTAATGGGGTGTCAGTTTGTTCCAACTTGGTGATGCCTGTGGAAGTAGTAACAGCACTGAAACAGGCATTTTGTCTGACTAGAGGGGGATGTTGTAGTTCTATGCTGGGGTGTCGGTCCTAGCCTGGGGGATATCCCAATGTGGAAGCAACAGAAGTCCATTATAATAAGCCCACAGGATGACCTTTAATTGGGGAGATGGTGAACTACGCCTGATTTTACTCTTGTTAATGTGTGAAGCTGACATGGTAAGAACACTCACACCAAGGTGAAGTTATAATGTAAGTCTTAGAGAGGCTAATGTTACGTCCCTGTTATGACGTCTGACCTTATACTATGCTCAAGAGGTTCAAGAACTCCTGGACTTCACTGTCTTCCTAATTTGGAGTCATTTTTGATCGATTTTTCTTTTTAATTGTGTAAGCTTCTAACTGCTATGAGTGCTTTTTAAATCTCCAGCTAATCACTCATATAGTACATCATCAAAATGTCAGCGAGCCATTCTGTTCTTCTAGTTTGTCTTTGCACAAAGACCAAAATGTTGCTTCCAGTTCAGAAGAAATGGCAATTAATAAACTAAATGTTTTCTATAAATATTTTTCTAAAACATTGGAAGCCTTTTTTTTTTAAACAAAATGAATCATTTGCATACAGAGTTAGTCAAACATTTCAATAAAGTCTAAGAACATACCTATGTACATAATTTTTAAAAGTATGAATTGGTTGCTTGCCAAGCACTTTTTACCTTTTCCTCACAGCTATGAACAAGGCAGTCACAGACTGCAACATCCAGCGACACCCTTGAATTCAAAGTTTTACCCTGACCTACTTGCGTAGCTCAGAGATCAAAGCTAGTGTTTTTATCTATGGTCTTACTCACACTGGCCTTCTCCCTCGTCTTTCTACTTTATCCAGTTCCTGAGAGAACAAAAGTTGAAATTTGACTTTGACCTAGCTTTCTCGAGGTCAAGGTCATCATCTCATTTTCTTGGTGGACTAACGAACGGACGAACACTGAGAATTATAATACATCACCACTTTGAAGCAGGATGTAACAATTAAACTGAAGACAAAATTCTTCTGGGATGCTTTCCAAACTTTTAAAAATCACCCGCCATCCTAAAACAATGTGGTTATTTAAGCTGCTTTGCTAATTAGATGAAGCTATTTATTGTCCTCTCTTCAATCTCCTTCCAGGGGGGCAGAGATCCTCTACAGCCTGGCAGTTGCAAACGCTCGACACGCTGGAATGGAAGGGCGTTACCCAATTTCAGATTATAGCCTGTTGGTGGATGCCAGGCGATCTGTTGGGCTTTTTCAGCATCATGATGCTATCACTGGTACAGCAAAGGAAAATGTGGTCATCGACTATGGCAACAAGTAAGGATCTGATAAGCGATGTTGGCATGTGTTTCAGATTGAATATATACTGTACAGTATATATACAGTATACTGTATATATACATATAGTATGTATATATATGTATGTATGTACATATGTATGTATATATGTGTATATATAATATGTGTGTGTGTGTATATGTATGTACATACAGTCAAACCTCGGTTTTCGAACGCTTCTGTTCTCGACCAAATCGGTTTTCGACCAGAAAATCCGAGAATTTTACGTCTCTGAACTCGATCAAAATCCGGCTCTCGACCAAACCGAATGAAGCCGAGCGTACCTGAACGCGACTCACTCGGGAGCCGAGTGAACTGCCCAGGATGCTTCCTCCGTAGCGCATTCATGTTCAAAGTTCGATAGGATATCTTTTATTAAAATAAAACAGTGTATTTTTCTACGCCTTTTTATTTATGGTAAACAGTATACAGTGCAGTTTATGGTGTAAAATAGTTTAAAAAAATAAAAAAAAATAAATACAAAATAAAACAAACTTAGAAAAAGTTGTTTTTTAGACCTGGAAGGGATTAAAATTATTTACATTAATTATAATGGGAAAAATATATATGTATAAAATATATATATAGGCACTAAATTTATGATAGATAAAAACTGCCTCCTTTTGCCTCATGTCTGTGGCTTTATATTAGCATGTTAATACTTTGAAGCATGACTGATTATAGTCTTCTGTGAGTGCTGCAGTTAAGAATTCATTCTTTTGCTTTCTATAAAGATTACTGCGCTCCCTCATCGGCCTGAAAAGAGTAATCATCAATGCTGCCCACTTCTTGGTGATGAAGAATAAAGAGTTTTATCGCTTCTACCAAACGGAATCCTTCCTGGAGACGGTAAGAGGAAATGTGGAGTAATTGCATGAAAAACCTGTGTTTAAGTGCTTGTTCGGGCATTCAGTGTGTCTTCTGTTTTGTTTTTTTGTTTCTGCAGGATGACAGACGTGCTACTCAAGACTCGCTGCCTCAGCGCACACTAATCGAGCTAGACCCAGCAGGACCGAGGTATTATCAGCATCCCCTCGCTCTTTTCATCTACGCTGCCTCCCCTCTCGGCGTCTCCTCTCCCATCTTCTTCCTCTGATTGCTCCCCCCCCCCATCAAACCTGTTCTTTACGTAGATACATGGTCCTGTTCAACCCCATCGAGCAGGAGCGGCTGTGTGCGGTGACTGTGTTGGTCAACACGGTTAAAGTGCGGGTGCTTACGGAGGATGGTCAGACTCTCCCCGTGCAGCTCAGTGCTCAGTGGAGCTCTGCCAGTCAAATGAGCGCAGAAGTGTTTGAGGTAAGTACTGGCAGCAGTTGTTTAATGTGGTTGAGAATGGACGTAAAGCCTTGTTGGGAATGACCGCTGCTTATGCAAGAAAAAAAAAACTCCCGAGGGATATTTATGAAGGTTGATAAATTGCCTCAAGTAATATAACTTGAGTCTGTGCCTGCTGGGGCTGAAGACTATAAATTTTACACCTCATCGCTGCTCGAGGCTACTAGAATGTTGTATAGCAGAGCACACCTGAGCTTCTGACAGAACCGACAGGGGGTCAAGTTGCCCTGGGGGTTATGTAGGTAGCAGGTTTTCACAGGGAAGGCAAATACATATTTTAATAAGGGTTATGTCTGGTGCAAGTGGTAGAGACAGATCGCTGCTATGGCTATGACTTTAAATTAATTTCACAATTATGTCTAACTGAATGAGTGTGAAGTAAGTAATACACTATAACTAGACTTTGAATAAGGAGCCCTCAGAGTTATAGTTGTTACGGGTTTTATCCCTTTTTTCAGTGTTTCTTTTGGTTCTTCTTACCCCCCCCCCCACAACAAAAAATAAAAACAGTCCAAGTTGAAGCAGAACAAATTGTATATTGATTGCGCAGTAATAACAAAAAGCTTCCCATCAATATCAAGAACAGCCCTGCTGATTCATTTATTATGCGTAAATAAAATTCCCCAGCCAATAATAATGACTCAAAATGAGAAATCTATTTTCAATGACGCTATCTTTCATCTCGCTTTAATTACAGCACGCTGCCAATGTTTAAATGCTTTTAGCTAATAAAGAATGCGTTACGGTCAACACTCATCATTAAAATTAGCGAGCAGAGCCAAGCCAGAGGCTGTAAAACACAAGCTTTTAGGGTTTGTTCACATTTTTAATTGCAACGATGATGTAGTTTATCACCATTCTTTGACCCTCCATCTAGGCAACATTCATGGTACGTCTGCCACCTCTGGGCCTGGCTGTGTTCCATATTTATGAGTCCCCCGACTCGCCCATGACGCTCCGCTCCGACACCCTGCTGCGGCTGCCTGGCCGGGGCGTCACTGCTCGAGCTGGGGACCCACTTCCTGTCCGATCTCAGCAGTCCGACTCTCAGACGTTCTACATCAGCAGTCAGTCTCTGATCCTGGGCTTCTCTGGAACCACTGGCCTGCTGGAGGTTTGGTTTACACCAACTTCTGTCTGAATTAAGTTCAAAAACTTTTGTGATGTTTTCACTTCGATCTGTCAGAGAGAGAAAAAAACCATGAGCACCACATCTCTGTAAATCTGGCCTGTATTATCAAAGTGAACATGGCATGTGTTGTTGCTCTTGAAAAATCCTTTCATCTCCTCTCTTAATTTGTTTTTTTTTTCTTGCTCTGCATGATTCCTCTTCAACTGCTTTTTGATCTGCAGAGTATCAAACGCAAGGATGATCATGAAGAAGTGAAGGTTCAAATGCAATTTATGGTTTATGGCACCCGTCCCTCCAAAGACAAAAGTGGCGCTTACCTCTTCCTGCCTGATGGAACGGCAAAGGTATTCTGTCAGTTGGTGTATTTTGATGTTTGCCTGCTTGTGAATTCTGTCATTGCATCATGCTTGGCTGCTCGGGGCAAGTAAGCAGGCAGACTGTGTGCTGCTTCATGTTTTCTTGAAACACCACTGAGTGTCAGGGCCTTGTTTTCATGCTGTAATCTTCTGTTGTTTCCTAAAGCTTTTTCCAGTGTTCTGGAAAGTTTTAGCATTTCATTCTGCTCTCTTTCACTTTGCCTGTTCGTCCTTTCAGCCTTACAATCAGAAAGAGCCCGCTGTGGTGCGTGTTGTGGAGGGGCCTCTCTTCTCAGAGGTGGTGGCGCACTACCAACATTTCCAGCAGACCATTCGTATACACAACGTGCCAGGTACGTGACAACATGCGTGACAAAATGTCAATGTGTGTATCAATTGGGTACTCTTCCATCAGTTGCGTTTCTTCACACGACAGTAACATTTACAGTCAGGATTGTGAGATCACATTTCTCAGTTGTCCTGTTGATGATTTTGTTCTGCCAGGGGTGGATGGGCTGTCTGTGGACATCAGCACCATGGTAGACATCAGAGACCAGACCAATAAGGAGCTGGCGATGCGACTGGTCACTAACATCCAGAGTGGGGATGTCTTTTACACAGATCTCAATGGCTTTCAGGTCAGTTCCATCATTTGCAATCCACAAAGTAAGAAACACAAGGGAAACGTTCATCTGTAATTATAGGAGGGGTTGTACACAATCACAAGGGTATTTCTAAAAATTTAAGAACTAACTGACAATATAATTGTATTGGCAGTATAGTAGTATGTTTTATGTTTAATTATTATCGCTCCTTACTATACTGTTGAGATGTGTCATTTTCTAGGTGGCACAATGTTGTCGTGGTCTTGTAACAAAAAAATATTCTGGGTTGCCATCATTTTTGTGTGGAATCTGCATGTCTCACAGTCTCAAAGCAGGCAGTGTAGGCAAATTGGAATTAGTGACTAAAATTAAACTGGCAGCCAGCCCAGGGTATAACCCGCCTCGCTCCCAGTGTCCGATCCGGTCCACTTGTGAAACATAATTCTAGAAATTTGATGGATGGGTGGTTGGTGGCGCTGATGCTTCACTGCAAAAAGATTCCAGGTTCAATTCCATCCTGTGTGGAATTTGTATGTTCTCCGCATGTCTGCATGATCTCCCACTTCTAAAAACCTTTAGTTTAGGTGAACTGGTCACACCAAATTGTCTCTCGGTTTGAGCGTGTGCGTGTCTGTTTGTCTTTTGTGTGGCCCTGCGATAAGTTGACGTCTTATCAGGGGTGTACCCCACCTCTCGCCTGTAGTTTGCTGGGACCACAATAGTCTTTCCGACAAGAACATTGATGGATGTACTGACATCATGCTGTTTGATGTCTTCTTGTAGATGCAGCCCCGTCAACACTACCTAAAGCTCCCCCTGCAGGCGAACTTCTACCCCATGCCCAGCCAAGCGTACATTCAGGACAGCCACCACCGCCTCACGCTGCACACAGCTCAGTCTCTGGGTGTGAGCAGCTTGGAGAGTGGTCTGTATTTCATTGTTTTATTTAATGCTTTTCCATGTTGTTTTTTTAAATTAAGTTATTCCTGAAATCCTTTTATTTTTCATATATTACAGTTTCAGTAGTTTATTTCTTTCTGTCTTCAATCTTGAGGATTTCAGGAATAAAAACTGTTTATACGAATAATGTATTGAGCTAATCCTTTTATCATCCACGTGACTTATGGAGGCCTTTTATAAAGGGAACATATGGAGCTGTGTATTTTGTTTCAAAATTCAGTCCACCAGTTTGTGTGTGAATGCTGTTGTTCACGCTCATGTTTCTCCTCCCTCAGGCCAGCTTGAAGTGATCATGGACAGGCGGCTGATGCAAGATGACAACCGTGGACTGGGTCAGGGCTTGAAGGACAACAAGAAGACCATCAACCATTTCCGGCTCCTACTGGAGAGGAGATCTACAGGAAACAAGGTCAGGAAAATGTCGACAAAGGCAGCTAATGTATTTTGGTCAGGTTCCCTTGAAAATTCCTTCACACCACATCTGACTCTGTGGAGCTAAATGAATCAAATCTGTGGAGCATGAGTGTTATGTCCTTCATGCTGTGCTTATTAACCCCTTTAGTTTTATTTTAGCAGTACTAATTAACACTCCATCTGTTTTATTTGTTGTTGCTATTCTCTTTTCTCCGACTTCCTTCTCTTCCTTTTCCACTTCATTACCCTCAGTATGACGGCATCTTTGCCAAACTCTCTTCCTTCTTTCATTCATTGCTCTCCAAAATCTTGAGTGGCGGAGTTCAAGAGGTAACGTTGCTGTGGCAACAGCGAGGGTGCTTGATAGCTGACATTAGTGTGTGCTGTACCTTTTTTTTTTTTTTTTTTGCTTTCCTCCACCTCCGTAGACATTTCCAAACCAGTCCATCTTTATGACGGTGCAGTTGAAAGCAACAAATTGTATCATTTGTTAAGTAGAACATTGACAGAGAGTGAACAGCATCAGCTGATTTGTTGCAACTTCATCCCGATTATCATGAACAGTTTTAACACAGAGCTGCTGGATGATGAAACTGCATCACAGCGCTGTGTGTGTTAGAAGCCAAATATGGATCGATTAGCGCTGTCTGTATTAGAGATGAATCGTAGCTCATACTGATTAGAGCCTATTCCACATGTAGTGTAGCAGTTGCAAAATAATGACTCACTAATGTTGCATCAGTGTCGCTTAATTGATATGTTTCTGCCCTCCTACAGATGATGGACAGTACAACAAATAGCTTCCCATCTATACTCAGTCACATGACCAGCGCCTTTCTGAACCAAGAGGTCTTGGCGCTGCCCGTCCTGCCCAAAAGGCGTGGCGTCCCTCCTCTGCAAACCTTCGCCCCTCTCAAGTCCATCATGCCCTGCGACTTCCGTCTGGTGAACTTGCGCAGCATCCAGAGCCAGGTGATGAAACAGAGTAGCAGCGCTGACTCGCTTTAACTCTGCCGTATTGACTCAACCTGATTGTCTTTGCATGTGCCTGAGCAGGAAGACCCACTCTCTCCGTCTCCCTACACGGCATTGCTTCTTCACCGACTGGCTCTGGACTGCGGCCTGGAAGCTCAGAACCTGGCCTTCAACTGCACCACCACCCAGGGACAGGTCGGGCGGAAACACACGCATCATGTTTTCAGATTATAAAATGAAGACTTCTTCTCTGATTTTCAGTTGGAAAGAATTTAAATCAACAAATTAAATCTTTTTTTTTGTGTTTCTGTAAATTAACAAGGGTCGTTCTGTACAAAACATTTTTACTTCTCTGGAATATTTTCAAAATCTGTTGTTGCTCCTTTGACTTATTTTTCTGAATTCTATCTTCATTAAAAACTAAATTTGACATTCCCTAACCACCTCGTGGGTTTGTAACACCCTTTTCCTGGCCTTCTGTCTCTCTCTTTGCAGCTGAGCATATCCGGGCTGTTCAAGAACCTGGACCTGCAGCTGCTCCAGCCCATGTCTCTGACTCTGATGCACTCCAGGACGCCTCTGGCCAATGACTCCATGATCAGCCTGGATCCCATGGAGATCTCTGCCTTCAAGCTAAAACTGCGCTAAGAACCAATGTTGACTAATTGAATCAGTAAAAATAGACCGTGCTCCTTGGACCAAGAGTCAGACCCATGGAGGGGGCCAACGACAGGCAGCAGTGGATCTGTGTTTTGTCAAATAGAACCACAAAGACTTCAAATCGGAGACCAAGGGTCCACTGTAACGGGACTGACTGCACAGCAGGGGGGGGCAGCCGCTAGCTGTCACTGGACATCTCTTTGGGTGAACCCGGAGCGCTTTCAAAACGTAAACAACTGCCAGAACTGATCTTCAGACACAACAGGGGACCTGTCGTCTCTGAAATCTCATTGAGTTCTGCTTTGTAAGAACTTGTGTCTTTTTCTATACTTGCTCCATCCCAGAGAGAACTACTGAATGTAAATATCGAGGAAGGGGCTGGGTTGGGTTCGTGCCACATCAGAGTGCAATTTCCAAAGCTTTATTTGGTGTATGGGTATTTCATTTTCTTTCTGTTCTCAGTGAAGATGACGCGTCACAGCAATTTCATTTTTTGTGCCCATTGATATAACGTTGACTGCAGGTTTTGATTTTATTTTCCCCCCGACAGACTTGAATGCAGCCAAGAGAATGTGGGTGTGTGTATGCGTGTTTGTGTGTGGATGTGTGGGTGGTCGGTCTCTTCATCTCAACTCATGAGGAGGCCGTCTCTATTATACTGTTGTGTATCTGAACACCAGAGCTCCATGCCGCTCACGATGCAAATACAATGCGATTATTAGTGTTATCAGATGATCCGTCACCTTCTGTTGTGTTGGCAACTGTTCTGAAAACTTTCTCCGTTTCCCTGCGCTTCCTCTTTGCTGATGACAAACTGTTGGAAGGTCTGTGCATTTCAAACCTCCCAGTTCTTCATTCCTGGCTGGTTTTGTTCCCCACGCTGTGTGCAGTAGAAGACAAGACAAAGACTATACCTCATGTGCACCATATGGCAGATATCAGCATGAGTGTGTCTGTAGAGTTAGAGTTGTGTGAGTATCAGGGTTACAGTGTGTGCTATCAGGGACCATTCATTGTGCTGTTGGGTGCCATCCATTAGTCTGGCCGTCTGTGCCGAGCAGCTTATCATTATATCAGGAAAAAGGCAAAATCCTATTGTCGACCAGGATGTAAATTAAAGGTGAGGTTCACCTTAAAAATAAAAGTAGACTCACTCACTCTGGTAGTATTCGGCAACGCAGATGCGTTCGGTTCAAAGATAAGAGTCTTAAGCTGTGATAATAACTGTGCTAACGTCAAATGTTTGTGTCGAGTCTTTGTAATAAATTTTCCACAGACCAAGGTTTATTAATTTTTCACGAATTGCTTTGTACAAACAGCAATCCTGAACCCAGAATATTTTAAAGATTATACAAATATTGAAAAAGTAAAAGCAGCGCAGCTCATTTTAAAATCAAACAATGTTTGGCATTTCTGCTGGTTAAATAATCTCTAGGACGTATGAAATCATTTCATTTTCCTGTGATCATTTCTAAGATTATTGTTGCCTCTCTACTATGTAGATGAAGCTTAATAGATTTTCTTATTTGGTGCTCAGTGCACAAAAATGTATAATTTACAAAAGTTGACAGTGACTGATCAGCTTCAGACAAGTTTTATTATAGAAAGAAACCAGTAACCCTAACCAGTACTTCATAATTGAAGAAATTCTGACCATGTAGTGTTCAAACCGGCAACACATAAGACTGAATATTAAAAAATAGTAGTTTGAATACTATAAATAGTTGAGTCTATCATGTACAATGACAGAATGCTTCAACGTACAAAGGGACGGCAGGAGCTGTTTGTTTAAACAAGGTGGTTGCAAAATTGCTGCAGAAACACTGAGGAGTTGTTTAGGGGAACTATTTTATGGTCTATCCATTACATAGTGATACCATTCTGAAGTCTCTCTGTAGAATTCTGAGTCTGCACATACTCCTGCTTGTGTAAAATGATGAAGTAAGCTGAGTGATGTGAGTAAAAGTAATGGATGGCTCAAAACAAACTATCTGCATGGAAAGATTTGAGTAATAGGTAATTGACTGAGATGTAAGACTATCATTTTTTGGGTTTTTATTTTTTAAACCAATGCCTATCTTTCTTGACCAAATATATTTTTTTGTTAAGCTTTACAAGTCTGTCTCACGGCATGGAGGCTTTTTGTCACGCAGGCGTGGAGGATGTTGTCATCTGTGTCCAAAGCTGAGGCTGGACGTCTCACTGCCCAGCTGTGTTCCACTTTGTGCTTACATTGCCATTTCAGCCTGTCCCACTCTGTGTCCCTTCACTTTAGCCTCTCATCTTCTTCATTCTCCACAGGAAGTCCTCTGTTTTGTTACCATCCTCCTCCTTTTCTGGCCTGTCTGCTCTGTACATCCTGCCTTCTCCCTCAACCCCCCCCCCCCAGACTAAATTAACATTTCAACCAGACTAGATTACACCGCATCTTGAATTAGCACTTTCTCCTTCTCATAGCCTTCCCTCCCGCTGTTGTGATGTTGCATTTGTCTGTTTAGATGTCTTTTTTTTTTAAAAAATGTGATCTGTATCGTAGCACTATTTTTATTTGTTCAGAAGTAATATATGAAGCCAAGGTCTCCTCTGTTTATTCTTGGGGTGGGGGTGGGGGTGGGGGATTAAAACTACAATTGAGCATAAAAATGAAGTCAATAAAGACCAAACTACAAAAACATTTTTTAGAATTTGACTTTGGTTTGATTTAAAGAGACTGAAATCACAATGTACTGTCGTGGCTTGTGAGTGTCGGTAGGGGGCAGTGTTGAGTCAGTCTGGACCTGCAGGTTTCTACTGTTCAACGCCTCTACAAGGTCTCAACCCCACATAAAGCGAGAAACCCGCACTTAAAATGTCTCGTAATTAACAGCAGCATATTTCCACTCGATGTTTATTCCTTGGGGGGTTGAAGGTGGTGACGGAATCTGAGTCAAACATTAAAAAAAAAAAAAATTATTGTTCACGCTTTATAAAAATTAATGAAGGACACAGAAGGAGGAGGAAGAATAAAGCGCAGCGGCGGGGACGCCCGGGGCCCGGCTGTGATCGCGGTGCGCAGGGGTGATGCCCGTGGGACCCCCCCCCCCCACACACACACACACACCCGGGGACACTGCCTACATATTATTCCAGGCTGCCAACTGTTCTTCAACCTTTACGTGTGTGTGTGTGTGTGTGTGTGTGTGTGTGTAAGGGGGTGGCTATTTTTGGTTCCAGCGGCCGCTCAGCAATAATGTTTGACCAGCGGACACAATGGGACCGGAGCGCCGGTGTCAATTGACATGAATGTGAAATCAGCTAATTGTGGAGCTGATTTGTAGTTTTAATTAGTTTTTTTTTCTTCTTCTTCTTCTATAATCATGCAGTTATTAGGCAGCGCCGGGCAGAACATGACAGCTAATTAATGCAAGCCTAAAGAACATCCAGAGGGGAAATAAAAAAAGAAGAGGTAAGAAGAACCCGATCATAGCTCAAGGGAAACATGTGAAGGTGTGAATGAGGAGATAAAAGGTTTTAAAAACTCCACTCTCACAGTGGTCACATGTTTCTGTTCAGGCTTATAATGCTAAGCATGACGCACTGAAGTTCTCCCAGTAGATCTAATTATGAGCCCCTAGAATGAAAGCGTGTTCACCCGTGAACCCAGTGACCTGCTCCTGGACGGGGTTACTGCAAAGAAAAGCAGCTGATGACTAAAGCTGCTGCTGGCAGCACGTTGTTTCCCCTGCACGCATACAAAGCTGATCCATTTATAATAATTTAAAGTTTAAGTTGCCTCCGCATCCAGGCTGTGGAAACAGTTGGGGTTTTTTTTTTTTTTTTTTAAGGCTTTTTGGGCAGCACACTTTTTGTAATTCGACAGTAGGGAGAAGATTGGATGCTGGCACCCAGTTAGAACCTGAACGCCCAGAGTGATCCCACTTTTAGACAATGATACAAACAAGAGGCGGTGAACCATCTGTTCTTTGGGGTGTTGTTTGAATGTTAGGGGCTGTATTTGAGATGTTTAAACCCTAAAGGTTTTAAGATCTGGCAGCACAAAAAGCCTGTCTATGCAACACCCGAACTCAAGTTTATTCCAGCATGAAACATCTCCACAATATTAACATTAACTGTCAGTTAAATAAAAAAAAATAAAAAAAAAGGATATAAAACAAACATACAAAATTGCGAGATGATTATCCCCTTATATCTTAACAACTGTCACCAGTCTGGCCTTTTTTTTGTATCCAAAGACTTTTGATTCAACTTGTGCGGCAAGTTTTTAGTGTTTTAGTTGGGAAATAAAACAGCTGTTTGTCTTTCTATGTACAATGCTCACGATAAAAAAAAAAGGGAAAGCGCTTTACAGCAGATGAAGACATTCTGGGAGAAAAGCCCCAAAATCAATATATGCTGTGTGGGGAAAATGAAGAGAAAATGATGTCTCCCACCACTGGCTGCAATGGAAAAGAAAAATGTGGCAAAGGTCAGCTGAGCGGCTTTGGGCTAAGCGTCTCCCCCATTCACAAACAGCGTTACTCTTCTACAAGTCAATGAGATTTTTTCTGATATTTCTGTGTTGCGGTGGCAATTCCCACTGCGCATTGATTTAAAACACAGCATCCTCCACAGTTTCCTGCTTATCAAACAGCCCGCGGGACGTTTTAGTACGCCATCCCGGTACAATGCAGAAATCTGCAGTGATATTTTTTTTTTTTACTATTAATGAACTGTTTTGGCTTCAAAACCCCTTGGAATAAGATCCTAAAAAGTACAATAAAAGGTGTTTATCCCTCTAACTGACTGCACTTCTTACCAACATTTTCCAGTTCCTCCTGGGAGGGGGATCCCCAGGGATTCCCAGGTTAGATAAGTACTCCCTCCAGTGAGTTCTGGGCTCCACTCTGGGGGTCTCCTCCCAGGTGGATGTGCCTGGAAAACCTCCAAAGGGATGCGCCGCAGAGGTTAATAAAACATAAGAAATGCTAATTTTTCATACCACTGCCTCTGATGTGCCAAATGTTTGCACAGGGAACACTGCACTTATTTTTACATATGAAATTCAGTTTACTCATCACAGAGAGCACTGGATAACATTTAGCTTTGGGTGAGGCTTGATATGTCTAAAAATAACTAAAGATATGATGGTTTAGGTTATGAGGAACGTTTTGACTAACAATGGAGCTTGGAGACCGTGTTTCCTTTGTCCTGCAAACTGGGACTGTTGAGCTTGAGGGACAAGGCATTTACCTTTTAGGAGGCCCTGAGGCATAATGCTATTACAGTATGTTGCATTATGGGAAAAGAGTTCTCAGGAGTTTAAGAGCCTTGGCCTATATTGGGAGTCTGATAATATATAAAACCTGTTTTTATTTATTTATACCATTCTGTTCATTCAGTCTTATGGGAACACATTACAACATTTGTGAAGCTCTCCTTTTTGACACATCCGGCAGGATAATGCGGGACGGGCCATTTAGGCAAGAATGAGCCGGTGCTTAACACTTTAAAACTGATGATGGGTCATGAATACATCTGATAGAAAAACCATGTATTAAATGAGAGAAATTAAAAAATGTCAATAAATACATAAAAAACAATCGACTGACTCCTTGATGTGCTGTCCTGTGTTTTTGTGTGATGCTGCAGGCGCAGCTAAATTGAACTCTGTGTCTTGATGAAAGCTGTCCTCTCGCCGTGGCCGTCCACTTCCTCGCTGTCTGATTCAGACTGGTAGGAGATCAGGTCCTCGTCCCCCCACACAGTGGGGATCCCCTTGTAGGATATCCGTGCTTTCCTGTCCTCTCTTTGGCTGATGCCAAAACCAAGGCCCACCCCCACCCCCCTCATCTCTGAATACACAGAGGGCAGTTTGGTCCTCCAGCTCAAAGAGGCACCACGGGAGCGCATCTGCAACAAGAAGAACACCCCAACGAAGGCAGCAAGGATGAAGGCACAGCTAAGCACGGCCATGACAGCTGGCAGCTGAGTGGAAGGAGCTTTGCTGAGCTCTGGAGGCTCTTTGTCTTTTCCTTCGTCATTATCCGCTGCTGGGATCTCCCCCTCTGGTTCGACTCCTGCAACCTGGAGTGTCCCAACTGGTGGTGTTTTACGCAGGACCTGGTTCTGGTGCAGGCAGGAAGTGAAGACCAGATGGCTGTGAGGCGGACAGGACAGGCAGTCTGACAGTCCTGTGCCAGAGCAGGTGAGGCAAGCAGGGTTGCAGGGCAGACAGGCCTGGACAGAATATAAGTCGACCCAGTTCTCCAGGGAGAGGTTGAGGAGCTGCTGTCCTGAGGTGAAGCCCAGAGGACACAGCTTCACGCAGCCCTGGAGGAAGAGGTAGAAGCCGGGGCTACACTCTGGATGGAGAATGGAAGATGGAAACACAAGGAAGATCTTTTCTCACCATATACAATAAAACAATCAACCTACCATCTAAAACATTTCCTCCTCTGTGACGATTACTTTGGAAATTCACTGGAAAGAGTTACAGTCATCATTTTAACCCCAGAACACCATCGCCAGGTGATTTTCAAGTATATGTATTTACATAATTTTCAACATATTGCGATTGTATGAGTGCCCCCTTGTTCCTTACAGAGTGCTTTCACCAGGATAGTCTTAAATGTCCCAGGAATGGGTGAACCAAAGACAAAGTTTCCAGTATCCTTTTTTTTTTAAATTAATTTTTTGTTTTGTAACAAGTAATTTTTCAGTAATTTTGTCACTTTTTTTTAGGGTCCCCCCACGACACTTTTCTTTCATTTTGTTAGACCTGTCACAATTGGAAATAAAAGAAAAGCACTCTCATTTCTCATGTGTTGTCATATTTTAATGAATTTTGATGACAAGTAAAAATCACTGGCATTACTGATTGTGCTACTATTTTAAAGGATCATGTTCTAGGGCTAATAAAGTAGTTTACCCTAAGTTGTATATTTTTACTTTTTCCGCTGATGTCCCCAGACCCACCGAAAGATATTTGTGTGTTGAATCACCTGAACACTGTCTTTTGTAACCTTTTTTAAAAGAAAAAAAAAAATCACAGAGTGACTCCCAGGAAGCTAAGTTTTTAGGACACACGCCTTATGTAAAAAAAGTGTAATCAGGAACTATTGAAATGTAAATTCTAAATAAATTATGTAGAAGACGGTAGAGATTAAAGCCTCTATGCTTAGAAGCATAGCTTAAGTTCCAAACTCATCTGCCTTTCAATGAGGCAGTCATGCTCCTCTACAGTTGTTGACAACGTTGGACATCTTCAGCACTGATACAGATCTTGCTCTGATGCAGTTTTTTTAATCTGTCGCTGCTCTTTTATGCATCCCATATATGTATATACACATATGCATATCCTGACTTTTTTGATAAACAACAAGAGAGGCTAAAACAGGCAATCTGTATTCACAACATTAGTTTTTAAGCAAGCTAAAATACCAAGCACAGCTCAACCAAAAGCCTGTTTAGTACTAATGACTGTGTGCCAGAGCTAATACAGATGAGCCCATTCAACTTAAGTAGCTCCCGTTCACAGTTTTGTGTGTGAATGATCTCACCAATGCAGATCTGCTGAGCGTCAAAGGTCTTGCAGCTGTTGTTTGACGGTCGAGGGAAGTCAGATGATGAGGGGTTGATGATGCTGGGTCCGGTGCCCCACAAGATGAGGGTGAACTGACTCAACACACCTGAGAGAGTCGGAGAGCGACAGATAACAGAAAAAGAGAAGAGAGGTGAGAGTGTGAGATGTGGATGAGAATATTAATGCAACGATTCACCCAGAGCGTAGTGAGGACAGGATAAAGGGGTGGGAAAAAAAAGAGTGATGACAGTGGACTAAACAACATTGGAGGAGGATAAACAGAAGCTGAGGATACAGATGCATTCCTACTGCATTTTATTTCCCTGGATGCTTTAAGTAAACAAAGCCGCAGTAAAGCTCTAGGATTCGACTTGGACAAGATGCTTCCGTTTGCCTGTTAACAGAAAATGCAGCTCAATACAAGAGTTGTAAAAATAATTCTCAAGATACAAAAGTTCAGAAGGTTGCCTGCAACTTTTATTTGCAAAAGGATATTTTGTTTGCCTGGCAGTTGTAAGGTTTTAATCGGGATATATTTCTGAAAGCTGTGCCCCCGGAACCAAAAATTGGTTCCAACTAAATCAGATGAGAGGACAGGAAGTTTAGGGGAAACTGAGGACAGGCTACAAGGACAGGCGTGAAAAATGTGCAGAAGGACTTGAGTTGATGAGGGGACAGTTAATGACGACAAAACTGTGTGATTGATGCGACCGGGCTGAGCAGCTAATGACATGGAATTACCATAGTCGCGACCATTAGAGGCCACGTTCTCAATTTCCAGGGTCCATTCCCCTCGTGGGTCCTCATCCCATGAGTGGGTGGTCATGAAGGCCCAGTCATTGAATCCCTCTGCTGAAAAGTCATTGGGTCTGAGAGAACAGGGGGAGACAGGAAGATGTTCGCTTTATTTTTCCGCAGTACACCGAACACTTCTTCCCCAGCCAGAATGCTTGCGGGAATACCTGTACACCAGAAAAAAACAAAACACACACACACACACACACACACACACACACACACACACACACACACACACAAACTCATGGCGTGTTCTTCTGTGTGCGAGACAGACGTACAGTATAGGTTTTTAGATGTGGAAGGTGGTGTGTTTGTTCACCTGGGGAACAGTAGGGTGGAACGTGTTCCCAGGGGGCTGATGAGATGAATGGCCAGTTTTCCTCTCTGATTGTGAGCGAGCGTGATGCGAGCCTGAACGTGTTCCAGAGAGCTGACATACTCTGGCCGTCCCCAGCAGGCATCCACACTCTTGCTGAACACCAGCTTGTTCCCAACGTCTCTGCAGATTTTGACAAGTGGTGGGCAGAGTGGTTAATGTTGTGTGGCTGCAGAAGCGGACACAGACTGTGCTGCAAATCTATGCGACCATCACAGCTCTGGGCAGAATGCTATCAATCAGTCCGGGCTGGATTTCACAACAATTGCTTTTACTGTGGTTTGGATTCACTGTAGTTTAAACACATGAGACAGAGCTTCAAATGACCCCCCCCCCAACCTTGGTTCTGTGAGCATGGTGTGAACACACTGGTGCTGCGGTCCAACTGTGGTCCAGTTCTGTGCCAAAGCCACCATAGCACCTGCGTCCAAGAGCCCATAACCGTAGGAATGACTCACTGTGGGGGAGAAAAGAAAAAGCATGTAGCGACTGGCAGGTGGGCAGATTGCGGTGGACATAATATCACATCAAAAGAAATGACAGTCAGCCATCCACTCAGTTAAAGTAAAGTTTTATATTCAGCCCTTAAGCATACTGTCACAAATGGAGATACTTCAGACACACTTGAACTGTGTCCATCTTTAGATTTAAGAGCTTGAGGATCTACTGAGATTAGTCATCCATTTTTGAAGCAAGCAAACATCTGAATATACAGTATGTGTGCTTTTTTAATTTATTATCAGTGACGTTTTTATTCATAAACGCAGACAAATGTGTGAAATATCTGAAAATCGTTTTATCTTTGTTGGAGTGATGATCGTGTCACGTGTGAGTGGGGTAGACAACTGACAGGACGGCATTGTGGGATTACTTTCTGCACAGAAGCAAACACACAAATAAACTTACTGTGTACAGAGTAGATTAGTGTTTTCTTAAATTCAACGAGTCTTTCCACGGTAATTACTTCTCTATTGGCAGCAAGTTGGATTCATGTAACTGCATTAAATACTTTTTTGGGGGGGGAATTCAGAATAACCTATAGTATGGCACAAACATGGCACACACACAATACCACACAAGCTTGATCTGGTCTCGCCAGCCTCTACCTCTACGTCCCACTCCATTGGTCCTCCAGTCTACGGCGCTGAGGTGTGCGCGCTGGGATGTTCTCACCACCAAGTGCTGCATGTCTCTCCAGGTCAGGTTCATGCTGCACAAATACAGAAAAATAAGAAGAGGAAATCA
Source organism: Antennarius striatus (assembly GCF_040054535.1). NCBI lineage: Eukaryota > Metazoa > Chordata > Actinopteri > Lophiiformes > Antennariidae > Antennarius > Antennarius striatus. The sequence continues at coordinate 17,015,001 of NC_090779.1, read as the reverse complement.
TGATGACTGCTGGTATTATGTCTACTTTGTGCAAACAATGACAAAAGCCAGGTTTTGCTGACCTCAGCTGTTTCAAAAGTGAATATGAGGAGGTACACTTGTGACATATTATACAGAACCAGGAAGGCAGCCTGAAGGGTGTGTCAGTCAACCATGACAAACGGAAAGGCTCACACCACGGTTTTAATGCCATTATCAAAGGTATATTATAAAGGTATAGCGATGAAAGGTCAGGGAACACAGTAAAATAGTTGATGCAATATAGTGGAGTTCTGTGTCTTCACCATTCGGTAATACTCTCTAATAAGGTCTGGGACTGGGGGGTGGGGGTCACCTTCCACACAGCGTAAGGCCAACAAAACAGTTTTTTCTTCATATCGATTTATTGGGAGGCGCAGCACAGGAGATGATGAAAACTCTGCTCTGTGGGTTCAGATAATCAAAGCATGACTCACACTGGTGCAACACTATTCGACAGATAAAAACAAAAAAAACAAACACACACCGTGGACCATACGTTCGCATCAGCATTCACATCTCACACCCTCTCATGTGTTATTAATCGACAAGTTTGCCCATCTACTCAATGTCACCTCTGCTGAGAGTAAAGGGGAAAATAATAAAAGACCAGACGGCCAAAAACACTCCGCCTATTAAATGATTCCATCTATGAGACGAGTGTGGTCCCAGTCTGATAAACTGGCTATCCTGTTATTACTGCTGCCTGTCAGAAAGGGGAGCGGCCTGCTCGCTGACAGATACGACAGGATAGACTGTGTGGAGTGAACCTGAAGCTGTCAGTCAAGCGTCCTTCTCTAAGGATATCAGAGGTGACAATGGGACGGCGTGGATGTTCCCCTGAAATGAAACTATGCTTTGAGGTAAATGCTTGATTTGATTTGACACATGAGGGCTAATGTGAGTAAATTATTTATGAATTGACGACCGCTGACTGATAAGAGGATTGAATGCATGCCAGATAAAGATATGAACATAATGGACAACACAGAGCTGCTGATGGGAACGTGGATTCTGGCAGCTGAGGTCTAGAATGAGCGATGATGAGAAGCGTTGTGGAGTTTCTACAGGTATTCAGATGTATGTGTGGGCTGCAGCTGCTGATTTGTCTTGCTAATTAACTGATTATCAAAAGCTTGATTTAGTGAGGGGAAAAAAAAAAATCTGAGCTGGGATTCAGGCACACGGCTGACTGCCAGATGTGTGTGTGTGTGTGTGTGCGCACACGCAAATGAACACCTCTCATGTAAGAAGTGATTACATCGTTGATTGCTCATTGTAAAAAGGATGACACATAGTTTCAGTAGAAGGTTGAGACGTAGCAGTGTGGTTCTTACGCACTTGGCTTCCAGAGCCAGAGCAATGATCCCAGCAGCCAGTGGGGCAGAAGCTGACGTCCCGGTGTGAGAATCTGTGCATTTTTGCCTCAGGTCTGTGGTCACCTTAGAGCCAAGAGGGAGAGGAGAGAGTAAGACACTGAAACAGATACACAAGGAGTTCCTCACCTCAGAATGAGGAAAGGTCACAGTGAGAAAAGCTGAGAATTTGTCATAGGAGAGGACAAGACGAAGTCGGTCTGCAGTGACTGGAGATGGGTGGGGGGAGGGGGGTGAAGGGATGAGCAGGTAGGTTCAGCCTCAGGTCGGTGGATCCCAGCCAAAGGGCCATGCCAGTGATTGTCAACCAAATCAGCCCAGCCAGGTCGGGTGGTGTTGGTAACATGTTTGCACCATAGTCTCTTCCAGTGCCACAAAACTAATGAGGCCTGTCTGGGTCACAATGGGGCATGTCAGCAGTGACAAGAAGGCAGAGGGCAAAGCTAGTTGTGAAGGTTAGGGACAGATTCTGGGTTTGCCACTTTCTCATCAGACGGATTGCAGCACTAATGATCAGTTCCTGCAGGAAGAAGAGATCCGATTCTCCTGTCAGGCAAGTAAATGAAGAGGAGGTGTCAGAGGAGGTGCTGAAAAAAAAAAAAGGCCAAATATTCGCTGGTTCCAGCTTCTCCACTAAAATGTAATTTTAAATAACATGAAATTGAAAGATTAATCAATAGTAAAAACAAATATCAGTTAAAAAAATTAACACATACCCAACACATTGATTGGTCTCTTGGCAGTCCACCCACAAACAACCAAAGCATAAAACTATACAAAGTGATCAAAAAAATAGTAGTGTGGATAAAATAAAACTGTGTGCTCCACAAAGTAACTGATGCAGTGCATTCTTCAATTTAATACATTTGATGAGTTGAGTATTTGCTGGCCTGCAGCATGCTCCTGGTGCATTTAGTCGAGAATGACAGAGTTATGGTTGTTTCATGTTAGTGTACGTCCCTGAGGCGAGTCTTTCTTAAGATCACAAGCAGTTTGAAAGAAACATGTGTGTATCTCTGTGTATTTGTCAGCCGTGCGTGCTGTGTTTCACATCAGTCGCTCTGATTTTGACAGACTGATGCCCGTTTATGAGTTGAGAATTCCTCTTTACATGTACTTGAAAACGGTTGATATTGGATGAACGTGCATCAGCCTTTGACTGACTGCCACGAGGTATGAGATGTATGTTTTTTTTTTGTCATGCTGACACTGACAGTGCAACGAAGATTCAAAGTGCAAAAAAAAAAACCCGTGTAAAATCAGGGACGTTAGAAGTTTTGCTTCTGTGTGTGTGCGTGTGTGTGTGTACACCCACTATTTGTTTCTCCCCTGGGTTTCCAGAGCTGAAGGTGGTTGCAAGGGTGGAAGAGCATGGCTCGCTGTACCAAGGCACATTGCCAGACTGTGTGGTGCTGCTGATGGACAGGGTGTAGATGCTGTTGGTGTAGCCATCACAGTTACAGCTGTCCTGCTCCCGGCCACCGTTTCCAGAAGCCCACACGAAGATGGAGCCGAGTCTGTCACGTCCCTGTGGTGTAGAAACAGGAGACAGAAATGCATATGCTGAAATACCAAACCTCAGAAATGTACAGGATAAAAAGGGAAAGACGCTTAGAAAGACGTGGTTGAAGTGTGACAAACAACAGTCTGACAAAAGTACATGTCTCACCGCTATAATGCCTTGTCATTTATTGAACGCGCTTTGTTTCAGAACGAGCAAATTGCTTTAGGCACAACCGTTATTAATACATCATAATGCCGGGCGACTTACTGCAGCAGAACATCTGGTAACAAACAGAAGAAATGTAATTACAAATTCTACAGAACTGGGGCATGATGAATGATGTGATATCTGGGAAGACGACTGTGCACAAAAAATACACGAGATAAAATATTCACATTTAATCTAGGAAGCCAAAACTATCAGGCTAGTTTATGATTCAAATTTCACATAACATTTTTTTCAAAGAAACAAAGGATGTCCTGGCCAACCCATTTCCCTTTGTCTCAAGCTGATTGAATAAGCAGTTCTTCTTTTTTATTTTTTTATTTGGAAACCGATGGAATGTAGTTCAGTTTCTGCGACACTCAGCTACCAGGATCTTCGTAAGCGGTGGAAACTTTCTCAATTTTGCCCTCCATGCACTGATAACTTTTGGTCTTTAGAATTGATTTTTGAGATTTAGAAATTATTTCTACATTATGGATCTGTTTATCCCTGTCCTTACAGTGCTGATCCTAGGTCTCTGAATATAGCCAGAGGTAGTGTGACCAATACCTCAGGCTATATTCTCTCTGTCTTTGTTCATGACAAAAACAGAGAGCAACTGTAGTCACAAAGTTCTGAAAAAGCCTCTAGTTGTGGAACAACCTCAGTATTCTTTTGTCTTTTAGACACATCTTTTTAAAAGGGCTTTTCATTGAATTTCATTTTTTGCTTTAGGTATGTAGTCATATTTCAGTTTGCTTTTCTCTTCGTAAAATTTGATGAGCAAGGACTGTTTTTCTTTGTAAGGCCTTGCCAGCTCTCTTTTTAAATTTGTTATGTGACGCACCTATTTTTCAGCGCAATGCCAAAGAATCATTGTCACCTAGCAACTCTTTCATTCCGCTCTTACTATATCCCACCGCTCAAAACAATTCAAGCAAAAAATATTTTGTCAAAGTGTGAAATCATCAACACAGAGAAGGTGACTTTCAGATTGAAAGTAAAACATCAATGCAAAGTCAGAAATGAAAACTCTTCTTTTTCCACCAATGGTGGGTGGATGACAAATTCATTTTGTAGAACAAAACAGGAAGTATAGAGATGCATATGCTAAAGAAAGAAGAAAGAAACAGACGAAGCATGTACGAGAGGGACCTCTTTTACATCCCACATGTAGAGAAAAACAATGAAGCAGCGTGAAGCAAGAAAAATGTCAAGATGAGAGACACACAGTATATTCCATTTATTCCTCCAGTCTTGTTTATCTGCAGAAACAGTAAAATATAAAACTAGAATTATGGCCTTGCCATTCCATTCCCCCCACCAACCAGTAAGGTTGTAATTTACATCCATGCTCGTCCAGAATCATAAATCTACTGAAAACCAAGAAGTTTTATCAAAAAGCTTTTTTTTAAAAAATGCAAATTCCCACTATATTGTGATGTGACACCCCAGTGAAAAATCTCCTGTTAACAACACGCTGTTGTCACTTAGAGATGTTTTACTTAATGTTCTGCCAGCCCATGCAAATCACCATAATGCTATAAAATCCACTGAACCTGTGTTGGACTACCAGCAGAGAGATCCGGGCCTGTTTAATGGCTATCACCCAGGGAGAGGAAGTGAAGAAGGTGGACTCAAACAAGTAGCTTGGGGTCCAAATCAATAACGATCTGCACTGGACTAACTCACAACACTGAAGCCCGAAGGGTCGGAGCATGCTGTTGTTCCTGAAGAGACCCACATACAAAATTGATCTGCCTTGACTTTGTCAAGCTTTGTTTTTCTTGTTCTGTTCTATGTCAATATGTGTTTAAGTGCAATGACAAACATGGACAGAAACATAATTCCTGCATGCTTTTACATGCTTTGCCAGTAAAACCAAGTCTAATAAGAAACAATGTTTAGCCAGGAAGCAGACTATGCCTTCAAATATGGATGGTTCTGCAATAAAGCTATATATTATTATTATTATTATAAATGGATGCCTCACACACATCTTTTACGTGGTAGCACAAAAGATCTTGAAAGATTCAAGGTGCGCACTTGAGATTAGTGTCAATAATGCAGTAGAGGACCGAAGGTTACATGTGATTGTCTTGATCCTGATTCTGAGTCATAGTGTTGAACAATGGCTGGAAAACTGTCCCTGTAGAACGTTGTGTTATTGTAGTGTCTGGCTGTGAAGTTGGATAATGGAAAGATACCATTAGGGCATCACTAGATGTCATAATTAGCATATTCATTATTGAGTTATGGCTGATAGTGAATAGCGACCTTCATTTTTGACCTTTTGGAGTTAAAGTCCTAGTAAAGGTCACTAGTTATTGTCAGCCTGGCCTTGAACAATTGCAGCCAGTTAAGATGGGTTTGGATTCACACCCATCGGAGGACCTGGGAGTTCACGTGTTTTCCCATTCTACCTTTCCCTTCAGTCCAAAAATATGCAATATACTTTGAGTATATTTGTGACTTAAATATGGGTGTGAATGCTGGGCTTTATATCCATCAGCAATGTAATAAACCCGTTACCTGAACTTGACCATGCACATGACAAGGTGGTTAAAGAAAATGGATGGATGGATGGATGGATGGCTACAATATACATTGCTTCAGACTCTGGCTGTTGCAGAGGCAGAAAATGTGTGGAAAAAGGAATGTTTTGTATTTTCTGCTCTCTGTTGGCTTGTGTCTACCCTGTTGGTTAATCAAAAATTACTTCATATTATAATTTCCAATATTTTAGCTTCTCGGTCCATACAGCTACAAAGATACCGAGCCTTATCACTGTGTTGCAACACCTCTTTCTCTGGCAAATATGAACAGACCTCAATTTGGCCTCGACAAAGGCTTTGCATGAGCTTATGTTTTATATAGGATTATCCATTTAATTATCCATTTAATTTTGTTAATTGACTCCCACCTCTCTATCTCACATTGACCATGCACAGAAGTTGGGGAGAATGTTTTTCTGCTGTATGTACAATACTGTCTGAACCATACTATATGCTAACATTAAGAGACTTGAGGCTCTGGCTAATCCTCCTAAATCTTCCGGCCCTATTTCTGACCTTGTGCTGTCTTTGCTGCAGGTTATAGGGGGATATAAAGATATCTCAGTGCCAGGGGTTATCTCCTGCCAGAAAAACACACACTGAACCAGAGAGGTCCTATAGTGCTGCTGTCAGGCAATTTTTCCTCACTAAACACATTGTGACATGTGGATCATTTCCCATTTTAGGATGTGAAATTATGACTCATTCTAGTCGAAAGAAAGTGTGCAGTTTAATTCAATTATAAACCAATTACTGCAGCAATTGAATCTATTGAAACCATTGTTCTGCATGGACGCTCGCTGCTCTGTTCCAGTCCTCCCAGCTCATATTTATTGTTTAGCTGCTCTTAGAACCTCCTTGATGCAGCATGCTGACGTATGAGAAATGGCGACATTAGCAGCAGATAGAAAGATATACTCTTTTAATGGTATACTCTATGCAACCTTCATGGACTCTCCAGTAGGTAATGAACAAATTCACCTTGATTTTGTCCTTTTCAATAATATGTAGAAAATATTTGCATCAATGGAAACATGTTCAGGTTTGATTTCAACATCAGTTTGATGGAATGTAAGAAATTTGTCCCAATTTCGTTCAATATTTTGGGAAAAGACACGGGATGTTGAGAGAGTGAGGGAGGAGACTAATACCACTCTTATGCCTGTGGTATAAATATAAGCTAGAGCCAGCAGCCGCATAGCTTAGTTCAGCATAAATACTGGAGTTGGGCAAAGAACTATCTAAGCTTTGTCTACAGTTACAAAATCCTCAGCTCAGAATTACCATATTATGTCAGCTTGGTTTAACCCGTACATAAAGTGAATTCTAAGTAGAAGACTAGCATCCAACGACATAAATGGTGCTTTCAGAAATAATGAATTTGTGCCGATGTGAATAGACGTTAAGCTTTTTCATTGAACACACAATACTATTTAGAAACCTAGAGTGCATAAACCACATTCTCTCATTATAACAGAAAATTGGCAGACAGAGATGAAAACTGGGAAATCTCAAATGTGCATAAAATGTAAAATTCATCCTTGTGATGTCTTTGGGTCAAAAATAACCCAGCAGCTATGTCCAGCATCAGAAAAATCTCTATAATGACCTTTTTATCAACTTGATATTTGAAGACTTTTCCTGGAGTGACCCCAATATTAGGAAAGAAAAGAAGCATCACTTTCCTTCACATTACCATGAAAGTTGTGCACCTCCAGAGGACAGGGATTGTCTACGGGGCTTTTTTGACCCAGCAGTTAAAATCACGGTCACAGCGCCAGTTACACACTACAATAAAACACTACGGCACACACACACACACACACACACACACACGGAATTAAGATGATGAGGAGTGTGTTCTTGACTGATCTCTAACTAAAATAAATCTTTGTCCTGCAGGTACGGCTTCACCCTTCACCTCTACGTTCAAAGGCCTTGGACATAGAGATGAACTCACTAAATTAAGCAACTTAGTCCAACAAGCTAATTTTTTATGACTAGGAGATCGCACACTTCATCTTCTGCCGCTTCCTCCGCCGTAGCGGGTCATGGGGAGCTGGAGACTAACTCAGCTGGCATAGGGCGTGAGGCGGGGGACACTCCCGGCACGACCCACACACAAAGACGGACAGCCGTGCACACACACACTCACTCCTGCAGGCAATTTGGGACCTGCCAATCAACCCGAAGCGCATGTTTTTGGAGGTGGGAGGAAGCCGGAGAACCTGGAGAGAACCCATGCAGACACGGGGAGAGCATGTGAACTCCAGAGCGGGACTCGAACCCGGACCCGCCATGTTGTGAGGCGACAGCGCCACCGTGCCGCCGAGATCGCACACTTGCAAAATAAAATGGAATACATTTTGTAGTTCAATGCCTGAAAACATTACAGCACTGCCCAGAGAACCTGGCCATTATTGGTGTGTTTTATAAGTAGTAAAGCCGTACTACTGCCTGCTACAAGCTTAGTGTTTACATACAGTATAAAAAAGTTATGATAGGTCTGCTGTAAAAACTGAATGAATTGTCTTTCTGCACTGCCCAGAGACAAAACACAAACACTGCCATGACAGGATGATTCTTCACACAAAATTGATTTGGGGATTAAAATTTAATTAGGTTGCTTAATTTTAGGGAGGATTCAGTGAAGGCTGATAATTCTGACCCTTAGGACAAGGAGAGTATAAAGAATGACAAGACCAATTGAACTTAAAGTAAAATGAATAAATAAAATGAATAATGAAATGTAAACCGTTACAGTTCCTTCAAAGAAAGTAACTATAGTGAAGTTTCACTACAGTCAAAGTATTTGTGAGGAGACAATCAACTCTATCACATGTGAATAAGAGCAAACAACATGAAAATTGCTGAAGTAAGCTGAAACAGAAAATTAGAAAAATATAATAAACCAAACTTCTGACAGCTTCTCATTTATGTCAAGGCAGGAAAAAGACAAGGGTAGGTTTAACCTTTAAAGAACAGATGTGAATTTGATAGTGAAGCTCAAAGTAAGAAACAAGGTAGGCATTAGTAAATTAAATGTTCAGTCATATGCTCTTACTGACCTTGGTGATTCCCTGGAAGAAAGCCTCCTTAGCCAGCTTGGCAGGGCCATCCAGTGACTTGCCATCATCCTCTGGGCCCCAGCTGGCGCTATAAATGTGGATGTGCTGAGGATTTAGGCTAAGAGAGTGTGCCTCCACCACATCTGTCACCTCCCCATCCAACATACGAACTCCTGTTAAAAATACAAAAAACGAAATAAATAAGTTACATGCATAGTCGGTTACAAAACTAGAGACGTAAGACAAAAAGTAAAAAATTGTCAAAGGAAGATGGTAAGAAATCATTTAGACTGCAAGTCCAAACGATCAAGTATTTAAAAGAGGAGCAACAAAATATTTCAAAAGGCAAACCGAATGGTTTCAGAGTTCCAGTTTTAATGAGGACGTGTAGAAGAACTCACCTGCTGACGCTGCTCTAACAGATGCAATAGTATTTTACTGGTACATTAATACAAATCTTGCTGGTTGTTGAATCAAGAAAAACCATTTGCTGACCCCACCCAACCCGCAGCGAGGACAAGAAGGAAACAAAACAGAATGCAGAAGGACAAGGACGCACAAACGCACACACACACACACACGCACGCACACACACACACATGCACACAAAGAGACAGAGAGAGAGCTGAGCAGGAAGTTTACAGAAACTTCAACAGACTGGTGTGTCTACCAGATAGTACAGAATGTCACCTTTCATAATACCTGAATGCACCCCCCTGTCTGAGCCTTTGAAGTCAGCAGCATCAGATCTCTCCTCTGAACATGTCTGCACCCTCATCACTGATAAAGGACCCCCCAGGCCCTGAGGTAACACAGCGACTGATGACATTCACGTTAAGCCCTCAATAACCCATTGAAGACAACGTGCCTGGCCCTGCAGGCATGAACACATGCCAGGAGGGATGGAGCCAAAGCAGTAATTACTCTGTTGGAGAGGAGATTTTCCTGTAACACAATTCTGAATACTAAGCAATTTAACCCCTCTTCCAAATAATAATAATAATAATAAAAAAAGAACAAACAACTAAAAGACATAACTGGGCACATGACATTAAGTGCGATGCTTGCTTGGTGTGAAGGGTCTTCGTTACAGCGGTAATGATAACCATCGTGGCAATGTGCATCAACGTCATGTTGCTCGGTAATTTGTTATTAATACACTTTATTGTGAGCTCTCTGTGGCACCACTGAGTCAGAGGGAGCAGGATGGAAGGCAGGTGTGTGTGTGGGTCTGTGTGTGTGTGTGTGTGTGTGTGTGTGTGTGTGTGTGTGTGTGTGTGTGCCAAGACAAAATGTATTGTATGTGGACAGAAACAGCAAGTTAGCAAAGCAGGGTTGATGAACGTTTGTCACACAAATCACCAATTATTGTTCAGTAAGGACTCTTTCATATTTATGCATCACCAACCACATGACCGATTGTTCACAATCACACACTGTTGCTAGCAAATCACAGCTGTTTATAAACAATCTAGTGACCCCCGCAACGTGAACAGATTCATGGAGGAATAATTTACGATTGGTGGGCCGATGCGTGACTTAGTCTGGAGATAAATGCTAATGAAAACAAAGCAGAGTTATGACTAACATCTGTGAATGGGACTGCTCGGGGCCCCACGGGCTCCTCAAGAGTCTTGTTGGCTGGCTTCATGTCATTGACAGATTGTTTTGTTACAAAAATTACTTAACATTTTCTTGGAATATTTCATCAAATGCAAACCCCCCCCCCACCTTATGCTGTCAGGGGCTTTATGCTCCTTTTATGCTCCTGCTAGGGTGTCCTTTTCAGGAAGTCTGTGCATCGCTCCTGAGATCGTTGCCCCTGCGACCCGGCCGCAGTTGAAGATGGATGGATGGATGGATGGATGGATGGATGGGAAAACATCCTTTCTGACTTAATTTGTGGTCAAGGTTATACAGTGGTACCTCTACTTACAAATGTCTCTACATACGAAATTTTCTACTTACGAAACGCCTCAACAGGAAAATATTGCCTCTAGTTACGAAATAAATTTTGAGTTACGAAAGGTAAAAATACAGTATGGGCTGCTACTCGCAAAGGTTCCTGAACGCATCATTCTTATAGCTGCTCTGCCATTGGCTATTACCTAGCATCCTGGCATCCCATTGGCTAAGAGGAACCTCTGTGTGTAGATAGATAGGTGTCTATGCAGCGTCCTCGTCAATCCCATGACGCGTTCTGATAGTTTTACGTAAATATATTAACTTTTTGAGTATTCCCTATGGACCCCAAGAAAGTGACGGAGAAAAGAGGAAAAAAAAAGATGAACAAAATAGTTTTGATCTCACCAAAGAATATGGCCGTAATGCATCTACAATCATCACGTTATTAAAACAAAAGGAAGTTTAAGGAGTTTCAGGCATTGCGTGGGTGGTTGGAGAAGTTCAAGAGGAGGACTGGAATTCACTCTGTTGTTCGGCATCGTGAGGCAAGAGCGCATGAACATAAGAGGGCAAAAAAGAATGAGGACAGCAGTTAAAAGGTAAATGACCATCATTATTATTCTTTATTCTTTGTTTTTTTACATTATAGACAAATCTCATTTATTGTGTAATAATCTAATTGTAACATGTATTTGTTACCTGTTTTGATGCATTTTTATGCTTTATAAAACATTTATGTCTGAATTTTGGGGGGCTTGGAAATTTTTCTACTTACGAAATTTTTGCCAGAACCAATTAATTTCGTAAGTAGGGGTACCACTGTATTTCATATGGAGCTCTGACTCCTGCATCTTCTTTATTCAGGCATAATCGGAAGATACTGGTGGCAATATTAGACACATCATCAATACAGAATTGTGGAAAGAGACCCGCCGTTTTCAGGCAGTTTTCTTGACACCAACATAATACTGAAATTACAACAATTTGATAATTTTTTTTTGTATTGCTCATCCATTTGGTGGAATAAAGACTTAGGTTCCAGAGCCAAGTGCTTAACAACAGTCAGGTGACTTTGACACATTTGTTTTACAAGAACAAGTCAGAAAAGAGCAAATTTCTTCTCATTTGAGGAAAACTGCAGAACTTTGTCAGTGCTATTTCTTTCCCTGCCAAATACCTTGACTTTAGATAGATCTTACAATTCACAGAGTTCTCGTTCTTACTCTGCATCACACTTTCGCTTTAGTCTCTGAACAACAGAAAGTTAATCAGCTTGTAAAACTCAATAAATGGTCCAGAAAACAAACAAATCACTAAAGGGAGTCAAGCTGAAAGAAATCAATGAATACACTAAATGTTACGATTATTGTGAATATTATTTCACTGTAAACAATTTCAGACTAATAAACTCAACACTTCTCCCAATTTTTGAAAAATGGCTGCTTTACTCACCTCCAATTTTAGCATTGTAGGCCACACCTGCGCCACACACACCATTGTTGGCTACAGCTGCAACTTCTCCTGCACATCGCGTTCCATGTCTACAAACACAAGGAGTCAGAAACAAACAGCTCATAAGAGTTTAACAAAAATAAGAGGAATATTATGGAATACCCTAGATAAATACTGATGGTGAAAAAAAAAAGCAACAATTGTTTATAACTCCTGCTTTGAAATACGAATAAAAAGAAGATCCCTTTTGTTACTGCTGCTGATTTGTGTTGGCGTCAGCTCCGTGCTAAGGCTCTTTCAAACCTCGAGTACCACATTTGCAGATACAAAATAAATGTGTAGCAGAGGAGTGTGTGAAATTTTCATTGGATGGTTAGATGACATGCTTAGAAATATTTTACAGAAAAGGCATTCTTAATCAGCCTCTTACACTGCTTCACACGAGTGATTTCCACGCGTGTTTTGTCTTCTAGTTCTAGTCATTTAGCTACTGTATTTAGATGTACAATAGAGACAAATGTGAGATTAATAACAGATATTAGTAAACTTTGGATTAAATTGTGGTGACAGTGTTGAGGTTGTCCGTCTGCACCGTCAATCAAATCTAGTTGAACACCCACACAGTCACAGGTTTTCAACAGTTCTGGTTGTTAAATTCTCAATAACAACACATAGAGGGATAATAACAGTCTGGGGAGCCAGAGCGCCTGGGCTTCCTCTGGTAGGGAAGGTTGAAGACATGCAATTCATCCATCCATCCATCTTCAACTGCTTATCCGGAGCTGGGTCACAGAGGCAACAATCTCAGCAGGGATGCCCATACTTCCCTCTCTCCAGATACCTCATCTTGCTCTTCTGGGTTGGGGGGGTTGGGGTGGATTCCTAAATCAACCGAGAGACATAGTCCCTCCAGTGTGTCCTAGCTCTTCCCTGGGGCCTCCTCCCGGTAGAACATGCCCAGAACACCTCTCTAAGGAGGCGTCTGGAACAAAAGCCCGAGCCACCTCAGCTGACTCCACTCAATATGGGGGAGGAGAAGCGGCTCTGCTCTGAGTTTCTCCCTAGTGACTGAGATCCGTACCCTATCTGTAAGGGTGAGCACAGCCACTCTACGGAGGAAATGCATTTCAACCGCTTGTATGCCCGGATCTTGTTCTTTCGGTCATGACCCAAACCTCATGACCATAGACATGCTATACTCTTTGAATTTGAATGCACTGATCCCACAACAATGAAAATATATACCTACCTTTTCCTAGGCAGTACTACTGTTCACATGACGACACTCCTATAGATAATCTTTCTTGTATCAAGCTGAAATACTGTTCTTTCCTGTTTATGGCATTGTGCATCTACTGAGACATTTTTGATTCAGTTTTTCTGGATCTTCACTCTTGTCTTGGACAAACTAGTAGGACTTTAAAACAAGTATTAAATGATTATAAGGAGTCTTTTCAAAACACTTTGTTCCTTGGACAATTGGTTACATGCATTTTCATCAGTGATCATGTTGTCTACAATATTTCACAGCAAGTACATTGTTTGACTACTTAAGTACAACAGTAAATACAGTCCATAATGCCTTTACTTTACCTTTACTGTCACTGACCAACAAATGAGATAAGAGGTTATCCATGTACATTAATTATTTATCGAGTCTCATTAATATCTCTCAACTCATCGTTAGAGAGATAAGACAGGTTTCTCATAACATGGTGTCAAAACGTCAAACATGAATGCTTCACAGGGAAAAAAGTTCCACTGCAGATACCAAAACATGCTCTATCAACTTCGGGTCCAATCTTGCAAGAAACAAATAAACTGAAACCTCAACAGTTTTGCAACTCTTCAGGAAAAAAAAACAACCCCTAAAACAAAACAGTGTGTTCAGAATGTAAAGGATGGTGCAGCGCCTCAATGTGCTGAATGGAGATATCTGTTTCTGAACTCATTCACACAGATCTTATTGATTTAATTAACACCAGACTTCAGGTGACAGAGCAGTGAAGGCAACTGCCCCTCCCTACCAAAACACACTGAACTAACTCCTCTACATTCAAATCACTACTCAGAACTCACTTGATTCAGTATGCATTTAATCTTTAAGTGTTGTGCAATTTGTTATCTCTACATATGTATTAACTATTTCTATTTGTTTTTAATGGATGGCACTGTTTTCCCCTTTCAACATGCTGTTCTCGATTCATTTCCTTTGAGGTTTTTTAAGTATCATGGAAAGTGCTCTATGAATAAAATGGGCTAATCTGATTAGAATAATTTAACTACAGGTAGTCCTCAACATACCAACATTCGACTTACAAACATTCAGAGATACGAACAAACGAGTCTTGCCATATCTGACTATTGTACTGCAGTTCCCCTTTCTGCCACAACCCCTGCTGAGCAGCACCGACGCATTCGCGCAGCTCCAACACTTGTCTCCCCCTCTTGCTCTTATTTGTTTTTATCTCTGTGAGCAACTCAAAGCATCAGGCTTCATGCCTTGGATACTTTACTGTTTTTCATTGATGATAAAAACAAAGGCTGGTGAAGATAGTGGCAGATTTCTCTGATAACTCTGTCTCTCATCGACAATAATTCCCTCTCCTCCTCTTAATTTACTCTAAAGGTGCTACACGCTACAGTACAATGCAGTGGATCATCAACATCAACAGCTGCTGATGTTGTTGGATGCACTTAAAAAACAGGTCGAGAGTTCCTTGAAGTGTTTTACTCTTCCTCTCAAGGATTAAATTATAAGGAGCAAAAGCTTACCATGAACTGCTCTGTCACTTAAAGTCTGGTGTTAATTAATTAACAAGATCTGCATGAATGACCTCAGAAACAGAAAATATCCAATCAGTATATCAGCTCCACCACCCTTCATATTATGAACACTGTTTTGTTCTAGGGTTTTGTTTTTTTTTCTGAAGAGGTGCAAAGCTGTTGAGGTTTCAGAGTGGTTTATGACAATCACGTGAATCACGAGTGACCTTAACAGTACAAATAGGAAGTACACGTACATATTTTATTATTATTATGTTTTATTTTATTCCCATTTATTGTACAATGACATGACATTATGTGGTTTTAATGGTTTTCTCATGATTTTAAGAGTCCAATATTTGTGGCAGACAGACATTAAGTCGAATGAAATGATGTAAACTTGATTATTATTTTTCCGTGTATTTTTTTGAAAACGATGTATAATCGAGAATGACTTTACTTGAAACTATGTGTTGTTTTTGTGTCCTGTTATTGTTTTTGGTAAGTGTTAAGGCAGACTAGACTTTGAGTAGCTTTGTAATATATATATAAGCCAACTTCTAATTCTTAATCCAAAGCATTTTGCTGAGGATCACTGCTGTCTTCTGCATGTTTCATTTTTTCAAACAACCTCTGGGATTTAGCAAAATACATTGAAGAAAATTGAGGATGTGGAAAAAAAAAGCTACACATTCAATAATGACCTTACAAAACATGCAAGAAAGAGAGTGTTATTTAAACTTGAAGGACTGACTGGACTTATTTTTCACTGAAAGACATGCTGTTACACAAGTAACATTGCAAACCATAAGACAGGTTGGCAGTGTGCATGATAAACTAAAGCTTTAAACAACTTAATGACCTAATTAGCATTATAGATCATTCAAATTCACATACCCGAAGCAGCCAATTTATCTGACTATTCAGGGGATTTGTAGCATATAAAAAATTGAGACTTTCACTTTAGATTTCAGACACATTAACATATCAACACATGTCTGTCAGCATTTTAAGCAGCGAGCATATCTTTTGGTGAGTATCTAACATTTAATCACAGTACTAAATGTGTACGAACTTCATTCATTAGATAGATAGATATTTTATTAATCCCGGAGTAAATTGCACATTACATTTCAGCTCCACATTATACGACTAGCATATTTCCTTTTATGAGTAGCAGCATTCAAGACAGAACCAGCACAGTAACTAACATCATTTTTAGATTTTAATGCCACTGTTTAACATAACAAAACAAACATAATCGGAGACCTACAACACATATGCTTCCAATAATTTAATGGCGCAGAGGGTCACTCCTGCATACCAGTCTCTGTTTCAACAGTTTGAGAACAAGTGAATGAATTAGTTTCTTTGACCTTATCTTTTTTGTTTAATTTTCCAATTATGTAAATGTTAAATTAATTCACATTCGCATTTTCCTCTGCAGTGTAGTTTCTTTCCTTGTGGTGGAAAATGACAAATAAACACAGAGGAAGCCCTTATTACGGATGGAAAAATATTGTCTCACTTTCTTTAAATATCCAAGGCAGGAAGCCCCCAACCAACCAACCAACCAACCACTCTGGATTAATCACACAGTCAGCATTTGAGCTGCATATCTGTCAACTTCATCTGACGCTCACTTATGACACCTGACCTGAAAATCCTCAAGATTCCCAGAAAATCTATGAAGAAAAAAATAACACATACCAAAAAGTTAGAAATAAATCCTAAAACTAGCAAAATAGACATCACCTATGGGACACAAACACAGATGCAGCTGCCTCTGCATTTTCCCCTGAGAAATGTAATGAATTTTCCAGAGCGACTTGGAAATACAAAACAATCTATAAGACTTATGAGTATTCTGTAAGACTTAATGTCTGTGGGGCTGACTGTATGGTGTGACCCAAATATTAGATAGTTCCATTTGTACATGAAAGCTTGGCCTTTTGAAACAAAGGTGCTGTGACTATGTGCACTGGAAATAATCTACAGACTATACCTTTGGCCTTTTCAAAAAGATCTGATTAACAGTGGTTTGATTCAATTAAATAACAGCTCCACTTTTGAAGTCCAAATGAAAGTCCATGATGGCTTGAAGTGATGTCTACACGCCTTTGCTGCAACTAAGGCACTGCAGGCTAAAAAATTCTTGTGTCCACAGCAATGCAAAATAGAAATGTGTGCTCCAGAAAATAGATTTCCTCAGACCAAGAAACTGTGACCATCCATGTGACGCCAGACAGGGCATTGAACCAAGACGAGCAGAAAAAACACAAAGCCAGAGGCCTATGAAGATGTTTGTAGCAAAGCCATTTGCACCAAGATGCAGTTTATAAGACAATCTGCATGCGATCTGTGGCTACGTGTGCAAAAAAAATGAGCAGCCTTGTTTGAATTCAATCAAATCAGCCAGACAGTTTAATTTATCTAGGTTGAAATACGACACAGCAGAAATTGTTTTTTTGAGACTTAAGCACAAAAATCCTTGATGTTAAATTATTTTGGAGACATTTCCAGTCACTGAATAAATCCTTCCAACATCCATTTAAAATAGATTGGAAGAGGTTTCCCATTCAATGACTCGTAGCGTTATATGGATCGTTGTGTTGAATAAACTCAACTGGAATTGTAGGAAAAGCTTGAAGGCATTTCGCCTCTCATCAAAGAGGCTTCTTCATGAACGGCCGGAGCGGAGTTCCAGATATCTAACTTTGACGACTCTTTCTAGGGAGTCATAAAAGTGGTTGAAACATGGTCATAGATTTCACCTACGGGTTGTAAGCTCCCAACCGCTTGAGGTTGGATTCACCTTACAGTCGTTCAGATGATGTTTGAGTCATTTGCTCCCAACAGTCATATAAATAGTATTTGAGTTTTCTGGACAGGACATTTAAAACTGTACTGCACATGAAGCACAGCTGATGTCAAAGGCTTCTGTTCTATTGCTTCTTTGACACCTCTCTTCCCACCAGCCATTCCAAACTGAAGAAATCTCTTTGATGAGACACAAAATATTTTCAAGCTTTTCCTGCAAATGCAGTTGAGATTATTCACAACCTAGATGGCTGAGAATCTTTATAGAAATGGAACTATGTTGTTTGAGCTGAGTATCTGCAACAGACATTTAAGCAAAATAACAGGCTATGAAAATAGTGCAGCCTTATATTACAGAAAGAAAACCAGAGTAAAAACATTATCATTATCTGAAGCAGGGGATGGCAAAACTAAAAACTTTATCCAAGAGCCAAAACTGAAGGGAAAGACCCAACAAAGCTTAAATACAACTTTGATAAGGCTGCTGAACTAGAGATACCCATTTCACACAGCCAGTGGAATCATTGTTATCTTATCAGCAGGAGCAAGAAAAAGCGAAAGAGGGAGGCACTGGTGTTATCTTTCCTGCTCCATTAAAGGAACCATACTCAGTCAAATTTTTGCCCTGTTTTTAAGGAAAGTGTTGATATGTCGCCCAACACATTCTCTGAAGGGAACACAAGGACAGAGAGGTTTATGCTACTATAACATTTGCTTATGTTGTTTGGTTATTTTGCTTAATGGGAATGGTTATTTGCTATTTTAGGACTAGCGGACACCATATAACTTAAGAGATAATTTAAGGGCAAAGTTTAAAATACTACACTTATATACAGGGCTAGCACTAGATTTAAAGTTGAATATATACTCAGTGTAGTATTATTGAAATGATTCCTGATGCAGATACACATAGTGTAGATTTAAGAGTAAGATTCCCCCTGTTGATTATCACAGTGGCAGCACACATGATGTGTGTGGTAACACATCATGATTTAATTACACTCCACCTTTATTTAATTTGCCCTGCATGAAACTATTTCTAAGCAGTCAAAGTGTTTACATCCATTGATTTACTGTCACAGCGAGTTGGGTTTCCGAAAAAGTAGCCCGTAACCTTCTGTGTATTTTGTCTCTACTTTCACCATCTACAAACACGGTCAAAGTCAATCCATGTTGACCAGTTATAGTTCTTGTCTCCATGACTGGATTTCTCTAAAAGAGTCATGAAGAAGCTGTACTACAAAATGAAAAACCCCTTTATACATCAAATGGTAAGGCATTCCACAGTGATTTAGTATGGTTCACCCGTAAACTTGAGGAATTCACAAGCAACAGTAAAAAAGAAGTAAAATTAAACTTCAGGGGTCAAAGTATGTTGAATTATAAGCATCATATATGTCAAACTGCAAAACGCTGAATATCACTTTCCCATTTTATGATGGGCCTCTTTCATTAGACTTTTCTGTCAAATAAGAAGAGTTATCTGAAGATGACATATTGTCCTCATCCTTAAAATATTGTGTACAACTAATGCATCAGCAGATGACATGCCATCCATTTCTTTGGTGAGCTGTGAGTCGTACATATATTATGTTGTCGGGAAGAAGATAACCAACCTTCCAAATCTTGAAGCATTAACTTCAAACCACATCATCCGAGTTTCTTTTAAGATTCTCTATATAGTAGATGTACAGATATTCCTTTCTTTAACAGCTGACGAGACAATCACAAGAGGTAGGTGAGAGGTGTGTGTCACGCAGAAGACTCATGGCAATTCAATGTGTCATCCACCTACCCTATAACGGAAAATGAACCACAGAAAAGTAAAGGATACAAAGCCGAGTCGAGTAGAGCAGAGCCGTTACAGCAAAGAGGAAATATGGCATAAAACTCAGTCCAGCAACCCTACAAAGGAAGCTCCTTTGGATCCATCATTTCATTCTTTTGGTCACCCACCATGACCATAGATGAGAGCTAGAATGATCAACTGCTAAAGACGTTTTATGGCTCAGCTCTCTTAACCACAATAAAACCATTAGTTCATCTCCTGCACCACATCCACATTTCTCATGAGCGATATACCAAGATATTTAATTTCACTCCCTTGTGGCAGTAACTTATCCAGAACCCAGAGAAGGCAGGCCACAAATTTCCAGCAGAAAACCATGGCCTCAGATGTAGAGGGGTTGCGTGTCAAAGCCCGCCTTTCCAGATTTGACTGTAGACTGCTTCAGTGAATGCTGAAGATTGCAAACTGACAAAGTCAATAGAAGCATGTCATCAGAAAACAGCAGAGACATAATTTAAAAGTCATGATGGGTGAAAGTAACTTAACATGTACAGTATGTTTGCATACATTGCCAAGCACAGTGTACAGTGATCCCTCGTTTCTCGCGGTTCCAGGACCGCCCGCAAAAAACAAAAATCCGCGACATTGCAACAAAATATTTGTTTTATTATTTAAGACAATTTAAACGTTTATGAACCCTCCCATACTGATATTAAACTACCTTATATCTGTATTACTTTTCCCCACACTGTTTAAAGTGCTTTTAAGTGTTTCTTTAATACACGGAAGTGCGCTGTGGTCCATTAGTCTCGGAACGCAGCGCACCTCCGGATGCTGTCAGCCAATAGAATGCACGTATGGTATCACATGACTACCTGCTAAAAATCAGTGATGAGGTGAAGCCGGGAATTTTGAGGTTGGAATATGCGAAGGATTACTGTACAGTGTGCCCTCGTGCATTTCAACGCTCACAACTTCACCTCATCGTGGATTTTTGGTAGGCAGTCACGTGATACCTTAGGCGCATTCTATTGGCTGACAGCATCCGGAGGTGCGCTACGTTCTGTGAGTCTCGGACTTCCATGAGACACAAAAGTGCTTTAAACAGTCGATAAGATTGTGGGAAAAGGTAATACAGACATAAGGCGGTTTAATGTCAGTATGGGGAGGGTTCATAAACGTTTAAAGTACCGTAAATAATAAGATAAATAGATTGTCGCCATATCGCGCAATTTGTTATTCATTTTATTTGTTATTGTTTGGTTCATGGAACGCATTAACCACGAGTAATGAGCGCACCGTATTTTGAAAAATGCCCCTATAGTACATATGCATGGGCACAGAAATGCACATCCCTGAATGCGACTGCCATCTGAGCGGTGCTCAGCTCGACTGTGGGATCATGGCACTGCTTTGTGGGATTGTATCTGCTTTTAGAAGGACTGAATAGGGTCTCTTCATTGGAAGTGCCAAAAGGATTAGGCTGTTTTCCATTCAGCACTGCACAACTAAGCCCTGGCCTCAGGCAGGTTTGTTCAAATGGTTTTATTGGAATGTGAAGTGGAGATCTCATTGTGTGGTCGAATATAGAAGGGCTATCTCCTGCCTTGCGAAGATGATAAGATGTTTATTTTAAATTCCAGATTTGAAGGTCATGGGTTTGAAAAAAGAAAGGAAACCAAACACATTCATTAGATAATTTCAGTGAACTCACAGTAGAATGTATAGAGGGCAGAGCTCACAAGTTCATCAGAAACCCAAAGTCCTTCATCTGTCAATAACCACTTGTACCTCTAGGCAGTTAACCGTCTTCTTTATATCTGAATTACAACCTCAAATAAGAGAAAAGGAACAGACATCTGAATGTTTCACATGTTATTCCATGAAAAAGTATTGTTCTGCTTTATGTAGCATCATGGTAAACTATTTTAATAGCACTAATATAGTTGAATTGATTATTAACAAATAATAAAGTACATGAAAATGACATTTAAATAAAAAAACAATAAGATGAACTGTGGAATGTTCACTTTTTTCTTCTTTTGGAAATTGGGTTGCAACATAAAAGTATTGAAATTTAATTGAATAGGATTTTTTTTTCCTCAGCACTCTTGAATGTTGTAAATGGAATATTTTAAATGTGCACGCACAAACTTTTGAATATAAAGATAAATACATCTGATACAGAGGTATCAAGTCACCATAAACTGGGTTGCTGGCTGGGATTTTCAAGGTTTTTTTTTCAAGCATTTTAAGAACAGTTGTTGTATTACACTACAAAAAAAAAGGAAAAAAAAAAGACAGACAGCTACATGAACCAAGTTTAAATATGAGGTTCAGGTTAACAACATTTCAGAAAAAATCCTGTTTGGCTGTCTGAAATATGAAGACATGGTGACCTGCAGAATAATAAAGACAAGAGAAGCAGTATTATAATAATTCATGTTACGGAAAGAGCGGCAGCTTCGTAAATTACAATGGATGCACTGTGCACAACTTATCTCAAGGCCCTTTCCAGGTAAAGCAGGTTTAGACCACTCTCTCAGTTCCACAGAGACTCTATGTTGAGTTTTATAAGATGTCATCACCTAGCTGACCACAGTGCAGTGTTAAACACTGGAACAGTAGTTTATGTGATGTGGGTCCTGCATCCCTCCTTTGAAGATTCAGACTTATTATCTTCCTTTGTATTAAGTGTACTTGCAGTAGATGTATAGAATTACATTTACTAATTCATACTTAAAGTAGGAATGCTCCACAAAGTCACATTGTAACATTTAAATTCTACACTCAGTGAACTGCAAAATAAAAACTATCACATTGATTCTGTAAGAGGTTCATAACGAATGATGGAATCTGCAGGAGATGGTGGAAGGAAACCAATACAGTAAATGTCTTTTAAAGAAAATTGTACAATATATATATATATATATACTGGCGGGAACCCATGGAAATTCAACGATAAAACAATAATATCAGACTTCATACCAAACATATGAAAAGAATAAATAGCTACCTTGTTCTATGGAGCTAACACTTTATCTGGGGAAGTTTCAAATTTCAGAAACTTCCTCAAGAAACATGAAAATTACCACCTTATTTATGCAGTACATTTATCTATGAACATATTTGCTATTGACTATTGATCAACGTTAACTTTTTAACTGCACAAAAATCTTTAAAAAAATTAATTTGATGAAAAGTTGCTCTACAAAAAATCATCAACTACTTTACCTCTTAACAGCGGCGAGGATTCCCTGACCATACGAATGCAGCAGTTCCCTATTCAGCCTTGACTAATACATGAAGAAATTAACACTACGAAGCAAATTAAAAAGATATGTCTACTGCAGTAAATGGTGCAAGTCCCTTTACCGCTTTTCCTATTGAATGCATTCTTGATGGAGAAGTATTTTTATGGTCAGAGAAACTAGTGGCCAAGTACCACCAAGGACGAAGTACTTCGGTAAAATAGCAGATGCATGCAAAACACTTCTTTAGTCTCTCATTGCCATCAGTCAGATCAGGGGACAACACCTATTCCTTTATCTTACAAGCCTTGAAAAGCTTAAGTATTCAATGCCATGGATTGGATTGAAGAATGTGCACAGCTGGCTAGCATGCCAGTACATTTCTAATGAATGCTGCCTTTACAAAATCTCACAGTGAAGGCATGTGTATATGGACTAATGGAAACCTGTGAAAAGTTCCTAACAGGAGAGTCTAGCTCTTTGCAAGGATGTAGGAGGAATGGACGCAGTATGAACGGTTGGTTGAACGCATTAGCAGGGTTTATTTATACAGACCATTTAGAAACAACCTGAATATGAGAAAGCAGTAACTAAATTAATGAGCACAGCTGGTTGTTTTGCTTGATTTTTTGACATATTCAGAGTATGGCATCATGCATTTATTCAGTTGCTAATACTATCCAAACTGTCATGATTCTTGTTTTTAGGAATATACATTTAGTTAAGTGCTCTGCTTTACTTATGGGCTGTGCAAGGGGAGGTGAAATCAATTCTGCGATAATATTTTCTTGCCCAAAACAAAAAATGGACAAATGGATGTAATGGAGGGAAAAGGATGAAAATAGACAAAAAAAAAAAAAAAAAAAACCCCAAACAAAAAAACAATATAGTTACACAAAGAAAAAAATGATTACCCTCCTGGCCAGGTTTCAACTAGCCTTCAACTTCTCCTACACATGTTTGAACAATATCTGCCAGATCTCCCACCTCAAACAGCAAATAGAATCTCTATGGAACAAATCCTGAGATAAGAATTTGAAACTCAGCCTGTGATCATTTCAAATGAACTGGGCTTCCAAGATATGGAAAATACACGCCTCCAACTCTCCTTTGCTTGTTGTTTCCCTATGAATATATTCATATAATCTCATTGTGAGGGGGTTGTGAATATTACTCACTGTCAGTCTGTGCTACTCAGTAGTGATTATACAACTCCCTGGATATAATTTGCCTACAGGTCACTCCAAAACACCACAGACACACCCCTGTCTTTCATTTCATGCCCATAAATTGATCAAATAGAGGCTAATTGCTTTAGCAATTCAACTCACATGGTAGAACAGTCTGCATTAAGTGTATTTATTTCATGTGTATGTATGAGTGTGGGTCTTTGAAGTAATGGCACGTAGCAAGTTAAATAAACCAGAGACATTGACTAATCTGGCCAGTGTTGCTTTGCTCTAACGGAAGGACAGAGTAGGATCTACTTTACACTGACATAAAGGGTTGGGGTCGCTCTGCATGGCTGCTCAAGCTGTCTGCAGGGACAGAAACACAGGCCCAGTTCAAAGAACCGCTGACGCTACTCCCTTTCAATTGAAGCACACGCTGAAGACAAATAGACAACATTGAAAGATGAGGATAGGAAAATAAATGCTACCTGTGAAATGGAGGCACTTTCAATGCATAAACAATGTGAACATGAAATCAGAACAACAACAAAGAAATGATTCCATTCTCACACAGTGTTTTTCACAAGCTCATGAAAACTTGTTAAGCTTATTTAGCATCTCCCTTTGACCAACTACAAGAGAATGATGCACTTTGAAACCGAGATTTAAAAAAAAACACAATAAAAAAATGCAAAAGAAAAAAAGACATTGTGGCAAGTGTCCTCGAAAAGAGACTCCTCAAGTGGGAGAATAAATTGGAAATGAGAAGGCAGAAGGTCTCAGCTTCTCCCTCCTTGGAGCTTTAGGTGTTGCATTATTAAATTGGTGTGAGCATGTTTAAATGTAATCACCAAAGAAGGGAAGTGAAGATGACGAATCACTGAGGGCAAGCCACCAACTAGACTGTATTAGCAACAAATAAGTGTAGGAGTGGGTGTGGGGCTTATGGGATGGGACTTGAATTGCAGCTAGAGCAGCTTGGTTATGTGCACTGAAGCAATGACAGAAAAAAGGGGATCGATCGTTGAAAAATAGTTGCACCGGTGCATTCTTCATATAATTGGTTTCTAAATGCTTGGCAAACAGCCACATAGACTCAACGCCTTCTCAAAGTGTTGCTCTGTGTCAACTAAAATTTGTGTGAAGGTGGCAGAATCAAACGCTATAAGTTGTTCGGTGGAAAAGGAAGATGTTTAAAACATGCAGTGCATGAATGCATTTACTGTACCTACTTTTACAATCAAATTTATGCTGTCCACACTTCTTGCCAAATTCCATCAGGTTTGACACCTCATTTTTAAGCTGTTTATGCACACTGCCAGGTTGCTAGCTGTGTGACACTACCTGTTCTCATTTCGCTGAGTGTATCTCGGTTGGGGGTCAGGATCTCCATCATTAACATCGTAGCTGGCCTCAGGATCCTAAAAGAGACACAAAGAACATCAGCACATCGTGCCAAATTAATTAGCTCTTCAAATTCTTTAAATATCACAGGATTATTTTCTGCAACTGTCAAAAGTGTTCTTTGTAGCTTACATAGTTGCTGATGAGGTCTGGATGATCTTTCTCAATGCCGTCATCTAGGATTGTCACCACAACACCTCTTCCTGTGTAGCCTTCAGCCCAGGCCACTTTGGTATTCAGGTCTTGATGTGTTGGCATGGACTGAAAGATGTACAAGACCTTTGTTTGTCAGTCAATCTGATGCGAATGAAGCCTCCCAGACAAACCATGGCAAAGGGTTTACCAGTCTGAAAACAACTCAAATCCCTCACAAAGACTTTTTATGACAATAAAATTAAAAAAAAAAAAAATCACATTTCAAATTTCATTGCCCTGCCACATTTCAACCCTGTCCACGCATCCCAGGGAGTTCCACAGTCAAAAAAAGACAACATTTTGCAGGTCAGAAATCTGGATGCATCTGCCTCCCAGTAGAAATATCTGTGTCCAGATTTCAATAAGAGAGGCAACAGACAAGTTTAAAATATAGAATTGAAAAGAGTGATTGGGGTGAAAAAGAAATTTGCAATGTGAGCAGTATGAAGAGAAGTGTGTGCTTAAGGTAAATAACATGGCTCCAGATATATACGGCAGACGGAGGAAAGGAATACATCACAAACAATAATTCCTGTCCCTTCTTCTATTTGCTGCCAATTCTCCAATTTCATGACAATTTTCTCCACAGTGCATGTGCACCTCCTCAGCCGCAAAGCCCAGACACTCTAATCTGAAATTGCCTTTGAACAGGCACAGACGGCGTAGTAAACATCAAGAAGTCAATGTTTGCTCCAGCTGATGTTCCCAAATAAACTGATATAAAATGCCTTTCTCTATATATAATAAAATGGCTGTACTATCGACAACTCTGGTGGCAAACACCTAGAGCTTAACCATCCTTGCTTGGTTTTAAAGTAAGAGTTGTACAGAATGGAAAAAAAAAAGGTGTTAAACCTCAGCTGATCAAATGTCCAATGCTGAATGGCGGAGGTGGTTTCAGTTCTTTTCAGTGGTGATAAACATCTGAGATACCCAATGCTGTCACTAATCCATTGCACTGACACGGCCTTTGTGAATATGAAAAAGTAAAAAAGGAGGTCAGAGTAAATTGAAGCACCTCTGAGAAAAGCTACTAATAATGAAACAGACATAGACTTGTTTCTACCAATGTTTCAAGGTGATGCAGCTTAGCAGTCCATCTGTCCTGACAGTTCATTTTACATTCAACTCGGTGTCCTTGGATACATCACATTAAGCTCTTTGCAAAACAATCTTTGGTGAAACTAATGTAACCAAGTTCTATAACATATTTTTTAATTTTTTTTTAATTTTAATTTTATATACTGGTTTGATCCCCGAAGGGAAATTAAGAACGCACACTCTAGCTACTGATTGCAAACGCATGCATACATATATATTTGTGAGTACAGGCCCCTGTAACGTCCCCCGACTGGATTGGTGGACGTTTGAATGACTCATTCTCTTTAGGTGTATGTGATCCAGACTAATTCTAGGACAACTAACAAGAAAGGGCAGAAAGCTTGGCTCTCTCTGTCTTCCTGGGGGTTTGATGCAGAATTTGTTTTGAGGAGTGATAGTGATGTTCCACTCATTGTTGTTTCTTCTGTTTGTCTGTCTGTCTGATGGGGTTTGTAGTCAACATCTGAGGCTTTATTATAGAATGGTTCAAGTAACTAAGTGGACAGTTTATTATTCTTTAATCAGCCAAAATTTGTTTTGATGTCTGGTTGGATTAGTTATTTTAATATTACTTATTCGATCAATGTAGAAAATAATTCTGTGATGCAAGTTCACTTGTGTATTATGTTGGTCCCCTTTCTGCTTATAACAGACTGTACTAAGGACAGTCCAAGACAGTACAATCCTACTTTCAGTCAATACAATGATAAATACACGTTTGAATAAGAGAACCTTCCTCAGAAGTGAATATACTGTGTGCTGCGATTCTTAGACGAGGACTGAGCATCACAGGGCTGAATGAGAACTCTTTCACTTTTTAATAAGAAGTAATGGCACAACATTAACTGAACAGCATCCAGAAGAACACTCCTTTTCATAAACTTGAATTCTTTAGTTCCTAGAAATTCAAAGTGTGGAACACAGATGAATAAAACATGTTGAAATACTGACAGCATCCGTTTGGACTTCTCATAGTTTTTGTATATTACCATGCAACAGCAAAATACAGTGTGAGGCAGTTTGGAAAACAATACTCGTACACTGAATGTTTGATATATTTTCATGTGTTTGCCATAATGATATATGCAAAATGTCCAGCCTGTAAGGGTAAGCGACCATCAAACACACCAGATACCACTGCTTGGGGAAATCGGGGTCTGTTGGGTCTTCGTAGACATCCCTCTTCTTCCTTTTTTTCACCACTTGCTGCTCCACCCACAGGACCTGGGTACACACAGACAGAATCCACAGTTTTACATTCAACCTCACATGAGTTTGCATCATTTCTCATGTTCTAATTTCAGAAAGTGTTGGTATCTCCTACAGAGTGTGGATGTGGAAAAACACGGCTCCAGCTGTGTTCAAAAAGTAATAAGGAGAAAGAGAGGCAGAGATGAGAAGCCAATCTAATTCATTTCATTCCTGAGATGCAAAGGGAAAGTAGCTGCTATACGGGAGGTGGTGGGGGGCTTTGAAGTTCTAAATGGCGCTTGTGTAAGCACAGGCATGGCAGTAGGAGTCATTTTATTCATTTGTTTCTAAAAGAAAGAAACAGCAGCAAAATATCCACAGGAGTGCAAATCATTTTGTGTCCAGCCTCCTGCATGCTAAAAGTAAAATTAGGTATTTTCAGTATTATTTCCACGCAGTCGTATTGTCATTATGCGTGTCCTAAGAATTCACTTGTTTTGCTAGAATGACTTAAAATGAAAAATTTTACATTTTCTTTAAGGGGCAAATATTTTAACACCCAGTACATAAATAAATAATAAAACATCTGTTTGAGCTTTTGTTATATTGTACTCACAAGCCCATGGGGGAGAGATAACAGATCCACCTCCAGATGCAGTGACTCTCTCTTTTTTCCTTCAACACCATCAACTTCTCATTAACAAAGCCAATAATTTCACAGCATCTACACAGCAGACTCAGATTTTGTCTGCTTAAATAAAAACGACATTTTGCTCTGTACACAGAATGATGTAAAATACTGTATATACTAACTCTAACCATTACACACAAAAAGGATACATAGATTTTGGTTGTGACCACCTTATTCAATATTACAAAATATTAACAGTACAGTAACTACGGATATGTACTGTAGTCTATATAATCCATAGTCACACATAGAAAGACAGAGAGAAAGAGAGAAACAGACAGACAGACTGAAACACAGACAGACAGATGGACGGACAGAGAGACAGAGCTGATGGACTTAAAATGTCACAGTTTGATAAAGTTACCGGATATTAAACAACATATCCCAAATAAAAAACAACATTTAATGAAATGAAATAGCTCTGCATACATCATGGCAGAAATGGATCCGGAAAACTATGAAAATGAGTTTGTATTCATTATGGAGGTATAGAGTTATACCAGTCTTTGTGACAGCAGAGCTATGACCAAAGCAATGTACCGTACATCATACTGTTAGATAAATAACAGACAACACTGCAACATCTTGTGTCTTCAGGGATCTTAACTTCCTCAGGAGACGCTAATTGCCTTATTATATACAGTTTACAGGGTTTTCTTTCTTCCTGTTCATCAGGGTGGATGTCTGGGTACTCTGTGAATGCACAAGGTGAGCATATCTATCCCCCCTTCCTTCTAAAATCAATCAACATCTCCATCTTTCTACAGAGAGCTACTCAGTCTCTGATTCACCACCATGTTGTCCTGCGTTTTCCCTCTCTTCTACTCCTTGTGCCGCGGCACCAGGCTGTGGCTTGTGGCTCACATCCACCATCTTCATGATGGTCCGATGCATTGCTGCCATACTGGCCACAGTGTGTTGTTTGCTCCGTGCTTCTCTAAAATGAAATCCCATTTTGAAACACCAGAGTTACGGTGGAATACAGTCCTTTGTCTGATGGTATACTTTACACCATCATATGGCATTTACATCAAATGACCTACATGCATACCAATTACTGTAATACATAGTGCATATATTGTAGTGGATTCATTTTCTACATTACACGTCTGATAGTCCTGACATTTGGATTCCCTTGGGGCTGACATGATGTCGTCTCTGGTCATCCAAGGCCCAGAGCTGCCAAATACCTTCAGCCTCCTCATTCTCTCACCATCCTCCATGGATGGTAAAAACTAACAAAATTGTTGTCGTTGTGAAAGACGGCACAAACAGCACACTGAATAACTGCATAGCTATGAGTATTTACAGCCGCGTTGTAAACCTCAAATCGACCGAGGCTGCCACATTTTCTTCACAAGATTATTTGTAGCGAAGACCCTTTGTTTCATCGATTTCATAAAATTCTCTTATTCCTGACAAAAGACATGGTCTAAGTGATAAAAATATCAGGACTACCGGTGATGATGAACTGTAGCTGCTTCTGACCAGCTGAAATCACTGCCTCAGAGATTGAAGCCATTAACTTCATTCAAATGACCCTAGGCAAATTAAAATTTATCTCATTTCATTACATTAACAACCGTGCATGGCTGACCTGGTTGCACTGCTGCCCAATGTGCGCCATGTTACTATCAGGGCAAAAATACTGATGCATGAATAACACGATGATGAGGATACACCAATCTACTGTGGGGTATGTAGAGTTTCATTTATATAGCCAATTAATGCAAATGACCAGACGCTAACAAATTCACATTGCAGCTTACTTATTTCCGTCGACATTCAATTCAATTCAATTCAACACACAATATGAGGTCACATTTTCAGCAACGGCAAACTGATGTATTTTGGAATTGAATTGAGGGGAAAAAAAGGGAATGCAATTTTCCAGCTTGATCACCCTCCCATTATGGCAAAAAAAGAAAAAAGATGTAACTGATATCTTTGTGAAGATATAGTCAGTCATGGAGAACTAAGAACAGCGGTTCAGTATAAACACTCATCTAAGGTCTGTAACAGAGACAAAGGGGAATCAGGCACAACCACACAAAGAGAAAAGACTATACACGGTCTAAGTTCGTAATCCATGAGCAACAACACTGTTTGTTCCTACTTTTGAACAGTGTCCTGCAGGCTGCTGATGAAGGAGAAGCCACGCTGGTATTGTTTCTAGCATGAGGCACTAACACAGAAAGGGGATTTATTCTGCAGATCTGTTCCAGATGGAGAAAGAATAGATTTGAAAGGACAGACCTGGTGACATTCTATTATTTTCCACCATTCTCAAAAAACTGACAGAATAGAAAAGTAATTTTCAAAAATGTCTATCTATATCTTATATCCCTCTGTGTCGCATGTCTCTATTGTTGGTCAGAGAGTATTAAAAACCTCTCAGTGAGCTAGATTTTACAATGACCACGGGCGCTATGTTTTATTTTGAGTTAGCCTAACATAGACTATTCTTTTATTAGACATTCAATGCAAACCAGAAATTGCAGCAAAAATACCATTCATGTACACTGTGGGTAGTGGATTTAAGTTGAGACAGTTTGAGCTGTCGGGGTCTCTCAAAGAGAAACACACAGAGGCCCTTTGGTGAAAAGTTAAAAGAGTAAATTTTTGGAACAACAAAACCCAAAATCAAGCTGCAGTGGCCAATCATATCAACCCGGCTCAGCAGTATTCTTTTTCAAACAGCTTATAACTTTGTCTGAGTTTCTGTTATATTGTTCCCTGTCTGAACAAAAATCCTGTGCTACTAGGAGACAACACCCACAGAGCAAACACGTTGCAGATACAGAAAAGCCTCTCAGTAAGGGTTGCTGCTCCTGTTACAGCAGCCGGAGACTGGATCTTCTCTGGTCACCGTTAACAGATCAAACAATGATACTGCAGACAAATCTCTTGTAATGAGAGTAATGACAAATTTGGTTTAAAATATACCTTACTCTTTAGTTGTACTGTTTACAACCCCTGGACCTGTATAACCTGTGATTTGAGATACCACCCTATAAACACTGTTCTAATTATGTCAGAATAAATACCGGTACATTATTTCCTCCTGTGGCTCATATCTAAATGAATTTTTCAATAAAGAAACAATTGAGCTTCAGGCTGAGGGTCTTTACAAAGGTGGAACATGTTTAAGGGCAGAAAAACAATGGGATCATTTCATGGGCTTTGTTGACCAAATGTATAGAATAGCACCTGCCATACTGACAGTGAGCCCCTGTTGAAATAATGATATGATGCAATCTTATATCCATAGACAATCTCTGCTGCAAGATGGAGAGCGATGGAGAGAAGGAGAGAGATATACTGAAGGGTAAGACATCTTAGAAACACGGCACGTCACAATGAGGCTCGTCAATATGACGTGAGTAAAAACAGTGTGGTGCAGCTATGGAGAGGGGCTGTGTCTAACAGACTGGTCTAAAGTAATTAATGAAAAATGCGCCGTTGAAAAATTCTGCGTGTATTCAATACATTAATGCGCATCTAAAAACCACAAGGTAAAAGTGATGCAGGGTGCACGAGAAGATCCAATGCCAGGTGTGCTACAATACATGGGCGATATATTTCCGGTGACTCATTTGAACAATATTAATTTCTAACAGCAGCCAACCAAAAAAAAACAACAGTTTTGTTTTCCCTCACAGAGAAGGTGTAAGGTGTAGAGAGGAAACACCAAAAACCCCTCAGAAGCGCAACAGTGAATATGTATACAGCTGCCAATTAAGTCTCATCACTTTTTAGTTGTTGAGATGGGATAAGCAGCATGTCAGGACACTGAAGCAGAGGAAAACACACAACGGGGGTAAATGTGTTCAACAGCATCCAGATCACAGAGAGGAAATACTGCTAAAAACATTAATACAAATCAAAATTTAGAGTTTTCGCTGGCTTTGAATGCATTTTCTTTTGAACCAGGTGAAGCAGTATTTTTTTCTTCATCCCTTTTCCAGGGATCATATAGTCTGTCACACCTATTTGACTTTACATATCATTC
Organism: Antennarius striatus; assembly: GCF_040054535.1. Lineage (NCBI taxonomy): Eukaryota > Metazoa > Chordata > Actinopteri > Lophiiformes > Antennariidae > Antennarius > Antennarius striatus. Next base: position 16,982,527 of record NC_090779.1, on the reverse strand, counting down.
AACACAACAAAATAGAAACCCATACATGTATGCTGTGATATTTTTTGGCAGTGGTCATGGTTTGCTTGAGGCTTGGATTTTGACTGTGTGGGCTGATGGGTGACCTGTTGATCTTTAGGCTACACTTCATGTCCTCAATCACTGGGGGTTTGAATACACTGTTAAAACCTGAACTAAAGGCTGAAATGAACCAATAAGATGGGACCTCTGTCAAAAATGTTTTCATATTAGATCTTTATCTTCCTGTCTCTGCTGATCGCCTCTATTTATAAAGCAATTTTCTCTCTTTCATTTGATATCCAAATGGCATGTAAGTATAAAGAAAAGGCAGCTGAGAAAAACTCACACACACAAATCCTCTTCTATCATAAAAAAAATGAAATAAAATCTAGTGGAACTTCAGTACTAAAGTCAATTAAATTACATTAAATAAATCAGTAAAAACCATCAGGGATAAATAAATGAGATTAAAAAGGGCTAACAGAAATGTTTCCTTTCTTTGCAAAATCACCAAGAGTGCTTGGCATTGTAATATCAAGCAGCAGGAAGTTTCACAGGTGGCACAGTTAATGGGACTTTTATGGAACACATGAGGTTGACCCTAATGGGAAGGTGGTTGCATAAAATGAACCAAACTCTTTAATGTAGGGAGGAGTGAGGCCAATTAAAGCTTTTAGAAAGAAGTAAATGCACCATCATTTTAAAAGACGCCATAAGCCAGCACAGTTTTGTTAGATGTTATGTGTTAATAAATTTGATCAGTATCAGGAATTCATTTATTTTCTTTTTTTTCCCCATTCATCTCCAGCCACTTATTTGAATACGGCTAACAGGTTACGCTGGAGCCTACCCAGGCTGACATCGAATGAGAAGCGGGGTACACCCTGCATAAGCTGCCAGTTCATTGCAGGGCTACACCCAAAGACAGGAACCCATTCAAACTCACATTCACACCTACAGTCAATCTAGCGTGTCCAATTCATCTAAACTGGATTTTTCTGGGGAGAACATACAAACTGATTCTGATTCTGATATTCCCAGGAGGCATCCAACCAACGACCTTCTTGGTGTAAGGCAAAAGTGCTGCCCCCTGTGTCTCTATGCTGTCCTAGTGTCAAGAATGTTAGCCAAAATTCACAGCTTTGTCAGACAGAGCATGAACTTCATTATGAAGACGAACATTCTAAATCCAGAAAGGAGTTCTTGCTGCTCACAGAGGGTTATTTTAGTGCTTTCTACTCTTCCTCGGACAATTTGGCTTCCAATGTCATTTTTAAAATCACTGTCTGGGAGATTGAAAAAGAAAAACATCAGTTTTACCAAATTTGACAACTTGTTAATTTTCTCTGGGTTGAGAACTAAAATAAATATTCTTAAGGTATAGTTCTTAATCTGCAAAAGACTGCACGCTGCCAGATCTTTCTCCCACCTAGAATCAGCACAAAAATAGTATGGATCCAGTTCTGGGAACAACACACTGCATATCTCATTACTAAGACAAAAAAAACCCCAACCATCCTCTCCGCTATTTTACCATTTCAGTGCCGATTCGACTATACCTGGCACACAAGGAAGCTGATATTTTTCAGGGATGCAGTAGTCTACATATAAATTTGTGGTGGAGCTGTTTCGGGTCAGACCTCCAGATGGGAATGATATTGAAGGATGGAAAAGGTCTGGATTTTTGACTGTTGACTACAATTTTCCTTCTGCAGTTAACATTTAGGTGTAGATAAGTCTTTAAGGTAAGGCCAAGCAAGGTAGTGTTGTTTGGGAGCCTTTTGTCACATACTTTAAGTGATGAGGATCATTAGATAGACGGACTGGTGTGGACTGATAACAATACTCTGTTTGACGTGCTGTCACTGACGCTGGCATTCTTCCCTCTTGTGATCGATGTTATGTGTGAAATCCAATCTGTATTAGGGCCTTTTGTTGGCAACATGGACAACTGCAATGAGCTGTGTGAAAGCTGACATCTGTCTTACCTGTGGTTCTTTTTGCAGTCTGATGTGCATCTCCCTGTAGCCGGACAAGGCCCTTTTCTCCACAGCATGATGCCTGAAGTGATAATAATCGCCAAAAACCTGCATTAACACAAAGGGAAAAGCAACAAATTGAACTGCAGTAACAAGGTGACCAGATAACATTGACCATGGCATTCCTGTGGTACACACACAAACAAACCTGCATACAGTTTATTTTGGAAACAGACCATTTAAACATCAGAACCTGGAAATATCTGTCTAGGTATTCAAATCTAAGGGAGAATCATTACTGCAATGGTAAGCACAAAAGTGAATATCTTTTCTCTTCATGACAGAAAAAAATAAGCTAATATATCAGTCGAGTCTTTGATATCGACAACCACTAAGAGCAATATACAAATGTAGTTGCTGCATAGTAAGAAGAAGAGTTTTCTAATCTCTCAGAAGGTGTTTCATTTTCACAAGCCAGTGTTCATTATCTACATTTAGCTGAGAGTTTAAACAGACCCAAGAGAGGCATACCGTACATTATAAATCATTTGATGGATGCCATGTACGGAAAAATATTAGATGCATCCGTTCGAGACATAGTCCCTTCAGAGTAAGACTAAAGCGTTCCTCACACCGCAGTCACAGTTGTTTCACTTGTTCCGCTCATAAAAGAGCTTTTAAGGAGAGACGATTTGCTGACAGCTGTCACCAAACTGGCCTTAAGCCTCAGAGGGTACGTTCTTTTTGTTAGCCAAGCTTTTCAGTGATTCACGAGTCAGCCTGTTCCCCAAGTCATGGTCCAGGAAAGCTGACTTGAGAGCAAGACAGAAACTAAGTAAGACAGACACTGAGATATGAGCATGTGAATAAAGACCAAAATAACTAAGCAAAGGGTGGGGGGGAGAGGAATGAAGGAGGAGCAGCCCAGCTACTCTTTATATGGGTATTCACAAGAGAACATCGTCCATTTGAAGCGAAAGCATCGCAATCTGTACAGTAGTGCCACTGGGGTTTGGCTCACCTTCACAAGCCCAGTGGAGCAGTGAAAGAGAGAGGGAGGGTTGGGGTGTAGGGTTTGACAGGCCGACTAGGCAGGATGGATGTTAGTGGGGAGGGAGAAGAGCAGACACAGCAGGATGGAAGCTTCTCCTGAGGCTGCGGTGGATTCTGCTAGCTGGCTGTCTGCAAGTCGACCAGACTGGTGGATGGAGCTCAGAGACCCGTCTGGCAGCACAGATACGAAGCTGCCAGACTTTGCGTTGGCCAATTTGACTACATTTTCTCAAATATTTGTAATTAAGACTTATTTTTTGCTCTGATAATTTGCACATAAACCAGAGGGACCATCATTTTTGAATTATTCAATGCTATACAAAAATGATCCTTTCTACCCTGCAGAGCTGCATGCCATTTTGGACAATGTGTGGAAAAGATTAATGAAGCTGCTTCTGTGATATGACAACTTTGCAGGACATCCTATAAATGATGAAAATGTGGTAAGGCAGAATGTCGACATGAAGTAAGATTTCTTCAACAATTTAAGCTTGCACAGGCAGGTAAGATCGGATATGCCTTCAAGAGTGAATTCTGACAGCTGGTTTTTGTCTTAGTCCTGTGACAAAAGCCCTTATTAGTCTTCATAATTGGGATTTAGTCAACATGATCCTTTAATAATAAGTTGTAGTTGATTGAAAGTCTTGGTATTTTTGTCATATTTTAATTCAAAGGAACCCCTATTTATTTTAGTCTTTCTCAAAGACGTTCATGCATTTTAGTCTTTTCTAAAACATCAGGCCATTAAGATTTCATTACAGTCTATCTGAAACCATTTTCTTTGGTCATTGTACTTTTACTTCACATACGACATAACTTAATGTCTAGAAAAAAGGATCAATGATTGCAAATGCAGCTATGCAGAAAGTGTCTGAAGTCAATTTAAAGGTTCTATTCAGATGGAACATGTTTGATTTAAAATTATTTATTTTGGTGAGATCAGTTTGGATTCACATTCTGCAATTATTGGCGCCACCAGATAAAAATGCAAAACCAGCCATCCATGGGTAAATGATGGAGGATTGGATGATCAATTTGCACATGCTGGGCTTCAACAGAACTCTTTGGCTTCACCCTGAAAATACAGTGAAAAAGTATGAGTACAACACTTTTTTGTGCCCTACTACATGTGTTTGTACTCTGCCTCCCAGAAGAGCAGGCAAGATGGGTAGTTGGCCATGAATAATGCTGGTTTCATCCCACCACCATTTCAGATGTGGAAAAATAAGGTTGCTTAAAACACTTTCGGTAAAAATTTTGTAAATTAACACAACTTCCAAGACAAGCAATACTTTTTTATTTGACTACGTATCATCAAACAGAAATCTTTCAAAATGTGAAATACAGCCTTGATTTAGTAATAAAGTTAATATTACTAGACATAAAGACAGAAAGGTATGTTTAAACAACTATAATCATACCATGCAGATATGAAAGATCCTCAGTTGATACAGACTTCATGATATCTTCAAAAGCAAACGACCTTACATACACCCCATCTTAATAATGTCAACGCCATGTAAAAGGAAATCACCTCTGAAAATCAAGGTATGACTTGAGGAATTAATGAGACCCACTTTACATTGATTGCAGAAGGGCAGACAGTTAATTTGTGGTACACCGGGGTGGCTTGTCTGTGGGACAGGCCTATTTCCAGAAGTGCTGATGTCCTAATTTAAAGACTTCGGCTCTTGGTAAATTGAGATGAACATTGAAATGTTGGTGTAGCTTCTTTCCAAAAAGTGTGGCTGAGTCATGCCTCGCTCTTGTCTGAACCAGAATAATCCACATAGTGTGTAAGTGTGTGTATGTGTGCCAAAGGTAATAATTGAGGCCACCGAGGGCCATTAGTCACCCTGCCACTATGCTCTGAGTCTGCATTATAGGTACACTGGCATTTAAACTCCCCACAGGACACTACCAGAAGTTGCTATTTCAGGTGTTTCTTATTTGAGTTATTTCACTCTGGGATATTCATGTAAATGTTTAACAGGCACTTTTGAAAAGTCTGGCTGATTTCACACCAATTCACTCCTGACAGTCAGAGGATAAAAATCATTTGAAACTTTGTTTGGACCTGATATTGGGCCCAAGTTATCTGTGAGTGTGAAATGTTCACAGATCTTACAGCACCAATGACCTTCAAAAGTGTTTTAAAATATTCAAAAAGAAAGACCTTGCGATAAAAGCCCCATAGACGTTTTAGATGTGGCAGCTGCAACATTGTGACAATGATGTGCAAGTCAATCATTGTCAAGATGTCAGTACACCTTGCACAAATCAACTGCAACGTTTCACTAACGTCAATACCACACGTGTTGTCTATGTACTGGAGTGTCCTTCTCACTGTTTTTATGCAGGACGTACAAAAAGAAAATTAAAAGGCTGAGGTGCAGCGCATGAAAATACAAAAAAAAAATTAAGAGATGAAATTCATCTTTACTCTGGGCCTCTCTCCCTTATTAACTTCTTTCTGTAACCCCGCTCTACTTTTTCTTTGACCAATAACATTACAATTTGCAGTATGAACTGTGTAGATCACCAAATGCTGCTTATTTTTAAACAAGTTCCCATGTGAAACGAAGGCACTTTAAAACACAGAAATCCTACAGCATGCATTGTGGTTTTCTTTATGGTTAACTTTTTGAGACTTGTATAGTGAAGTATTCTTAAGAGGAATGCTGAATAGACGATCGGTACCTTGTGAGGGATAGCACTATTGCCAAGAAAACAGTAATCACTGCTGACAAGTAACAGTGCACATATTGGGCTATTAGGCTTAAGCCAACGATTTAAAGTTCATCTCCAGCTCTTGACAGTCATGCTGTCCAACCACTTTCATATTTGAAATCATACTTTTGTGTTGTTGTTTTTTTTGTTTTCTCAGAGCAAAAAATGCATTTTGCTGGTTCAGTAATTTTATATTACTCCTATACAGATAATAAAATCCTACATAATCTAGAGAGCCTTCTCAAACCCTTGTGGTATGTGATACCTCATTGTTTGTGAATCTTGCAGTGAATGAATGTTTGGGATTTAAGAAAAGGTATGTGGTGAAGATTCTCAGCATATGTCTGACGAAATTCAATTTTAGAATCTGTCAGACAGGTTTTCAGACAGAGCAGAATATGATGGGACTTCTATTCAGGAAATAGGAATATAATGTTTATAAATGATTAAAGTATTCTTTTTTGCTTTTGAAGCAAAATATTTTCCAGCGTTTCTTCATTCGTATGTAAAATCTCGCAGTGGTGTATGGTTTTCAGATAGTGAAAGCTCTTGTTAGAAAAGGAACAGATGAGTCCAGAGAAAGTTGGCATTATGTTTTTTTGGGGTTTTTTTTAGATATAGTGTAAGTACGTATATGGCACCCAATAATTTCTCCTGCTCTTTTCTTGGGCAAATTCAAAGCCATTCATAAGTGAATTTAGTATATTACAGTTATGTTAAAAGAGGAGGTTTATGGATGTAGTGAAAGAGGACATGAAGGTAGCTGGTGTGAGAGAAGAGGATGCAGAAGACATGGTTAGATGGAGGCAACTGATTCGCTGTGGCGACCCCCGAATGGAAAGCCCAAAGGAGAAGAAGATGTTCAGAGTTTTTAACATAAACTGTGTGATTTGTTTTGCTGTGTGAAGATATGAATTTTCTGAATTTATGAAATCTTTGTTTTCTATTATCTGCTTGTACTTTTACTGAAATACTCCTCAATGCAAATATTTATATTAATTTTGATTCTTCAACCATTCATACTAACAATTAAACAAACTAAAATGCTTCCTAGACCAATGGTATTGCAGCAACAAGTTGTACATTAGTATGATGCGTACATGAAAGTCTTTTTGGTCACAATGACTTAAAGTTTTATTTATTTGGTTTATATACCATAATTAAATATTTAATAGGTGAGAAAAATGTTCTTGTGGGCTATTCATGCACGTATAAGTAAATGTTCAGCACAAATTGCCTAGCACAAACTCCCTCATACAACTTTTGTGGCAGGCTTTGCTGTGAATTTGCAAGTATATGTTGACTGAGTCCTTCCAGTTATAATGCAATGGGGAGAAATACTCCTCTCTGTCTGCTCCTGGCTGGAATTCCCTCCTCAATAGCAAGAACTTCAATTTGGAGACTCATTAACTACAAAACTGAGATTTGTCCAAAATGAGTGAATATATTGCGAATGTCAAGCTTTAAACGTTGGTGGGTTGAACAACTTTGAAGTTAAAAGAGCATGCAAGAGGCTGAGAGAGTCAAGACATGGGGGTCTACATATTAGCTGAGTTTGACTGTAACTGACATTATGATCGCTCATCAAAGGCTTCAGTCAGAGGGCTTTGTGACCTCATCACTTGCTGTTTCTTAATCGCCAATGATCTCACTCACATCATTACTTCTCTTTTGAATTTAATTCTTTAATAATCCTTATACAACCTCTTTGTCTCTATCTGCACTGTTAAAAGCATATTTCATATCAGAAGATACCCATGATGTTTTTTCTCCAAATCCCCTGGGGATTTTTAGCCATCTGCTGAAATTCTCACAGTGACTTTTGGATTTTAAAGACTGAAAGTAATGCTTTATTTTTTCCTATGTACCGTATCATGCCGGGTTATGTGCTGATCTCTTTCCTGGTCTTTCACTACTTCCTACCACAGTTGCTATATCAATATTGGCGATATGATGCTTTCACTTGGCTCCAGACTAATGTTGTTTCACATTGCAGAGAACTGCATGTGCTGATTTTTAGGCAAAACTCCAAAATTTTATGAAAAAGTTTTATTTTCAGTCTTATCACACATGCAAAGATACAGTACATTTATGCACTGTACTTATTGAGAAATGTTCATGGACTTTATTTTGTCTCAGACATGCTGTAGTTGTTTCAAGATGTGGGTGATGGTAAATTTAGATAAAATCATGGCTTTGAACCAGAATTTTTTGCCAATCGGTTCGTTCCGAACAGAAACAGAATTATAACGTTTTCGGTTTTGCGTTCCACCCATGAACTGACGTTCCTGAACCGGTTAGAACAAAAAAATAAAGTTCCTGAACTGGTTAATAACGTTCCTTGTAAATATAAATATGTAGGTGCCATATTTTGTGCACCATAAAACACGCTTAAAAGCCTTAACATTTCTCAAAAACAACGCTGCGTCTTTTAACATTAAGCGTCTTGTGTGTACATTTCTTCTTCTTCTTGTCCTTTCGGCTTTTCCCTTCAGGGGTCGCCACAGCGAATCAATTGCCTCCATCTAACCCTGTCTTCTGCATCCTCTTCTCTCACACCAACTACCTTCATGTCTTCCCTCATTACATCCATAAACCTCCTCTTTGGTCTTCCTCTAGACCTCCTGCCTGGCAGTTCAAAGCCTAGCATCCTTCTACTAATATATTCACTATCTCTCCTCTGGACATAGATAGATAGATAGATAGACATGTCCAAACCATCTCAGTCTGGCCTCTCTGACTTTATCTCCAAAACCTCTAACATGTGCTGTCCCTCTGATGTACTCATTCCTGATCCTATCCTTCCTGGTCACTCCCAGAGAGAACCTCAGCATCTTCATCTCTGCTACCTCCAGCTCTGTCTCCTGTCTTTTCCTCAGTGACACTGTCTCTAGACCAAACAACATCGCTGGTCTCACCACAGTTTTGTACATCTTTCCTTTCATTTTAGCTGAAACTCTTCTATCACACATCACACCTGACACTTTCCTCCACCCGTTCCATCCTGCCTGGACACGCTTCTTCACCTCTTTTCCACACTGTCCATTGCTCTGGACTGTTGACCCTAAGTACTTAAAATCCTCCACCTTCTTGATCTCTTCTCCCTGTAACCTCACTCTTCCACTTGGGTCCCTCTCATTCACACACATGTACTCTGTCTTACTGCGGCTAACCTTCATTCCTCTCCTTTCCAGGACAAACCTCCACCTCTCTAGCTTCTCCTCCACCTGTTCCCTGCTCTCACTACAGATCACAATGTCATCTGCAAACATCATAGTCCATGGAGATTCCTGTCTAACCTCGTCTGTCAGCCTGTCCATCACCATAGAGAACAAGAAGGGGCTCAGAGCTGATCTCTGATGCAGTCCCACCTTCACATTGAACTCCTCTGTCACACCTACAGCACACCTCACCACTGTCTTACAGTCCTCATACATGTCCTGCACCGTTCTAACATACTTCTCTGCCACTCCAGACTTCCTCATACAATACCACAGTTGATAGATAGATAGATAGATAGATAGATAGATAGATAGATAGATAGATAGATAGATAGATAGATAGATAGATAGATAGATAGATAGATAGATAGATAGATAGATAGATAGATAGATAGATAGATAGATAGATAGATAGATAGATAGATAGATAGATAGATAGATAGATAGATAGATAGATAGATAGATAGATAGATAGATAGATAGATAGACTTTATTTATCCCAAACTGGGAAATGTAGTTCCTCTCTGGGAACCCTGTCATAAGCTTTCTCCATATCTACAAAAACACAATGCAGCTCCCTCTGGCCTTCTCTGTACTTCTCTATCAACATCCTCAAAGCAAATACTGCATCTGTAGTACTCTTTTTTGGCATGAAACCATACTGCTGCTCACAAATGTTCACGTCTGCCCTTAGTCTAGCTTCCACTACTCTTTCCCATAACTTCATTGTATGACTCATCAGCTTTATTCCTCTGTAGTTGTCACAACTCTCCATGTCTCCCTTGTTCTTAAAAGTGGGCACCAGCACGTCTTATGTGTACACTGAGTTCCAAAATCTGTAAAAATGTTTTTGTGTGACTTCAGTCAGCGATCTGCAAGATCGACCATTGTTCACCGACATAGGACGTATTACGTCACTATGTACGCCGGCAGCGATGGACCAATTACAGAAGATGACGCGAGGCTACGTCCGGCACACCTCCGGTAGGTACCGGTGTGCAGTAAATGCCGATACTGTACCGCAGGTATGCTGTTAACTATATTTGTTTGGCTAAAGACCCCCGACAATGACGTCAGTGAAGAGACACGCTTACGACGCAACATGTAAACTCAATGCTATCAGCTCCGGTTGTTCTGGTTCACGTAAAGAGACCGGGTGGCTTTTTTCATGCTTCGCCATCTCTCCTGATCTGTGACTCCATGAATTCCAACACCACCGCTTCTGTCAAAAACCACGTCAAGCGGCTGAATTCGGAGCTTGTCACCATCCTGAGAGGATTAACGAAAGAACTCCAACCGCCGGACATCGGTGTAAACAGAGCCTTCAAAGTTAAGCTGCGTGCGTGGAGGAGCGATGAATGAGAGACGTGAACAGGACTGGAGGCAGTGCCGAGCGAGTTACACCCCCACAATATGTGTGTGGATTGTGGATCCTGGACTAACGTGTCTGCTTCGACTTTTGTCCAATGTTTTGCTAAAGCCAGCATCATTACCGGACAGCCACCATGAAACCAGACGGTCAGCGATAGTGACATTGCCGAGCTATTCAATGCACACCGAAGATGAGGACTTTGAAGGATTTAGCACAGATTTATCAAAAAAAAAAAAAAAACCATATTTAAAAAATCATGTAGGTGTATTTTTTTAAATTTAAATATAACACAGTTCAACCACAGTCACCTTTTTGCTTCCGTTAGCAAGCATGCACCGAACAATAAGGTGCGCCATGTATAAAAGTAGAGAGAGTAGAGTATAACTTTATCGATCCCTTAAGGTGGTTCCGTCAGGGAAATTGATTTCTCCCTCGCACACAGCATAGTAAGTACACAAAACAAAGAAAAAGCACACAGAAAGCACAAGCACATAGAAAATAGCACATCAAAGTACAGAAAAAAACTCTGTAATTTAGATTGCACCTCTTTATACAATGTGCTGAATGATGCACAAAATATGGTAACTTAAGGACTTTTAATTTGGCAACTAAAGCAGCTAATTTATATACTATAGACAATAATTATAGATATGCCCCTACCCTACAGTAAACAGTACCACAGCACTACACCTCGGCTTTATGCAAGTTATATCACTGTAGTTAAGGCTTATGCCTCCTACTGGGCTTGCACTAGGAGCTAGTGTGACTAAGCCACTGTGGCTCAGTGTAAAAGAATTGAGAAAGCCACAAAAAGCCACACTCTGTGTCCAAGACAGTGGCGCACGGGCGGACGACCAACGCTCGTCGCATGGGTGCGTGGGGGGGTCCAGGGGGCCTCCCCCGGGAAATTTTTAAGAAAATGGGGTTGTTTTCCTGCATTCTGGGGGAAAAATCTTCTGTTTAGTTTACCTACTAAAATACACTAAAGTCAACAGTTCAAGCTGAAACATCTTTATTTCTGTCCTACTTTATGCAGGTATGAATGTCAGATTCAACAACTGAAAACTTCCATTCAATATGTGAAGATAGTCATACAAAATATTACTCAATGTTTACTTGTTTAAGTTTTACTTAGACTAGAAGACATTTCAACTTTGACCACCACCAACACCATTGGTATGCCATAGTTTATTTTTTTAAAATTCAATAACATGATTTTTCATTTCAATTTAAAAAGGCGTGAAAAATAGCAAGCGAGGTGAATACACATTTACATGCATCGCTGGTTATTCCTGCCGGTCATAGGGAACAAAAGTCTAAGACTACAAACAAGTTTTGATAATGGATAATGATAATTTACCTTCTGGTCTGTCACCACTCCTCCCCCCTCTCAGCATTCACCATTTGTTTATTAATGAGGACTTTAACACAAACTCTACTATAAAACACTGGATTCGTTTGATCGATCGTCCTCGCCTTGTCTTACACTAATTCGCGGGTTCAGCTTGTAAAAAAAACAATATTTTTGTTTTTCATTGGACGAAAGGAGGCGATGACCCGAGTGCATATTTAATGATCGGGAGCGTTTGGGTCACTTTGGCTATTTCTGTTGGCGTGCTTCGGCTATATTCCGTCGGCATGCGGAAATAGCGGCGCTAGCGCCGTTCGCTAGTGCCGCTTGCTAAAGGAAATAGCGGCGCTCACTAGCGGAAGTAGCGGCGCTAGCGAAAAAGTTGTAAGTTTTAGCCTTTTTTCCGTAAAACTAAGAACGCCACTGTGGCTACACAGTCTAAAAACTTTGTCTGGAATTTACTTCGCCTATGGCGAAGTGGCAAATGGCTAGCGCAAGCCCAGTCCTACTTAGACACTCCATGAAATAAGACAAGAATAACTTATAGCATGTCATTTATTGCTGAACAACAGATTTTCATTGTGCCTCTCCCATAGCTCAATATTGCTACAAAGCGCTGGCAGTAGGGGACACACTGCTCTGAAAATGACTGCAGCCAATGAGTTAATGTCTAAATCATACATTTTTAAGATTGACATACTGCAGTGTTCACCTGTTATGATTAAATAGTGACTGGGAGACCTCCCTTTTCTTAACTGCTGCTGATAGCAGCTACTTCTCTCTGCTCTCATCCCGCGTCCAGTGAATGACAGGAAGGGAAACATGAGGTCAAATATTTTTTTCAAGAACGAAAAAACCCCGGAATTAACCGGTTTACAATTATTTTCTGTTCCGATTCCGTTCCGGAACGTTAAAAAATAAAAGTTTTCGTTTTCGTTCCTGCCAGAATACCAAAAGTTTCCGGTTTTCGTTTTTGTTCCATGAACCGGTTCAAAGCCCTGCATAAAACTAATACATCTAATTTTTCTTATCTCTCAGTGTAAACTCTACTGGCAGAACCAAACCCAGGATTCAGGGGAAGTGTATACACATACCTTTAATCTGTACACCCTCTACAGTGAATGTGGAGAATGAAAGTAAGTACTACTACTAAGAACTACTACAGCGATGTGTGTGTGTGTGTGTGTGTGTGTGTGTGTGTGTGTGTGTGTGTGTGTGTGTGTGTGTGTGTGCGCTCGTGCGTGTGTGTGTGTGTGTGTGTGTGTGCAGCAAGAGAACTGAATACAAATATTTCAAATATTCAGCATAGGAGCTCAAGGGTCTGTCACACCGATATAGACGGTGACAGAGATCCTCCCTTTTTGTATTCCCCTATGCTTGGGCATAGTGCACAGAGGCAATTCTACCTTATTGGAAATGTAATCAATCAGACCCATCTTTCTTGTGTTTTTCCATCTAGGCAAAACACAAGAAATCAACAAATGGTTACAGGTACCAATAAAGGTATTTCACTCTAAACACAGCGTACCTTCATTCACAGCCTGTATCACAAGATTCTGCTAGCCTTGATGGACGTTTGTCACAGTAGGCGCATAAATGCAAAATGAATGAGGTGCTCTTCTCCTCCTTTGTACAGCAGGAAGGCACTGGCAGGCAGCTTTTGTTGCACATCTCAGATAAAAATGTCAGTGGAACACCAGAGCTCATTGATTGCCACGCAGCCCACCAGCCCTTTCTCCTCTTTCACTCTTCTTTTATACCTCGCATTTCATTTTAGAGTTATTTGTTCAAACAAAGCACACATCAATGAAAGCCCTTACAGGAATGGGTGCTCTCTTTTCTGTATAGCAAATGTGTTGCGTGGTGTTGTGGTACAAAATTTGTCGTTGTGCTAATAGAACGGTCATGTCATTATTGCCTGATGCGTCATTGGGTTATCATCTTTGAGACTAATTATAGTTGAAACTCTGGGGTTCGACTGAATGAGAGAAGCTCATTATTTTACTTTGAAAACCAGGCTAATTAATAGTTTTGAAATGAAGGGTAATTATTTGTTTGTATCCTGGTTCTGATTTTGAATGTCACCTGCCTCCACCGCGTTCGCCAATTCAGTGGACTCATTGTTTTGGGAAGCAGCAGACCCACAAAAAATGTACTCTGCGTAATTGTATGGCTGAAAAACACAGACATAGCAAAATGTGTATGGAGCCGATACTTGGTGATGAATATATAGTGATGAAGCAAAGGGACAGAAGCATAATGAAAAGCATCCCAACTGTTATGTTACTTCTTGACAACAAAATACAGGACAACATATCAAGCGCAAGTGGAAAGAACAAAGACCTTTAAAGTAAAAAGAGCTTTCAGTTCAAGATATGTCCATCCAGACCTTTTCATATTCTGGGTGAGTAGGATGCAGTGACAATATGAAAGAAAGGAGAGAAATGAAAGAGAGGAAGGAAAAATAAATATCACAGGAGAATAATTGTGGAGAGACAGCAGAAAACCGAGTGGAAAATCATTACAATAGGCATACATGATGGAGGACACCAGCCATACTGATAACTGACCCTCGGCTTACAATACAATAAAACTTTGTCACAGTAAATGACTGCCTTGTAAATCTTATCAACGACTGTATCCCCTGAAAATCAAAAATAAAAGAGAATGAAATCCTTCTCCTTAATTAAAAAGGCAGCTACATATCAGTAAGAGCTCTACATTAAGAGCACCAGTCGCAAGACGCAAGGTTACTACAGTATCAAAATATAAAATGAGGGCAGGGCTTTCAGTGACCTGGCACTTCTCTTGTGGACACATCTTCCAGTTTTGCAATGGAATGCAGACATACATTCAACAGCAGAATTACCATCTTAATATGGTTTGTAGTTAGCATTGGTTAATACTAACCACCAGGTCACTGGGGACTGCTGTTGGGAACGCTCCATAATACACTGAGACTCCTTTACATATTTACATCTCATTAGTGCATGTTACAATCTGGGCTTCATCCCCTGAGTATTATTATGGCATTTTAAAATGTAGTAGTACTGTCTTAGTAGTAGTAGTCGTAATAATAATGATGATGAGGATAATAATAATAATAATAATAATAATAATAATATTAAATGATAAATTGATCTATTTTAATTTGTTTTGTGGAACCACCTGACATGATAATATTAAGTAAACTCATCATACTTTTTTTTTTTTGTAATCTATCATTTGATTGGATTTTAGTTCACATTTATCTATATAATTGGGACCGTTTCTAATTTTATTGTTATGGTTTCTCTGTCTCAACACCAATGAGTACCCCACTAACAGCTGGGTTTCGAAAGGTTGCTGTCTATTAAAAGGTAGTTTTTCACCAAGGGATTGCTTATGAGACAACTTTGGGAAAAATAAGTATTTTCTACACAAGGGGCTTTCAATGAAAATTGCAAAGGGTATAGTGAGTCATGACTCCTCCTCTGCTGACATCCAAACGGTTAGAAATCTCCTGTTTTTGACCACACTAAAAAATGTGTTTAGTTTGCTTTTTGTGTTGAACATGAAGTATAAAATGTTAATCGCGTGGCACCAATGCCTTTTTTAAATAATAATTATATGTTAAACAATTTTTTCAATCCATGAAAAAAATTACTCTCAACAAGAGAGAATTGAGGTAAAAAAATATTTAAGATGGGGGGGATAAAACTCTTACATGTCTCATAATTTTGAATAATTTCTTGATTAGAGAGTAGGCATTGGCAAGAAAGAAGCTGGATACAGTGCTATTAGCCTGGCTCATAACCAGGCTTGATTGGTTCTGTTCTGCTTCCTCTTGCATCGCTGCATGTGTCTGCTCTCTGCCACTTTGTTGGTCAATGCACCACATCAAGTGACTAATCTCTGCTGAGGTAGAATTCAATGCTCCAGAGGCAACTTTTCTACACCAGTGTCCTAAATGCAGGATCTCATTTGAGAAACAGTTAATTTTACATGCAAATACAGTATATTAGATGTTGTAGAGCGTTGAGTGACAGCCAGTAGCACAATAACTCAGGACTTACTGTGGTCTTTGTCTGTCTTGATTTGACTTGCAGGCTGATAATTGGCAACCCATGATCTTGATTTGTCATTCTGGAAAGTATAATGCTTTTTTTTTTTTTTTTGCATTTGACACTTTTCAAAGACCAACGATTTGATTCTGTAATTCCATGCTTGAATAAATTATTGGGTATGCACACAAAGTATGTCATGATTTTGAGCAAAGTGTTTTGATTCAAAATAGGTCAGAAAATCAAATCCCCTGAACATATAAATTCCATGCAGACATAAGACTTGTAGAACATATAACTCTCCAGATGTAATTTATATTAGTGTTTTATTAGCACACAGAAAATGTTGAGAGCATAGATGAAGTCCTTATCAAATATTAAATGTGCACAAAGACACATGAACTCACACACACGCACACGCACACGCACACACACACACACACACACACACACACACACACACACACACACACACACACACACACACACACACACACACACACACACACACACACACACAGGAAGTATTCTGAGCTATAGCCTCGAATAAGTGAGACTGAAATACAGTACATAAAAAAGGCTGTGTGTGTCAGTGTGTGTGTCAGAACATTCAATTTGCTCTTTGGGTTTTTAATCTGAGATCCATCCCACTGGGTTGATTCATAGTCTTGACACCCAATCGTAATTGAAGGTATGTGCTAACCAGATTTGTAGACACAAAACTAACTAAGCCTCACCAGAGTAATGAATATTAATCAAGTCAGGGGAAAATTGGGTCCATTTGCCTTTTATTGTGCTCCAGCACAAAATTGGAAATTATACACTTACTGGCTGAGGTAAGTTAAGCATGGATGTAATCTAATATATGTAATATTGGTGCTTTTGTTCAATAAGCAAAAAATGAGACAGAAAATAAAACAGGAGGAAAAACTATGAAAAGAAAAGGTAGAAGAGAGATTAAGAGATCTGGTTGTTTTCAGTATGCTAAATAGAATCTTAGCTGAAGATGTGGCCATAAGGGGCCTCTTCCTTGTGCTATGAGGAAAAATAGACTTAATGATAAATGAAATCAACCAGCAGAAACCAAAGAATTAATCTAAATGGGTTAATTTTCAAGTCATTTGGATAGGGGTTGAATACACAAACATTTTAAGCATCAGTGCTCTGGATCGAAAGAAACTACAAAACAAATATGCCACAATGATGACTGTATAAATGACAAAGAGCTAAGGCAATGGAGCTTAGCATTATGCAAATGAGGAGTGACAAAATATTGGTTGAGAGTGAATTAAAAAAAAAAAAAAAAACCTGCTGCAAATGGAAATTTTCTGAAATACGATGCATATTACAGATTTTAGGATTCAAAGATGTTACGCTATTTAAGTAGAAGTGCTGCTGGCCTTTAGCTTGTGCCTGCAGGCAGCATGCCACCTTCATTCTCATGTCATAAAAATTTACAAGCTAGTCTGATCTGAGGTGCATTGCACACAAGCTGCACTGGATTCCGTCATGCAAAAATAATAACAATAAAAAAAAAACATTTCCCTCCTACTCCTCTACTCCTTTATGTTAATGGCAGCCTTATGCTCAGACATGATTTTCTTTCAAACCACAGTTACAAAAGAACACTTTCCAAAGAAATGAAAAGCCAGCCACTTTTAGGTATACTAACTACAGTCCCCAAAAAAATCAATCTGAAAAGCACTCAAAAGGTTGACTTATTGATTTTTCATAGACACAGAACAGTCAATCTATCAATGTTTGCCTGAATGAGTACCTATGGATGTACAGCATTTTGAAAAGAAAATTATCAGAAAGTCCTCCGTCTTCAATGTGCCCTTCACTTGAAGAGCTCACCTCAGGAAAATGGAAGCTGTCAGCACCTCCAGACAGAATCAAAAAATCTGCTGCTAATACAGGAAGAAACATCACGGCCTGATGATGAAACACCAGCATTCAGACCCACTTGCCAACACACACCAGGCCCACTCTCAGTCTTAAATTTCTCTATCTGCAGTGGTCCATGTGTAATGAAGTCTACATTAAAAAACAATCCAAGCCTCCAGCTGTCCCGTCCGGCTCTCTTCTCACAGTGTCCTGTCGAGGAGCCCTGGGATTCTGCAAGGCTGCTGGATTATTCATGTGCACAATGTAATTCAGCCTGCTCTTTTCCACATTACCAACGCTGAATTCCATGGTGCCAGACCAGCCTGTCAGGCTCTGTGACCCTATAGTTTGAGAACTAAAGCATATAGATTTTACTTTTTAACAGGTCTAGCAGGTCTTCCACTATTCCATTGAGAAAGGGATTCAGAGACCCTTATTAAAATATTTCTTTCAATCTGTCCATTCAGACTGCAAATGATTGCAGATAATGAAATTTATCTTTACTGTACTGTTGTTTTTATTTCAGGACATTTGAGATTCTATGTTTGAGCCTTTTTTTGGGTGAAGAGATGTTTTCCTCCTTTTATTGCACAGTTAAGGATTTTGAAGTCTTGCCTTGCAATGCAGTAGGCTGAAAAGTTCGTGCGAGGTGCCTCGCTCCCTGTCTGGCTGCACACTGCAATTTTGGTGTCAGGATTGAGTTGTCTGTCGCCTGTCTGCATAAATAGGGTAGATTGTGCTATGTGGGCATGTGTACCTGTAGTCATTGAACCACTGTCATGCCATATAAAACTCAGTTTATTTAACTTCAGTTTTTTCTTATAATTATGTTTTCATGATGATCAATAATGTTGCAGAACAGATGATCTTGTTGTTCGACTGGCTTTAGAATATTTATTGGCAGGGTATATCATTATGTACCATTGGTATTGCAAAGTGACATGACAGCTAACCTTTCTTTAGAATTGTGCTGAATTATATGATCGTGTCAGTTATTTGAGAGCAGAAAAACATCTATTATACGAATTTTATACTTTGTTGTATCATTTATGTCATTGTGTATCACACAGCAATACTTGGTAAACAGCATGGGTGAACAGAAATACCATCTCATGTTGTCTCAAGACAACATAAGACGTGCACTTATTGTAGTGTGCGGTTTACAGTTTAACATTGGCTCGCCTTTAGTTGACCTTATAAAACATAGCATACAGCTGATAATGACGGTCAACCAAGCACAGACAAGGACAGGGGAGCAGCAGAGATGTGTTTGTGTGTCTGGGAGGAAAAGAAATTAGTGTCTCTGTCACTCTTATGAACAAAAATAATCTCTTTCACCACCAATATAAGAATGATGTTTCAATTTGCCATTTTATTTTCTCTATTTTGTAACATGTGATTGCAAATTGTACAAAGGCTCTACATAGAAGGAAAAAAATAATAAAAATCAGTCTGCTTTGCAACAGTGAAACAGTGTCTGAAATACATGGCAGACATGGCATCCAGACTTTAAATGGTTTCAACTAAGGAATTGTTTATTACAAGGTCTAAACATACAATGGATGTGAAAAAGAAAAAAAAGAAAAAAGAAAAACCTTACATGCTTCACAGCGGCTTTATACTGTAGATCAAGGATAAATCTTTGAAGAAGCAAGGCTGCAGCTCTCTATGTTTCCTTACTGACAGGGGGGCCGAGGTATGCCGTGCAGTGGCCATGGAACTAGAGCAGCAAGATTGGAAGGGTGTGTGCAACTTTGAACCAGGCATCGTTCAAATTCAAGAAACATCAAACTCCTTCCTTGCACCACAAAAGCTCAAGACAGTTGGGAACATCACAACATAGCTCCTTTAAACTTAGAGCTTTGGGATCTCTGTGTGTTGGGAACAGTAACCTGGAAGCTTTGCATATCATCATCAGAACTTGAAATAACCTCTGTAGGGGAGTTGGCATCATGCTAGTTGGAATGGTGGAAAAGTTTAAGCTACAGAAATACCATTCCACAAAAACACAAGTTACCAGGACATGACACAGACTAAAAGATTTCCATTTGTTGCCAAAAATTTGTTCTGTCTTTAAACTGCAATTCAAAAGAAAAATTCAGTTAAAGGAAATTGAGAGAATTTGAATCAATCAGTACATTTTATAGGCTCAGAGTGACAACAAACAAACAAAAAATCATACAAAATTAAAAAAAAAATCATAAATTGATCTCCACTAAAAGACTGGATGATTAAAATAATTGTGAACCTAATTTGAAATCAGGGCAGCATTGTGGTGAAGGTGAAGTTGGTGGTGGTGGGGGGTGGCTTCTGTTGCCTTACAGCAAGGACATCCTTAGTGTGATTCCACCCGGGATCTGTCTCTTTGTGTCTCCATGGATTCTGAGGGTGCACCCCAACTCTGACCCATAGTCAGCTGGGCTAGGCTTCAACATAAATCTTATCCCAGATTTGGGTCACAATTTATTCATTTATTTTTTACGCTACAAAGATGAATGAATATTGATAGTCACTTCAACAGTTCTCTCATATCAACTGCAACAAGGCATAACCGTGGATATATGGATAACAGAAACCTCGAACAGAAACCTCATTTAAAACCTGGTGTGGAATTCAGTGCTGTCATGTAAGCTTTTACAGTACTGTTCTAAACATTCCTGTGCTTTAAAGGGCATGACATTGACAATCATTTCAATTCAAAACAACACAGTGTCATAAGTGGCAGCAGGAATTTACACTGATCATCCATTTACTAAAAGTTCAAAGGAGACAAAATTGCAGTTATTAAGAAAATATAGTGTTAGAGATGAGAGAATGAGAGAAGGGTTTAGAAGGGTTTAGGAACCATTTTTTTCTTCCTGTTTTAAGAGGATAAAGGCATTATACTGCAGCAGGGCATATATAAATATATATACATCAGTGCAAACAAGCAGAATAAGCTACTACTCATTTTTGCTGTGTGGGTTGTATGCATTTGCGTGGCAAGCCTGAACATGCTTTATTATAAAGGACTGTTGTGCAAGGCTCCATGATAGGTTTCATAACAACGATAAACAGTTGGAGCATTCTGCCCTACTATTACATGAATTGCAAGTTTTGGCCATTTCTTTAAAACTTTGAAAAAGAGAATGTAGTGGGAACATGATATTATCATCCTGGGAAATTCCATTTGTTTTTCATCATATGCTCAACAGATGCAGAGATAAAGACATCTCCTGAAGGCCGGGTGAAGACAGCCGGTGTTTTTCCTGTGCTTAGTTTTCTTTTTCTCACAATTCTATGGTGAAAAAGTAAGCAGTGGTACGGGATTTCTTAACATACTTCCTGTATGCATGACCCTTTTTTAAATCCTGACCCCCATGAACAGGGGCTGTTCAACCATACTGTGACAGGAATGTATTTACCGTTACTAAATAACAAAAGCTGCATATACATACATTCAATATACATTTGATGGCTAGCATAGAACAGAAGTACCACTTAAGGAACAGTGTAATTTATAAGGAGAATTTCAGTGCCATTAAACCTGGGTCCAAGATAATATTTACATATTGTAATGTCAAAATGACTGACGACTAACTGCATGTATGTATGGGCAACTGTGTGTATGCTCACTTGATGTGATTATTTTAGCCACTGGGAAGCTCAGGTTGTTGACTACAGAGATAACCCATTTTGTTACAGAATAAAATCCATTTTGTGTAACCAGAAACAGCTGCTGTGCAGCCCACGTCTTAGCCACAAAATTATTGAAAAAAACAAAACAATAACAAAAAGACAGTAATACTTGTTAAAAACCCCCAACTTTTTTCAGGGTTTTCACCCTAACTTAACAGAAACAAAATCCAGCTATTCCAACAATCAAAAACTATTTTGGTTAAATAAATTCTTTCATTCAGAAAAAATGTCCACAAAAATAGCTGGTGATTGGTGGAAAGACCAATTAAGATGTACAGTAATACATATTTTTCCCTCTTCTCCCATCTCAGTTTCCAGGCATTGCGGTTCTTCATCTTGACACTGTGATTCAGAGCCTTTAACACATGACTGTGTCAGGTTGATATCAGGGTACAGTAGTATACCCCATAATTCATAGAGTAGGCCCAGTTTTCTGCTTCTCTCTGAAATAAGCAGTCACAAATTTACACCAAATGCAAGCCTTAATTATGCACTCATCGGTCCCATTACACTATAATGCAGATTAGATATTTATAGTGTTCCCAATTACAAAACTCTTACTGAGGAATCATTTAGGTAGTGGAGGCATTACTTATAATTATGGCCAAGAATAAAAAAATCAGCTTGCTTGCTCCGTCCCTGGAACAATAGTGCAAATCATCATCATGGGAAAAGCAGACTGCAACAAGGCAGTCATGGACTCTAATATCCTGCGACACCCCTCTGGGCTTGCGCTAGCCATTCGCCACTTCGCCATAGGCGAAGTAAATTCCATATGGCTACAAGGTTTTTAGCCTGTGAAGCCACAGTGGGGTTCTTATTTTTAGGAAAAAAAGGCTAAAACTTAACTTTTTGGACTCGCGAACATCCCCGAGCAATAACATAAGAAAACAATAGCATGCGGCTATTTCCGCATGCCGACGGAAATAGCCCTAGTGACCCGAATGCTCCTGATCATTAAATATGCACTCGGGTCATGACCTCCTCTTGTCCAATGAAAAAAAAAAAAGGATTCTGTTTTTACAAACTAAACACGCAAATTGGTGTACGACAAGACGAGGACGATCGATTGAAAGAAAATGAGAATAGTGTTTTATTGTAGATTTTGCGTTAAAATTCTAATTGAACAACACATGGTGAACGCTGAGAGGGGGTAGGAGTGTTGACAGACCGATCAGAAGGGATCTTAGACTTTTGATCCCTATGACGGGCAGGAATAACCAGCGATGCATATAAATGTGTATTCACCTCGCTTGATATTTTATATGCCTTTTTAAATTGAAATGAAAAATCATTATCGAATTAAAAAACAAAAACAAACTAAACTATTGCATACCAATGGTGTTGTCTAAGTCAAAGTTAAAATGTCTTCTAGTCCAAGTAAAACAAGTAAACATTGAGTAGTATTTTGTATGACTGTATCTTCACATAGTGAATGCAAGTTTTCAATTGTTGAATCTCACATTTATAACTGCATAAAGTAGGACAGAAATAAAGATAGTTCAGCTTGAACTGTTGACTTTAGTGTATTTTTGTAGGTAAACTGAACAGAAGATTTTGCCCTCAGAATGCAGGAAAACAACCCCATTTTCTGAAAAATTTCCCGGGAGAGACCCCCCATACCCACCCTGTGGTTGGTACCCCCCCCCCCACACACACAAGCGTGGTTTTACACTCCCCAACAATTGAAAACTTGCATTCACTATATGAAGATACAGTCATACAAAATATTACTCAATATTTCATTGCAAGTTTTACTTGGACTAGACGACACCTTAACTTTGACACTTTAATAAATTTGTTTCTTGGTATTATTCAATGTTAACTTGTAAATTTTACTTGCTATTATAGCAAGCAGCTGTCTTGGACACAGAATATGGCTTTTTGTGGCTTACTCATTTCTTTTACACTGAGCCATAGTGGCTTAGTCATACTAGCTCCTAGTGCAAGCCCAGCCCCTGAATTCAAAATTTTACCCTGACCTACTTTCCTGACGATCGCAGTATTGAATTATATATTGTACTATCAAGTATGACATTGACCTTCTTTTCCAAAGGTGAAGGTCACCATCATATGTTTGTGCCTTTGGCTTCCTGAAAATGTGGCTTTTTGTTTTATGATTATATCTCATCAGGTTTCAGAGATGTTACCTAAAACGGTATACAGTGTGCCGTCGTTCCTTGCAGCTAATGCGTTCCAGGAACCACACGCGATTAACTAATTCCGCGATAGAGTGACGAAGAATTTATCTTATTATTTACGGTAATTTAAACATTAACGAACCCTTCCCATACTGATATTAAACCACCTTCTATCTGTATTACCTTTTCCCACACTCTTATAGACTGTTTAAAGCACTTTTGTGCCTCACGGAAGTCTGAGACTCACAGAATGTAGCGGACTTCCAGATGCTGTCAGCCAATAGAATGTGTGTACGGTATCATGAGACTGCCTTCCAAAAATTTGCGTAGTGTACAAAAGTTTAAATTTGACCTTGACCTAGTTTTCTCAAGGTCAAGGCCATCATCTAATTTTCATCACCTTTGCCTTCCAAGTAATGAGCCTTTTCTTTCATCTTCTTTGCATCCAGTGAAGCAATGATGTATTGTAACTGTCAGTGTTTGCGGGATGA
The DNA here is from genome assembly GCF_040054535.1 of Antennarius striatus. NCBI lineage: Eukaryota > Metazoa > Chordata > Actinopteri > Lophiiformes > Antennariidae > Antennarius > Antennarius striatus. The sequence goes on along the minus strand of NC_090779.1, from coordinate 16,958,581 downwards.
AAATGAGGTGATCACCTTGACCTTGAGAAAACTAGGTCAAGGTCAAATTTCAACTTGTGTACACTCAGGAACCAGATAAGATAGGAAAGTGAGGTAGAAGGCCAGTGTAAGACAAATAGTCAAAAATAAATTTAACCAAAATCCAGACTCTTACTGGAAGCTATAGAAAACATTTAGTGGCTGTTACTTCTGCAAAAACAGGCTCTTCTAAATACTGATGTAATAATGATGTTTTGTGTTGAGGTGCCCAAATTTATGCACCTGTCTACTTTTGTTTAAATAATAATTGCACTTTTTGTAAATCCTATAAACTTCATTTCACTTCTCAAACACTACTGTATTCATCTGCTATATGATACATTTAACCTAAATTGTTGATCCAAATGGCGGCAGGGTGGTGCAGTGGGTAGCGTTGTCGTCTCACAACACGGCGGTTTCCGGGTTCGAGTCCTGCTCTGTGCAGAGGTTGTATGCTCTCCCCATGTCTGCGTGGGTTCTCTCCGGGTTCTCCCACCTCCAAAAGCATGTGCTTAGGGTTGATTGGCCGGTCCCAAATTGCCCGTAGGAATGGGTGTATGTGTGCATGGTTGTCTGTCTTTGTGTGTGGCTCCGCGGTGCACTGGCGTCATGCCCATCCCCCACCTCATGCCCTATGACAGTTGAGATAGGCTTCAGCTCCCCGTGATCCGCTACGGCGGATAAAGCAGCAGAAAAAGAATGAATGAATGAATGTTGATCCAAACCACCAGTGATTTTTAAAGAAAATTATCTGGGGTGCCCAAACTTTTTCATACCACTGAATGACTGTATATCTGAGCTAAACTATGAGGAGCTTAACTCCATAAGCTTTTAAGTGCAATGTGAAACAAACAAAACAAAGCCTTAGGTAACGTATTGGCCCGAATATAAGACAACCCTGATTATAAGACGACCCCCTCTTTTTCAAGACTCAGGTTTGAAAAAAGACTTTTTGAACACCAAATTTAATTTTTATACAGAAAATAATTACAGTACATCTGAAACAAATGATTATAAAAATTTATTCGAGAGAAAAAGCACCACGGAAAGCTTTTCTCTGACTGTGAGCATTTTTTAGGCAATCTTTTTGAGCTCTCCTTCTCTGTACATTACACTCTGACACCATATTTCACAGCCACTTTGCAATTGTTTGAAGACTCTGCCTCATTTATCACCATCATCTTGAAGTTTGCATCATCAGCTGCCGGTTAACCTGGCCAATCTTCGATCCACTTTTCTCCAGAATGTCGCAATGTTTCTCCATTTTCTGTTATCACTTCTTATTTTCTTCTCTTTTCTTTCTTACCACAATTTTTTATTTTTCTTCTTCGTACTACAGCTATTTTTATTTTTCTTCTTCGTTACAGGGGTTCGCTTTGGCCTGTGGAGTTAATTTCAGCATTCGCTTTAAAGATATCTGGTGCCATCTAGCGTTGTGAGTGGGTATAATGTCTAGACCCGAATGTAAGACGACCCCCACTTATTCAGTCCTATTTCAATGCAAAAAAACACCATCTTATATTCGGGCCAATATGGTATATCTGAGTCAACTGATCCATTTAGTCATGTCAGTTTTCAATTTGAATCATCTTTTCAATGGAACTGCCCGTGCACCCCTGAACATCTTCATCAATTCAAAAAGAAAGAAAACTGTAAAAATTGTCCAAATTCAAATTTATCTTCTTTAACGCAGCTGTCTGTCCACATCGCAAACTCCATTTCTACATTATTCTGGCATAGTATTATCTGGTAGTTTCAAATTAAAACTACAGGCAACTCCTACATTGAGCTGTTTGATTGCATCCATCCACACACACCTCTAATGGCTCTCCATGAAACATTAGTCTGAGGTCATGATTAATGTAAATTAAAGGATGGATGATATTTGTTGAACAGAGACATAATTGACAAAATAATGAGAAATTTATGTACTATTGGCTTCAAACTGAAAATCAAAAAATCATGGACAAAAAATAATACGATCAATTGAGGCAAACTGCTTCCCCAAAATCCACTTGTATACCCTCGCATATATAAACGCTGGTGGCATGTACTTGTACAGCTCACACTTCATCAATAAAAACAAAGATAAGGAACAGGATGCATGCTGTTGTCCCATTGAGTTTTAGCAAATCTTATCAGAACTACAATATTTAACTATCCTTCTTTAGTCACATCTTAGTGTTTTTTTCTACCTTCAGGTGTACAAATGCTATAAGTTATGAATATAAAAATGACAATAACAAATCTATACCATGCTCAAAGGCAAGCAATTATCATATATCTACATAATATAATAAATGTATTAATTTTTACATACATTTTGGAAAATATTGACCAGACACAGAAGCATAGACGCAAGGTAGAGATAGATATTGGTTTATTATTTGAGTAAGTATTTGCTTTGGACAGAAATGTTAGTCGTATGATAATGTTTATTACTACCTTATTGAAATTTCTAAAATTTATATTACAAAATGAAAACATAAAAATGCAGCACATTTCACCATATTCATGTATCTAGATATCGTTCTGGGGTCTTCGAAGAAATAACATGCCCTCTCCTATTTGGAAAATAAAAGGAATTATAACAAAGACTTTTTTCTTGATTAGTTCTGCAAATTCTTGTATATTATCTTATTGTATCAAGCAGAATAAAAGTGGTACGATGATGTATTGGAGTTCATCTTAATAGATCCCGTTTCAAAGCGGTGATGTATTGTAATTATCAGTGTCCGTCCACCCATCAGTCCACCAAATATCTTCGCAACCGTTGCAGATAAAAAGACAAAACAAAAAACACATTACTCCGGCGACAAAGGGGATGAAAATGAGATGATGACCTTCCCAAAACTAGGTCAAGGTCAAATTTCAACATTTGTACACTCAAGGACCCAGGTGGAAGAGTGTTGTTACCGGGAGAAGAGAACAAGAAGGTGGAGGATTTTAAATATAGTCTTTTCCACACTATAAGGCTCACCTAAAAGCCTTTAATTTTTTCAAAAACTGACAGTGTACCTTATAATCCAGTGCGCCTTATATGTGAAAAATGTAATAGAATAGGCCATTCATTGAAGGTGCGCTTTATAGTCCAGTGCGCCTTATAGCGCAGGAAATACTGTACTTAGGGTCAACAGTCCAGAGCAATGGATAGTGTGGAAAAGAGGTGAAGAAGCGTGTACAGGTAGGATGGAACGGGTGGTGGAAAGTGTCAGGTGTGATGTGTGATAGAAGAGTTTCAGCTAAAATGAAAGGAAAGATGTACAAAACTGTGGTGAGACCAGCGATGTTGTTTGGTTTAGAGACAGTGTCACTGAAGAAAAGACAGGAGGCAGAGCTGGAGGTAGCAGAGATGAAGATGCTGAGGTTCTCTCTGGGAGTGACCAGGAAGGATAGGATCAGGAATGAGTACATCAGAGGGACAGCACATGTTAGAGGTTTTAAAGATAAAGTCAGAGAAATCAGACCGAGATGATTTGGACGTGTCCAGAGGAGAGATCGTGAATATAGTCACCCCCTGCACACCACCTTCTCCCAGCAGAGAAGCACCTTCAGCGGCAGACTGCTGTCACACAGCGCCTCCACAGAGAGGCTGAGGTCCTCCTTCGTGCCCCGTGCCATCAGGGGGTACAATGACTCTGTCAGGAGGAGCGGGGGGCAGGTGGCGAGGTCTGCAAGTGGTTGATCAGATTTAATTTTACACTGTTTATATTTTAATTTAATTTTATACTGTTTATATTTTAATTTAATTTTATACTGTTTATATTTAAATTTTATACTGTTTATATTTTAGTTATAGTTTAGTATATAAGTCCTGTTAATGCTGCATGTGTCTGTTAGTTTAGTGTATGTCTTGTGGTATGTCCTGTGATGTCAGTTTCTTTTTCTCATGGTGTTTTTCCAGTATTTATTCGCTATGTAATGCCTGAGCAGTGGATATGTACAATTTCCTCGGGGATTATTAAAGTATCTATCTATCTATCTGTCTATCTACAGTATATTGGTAGAAGGATGCTGAGTTTTGAACTGCCAGGAAGGAGGCCTAGAGAAAGACCAAAGAGGAGGTTTATAGATGTAGTCAAAGAGGATACGAAGGTATTTAGTGTGAGAGAAGAAGATGCAGAAGACTGGGTTAGATGGAGGCAATTGAATCGCTGTGGCGACCCCTTAATGTAAAAGCTGAAAGGAAAAGAAGTACAGGTATACTCAGGAACCGTATAAGAGAAGGCCAGTGGGAGTAAGACCATTGATCAAAGCTAGTGCTTTGATCTGTATAAGTAGGTCTGCGCACTAGCTTTGATCTTTGACCTATGTAAGTAGGTCAGGGTAAAATTTTGAATTCAGGGGTGTCGCGGAAATGTGGCAGTCTGTGACTGCCTTGGTTCTAGTTTATATTGTGTTGTCCAATGTGACTATTGCTTGAGGACACAATGCAGTGCTAATTTTGCAAGGCTACATTGTACAGCCCTGCATATTATTATTTTAAAAAAGTGTGGTTTCAATTAAAATGGCGCACCGGTGCAAAAGTCTAGTAAGAACCTGCATGATCTCCAATAGCACTTGAGTCAAGGAGTCCCAGCTGCATTTTCTGCTTAATTGCATCAGCCAGCCATTGATCAAGTGTCACGCTATCATCAGGCCCCCACGCTAGGTGGGGGCCTGATATATTCAGCCTTACAGACCTTTTACTTCTGCAGTCTACTTTCCTCAAAAGGTCACATTCTTACATTGTTCTATACTATAGTAATACAAAGTACATGCTGCTCTGCACAACTTTTCCATCTAAGGTTGTAAGACTTTACTTATTAAGGGAAAAAACCGTGAAAAGGTTTGATAATAAATTGCTGTAGATTCTTCTACTGCGGGCAATTTCAGATGTACTGTACCGATTTTTGTTTTACGACTTATTGGTAAATTTATGGTTAACTGAATTAATGATGAATATTAGGGTTGCAACATGCTGACATTTTATTAGAATGGATCAGTTTCACGATATTGCGATATCTGGCATGTGCTATTTAATGTTACTATTAATACTATTATGGCTTAATCCATGAAAACATTTGCTTTATTTGTGGGTGAAATCATGAAAATATATGCAAGAAAGTATTAGTAAAAAAACAAGGGCCCTCTTTTGAAAAAACTGAAGATCTCATGCAACTGAGAGGAGGAAAAAATGTGGAATTTTTTTTAAACAGTTTTTTACTATGGCAGAATATATGTGTACGGACTTTTTTCCAAGTGTTATTAAAATAAACACAATGATTAAAAATCCTGTGACTATAAAGTGACCTGTTATGTAAATTCAGCCTGTTATCACCATTGGTGGAGGTTGTATTACATCCCTTAAGTAAAGCTCTTGTAGGTCAGAACACAATTTAACTGAAAGGGGAGCATTATAACCAACATTTAGAGTTTTATATTTTACTTATAGATAGATAGATAGATAGATAGATAGATAGATAGATAGATAGATAGATAGATAGATAGATAGATAGATAGATAGATAGATAGATAGATAGATAGTTTAATAATCCCGGAGGAAATAGCACATATCCACTGCTCAGCCAAACACCAGGAAAAAACGAAAACAAAACAGAACATACCATAAGACACACACTACACTAACAGACACATGTAGCATCAACAGTACATATACTAAAAAAATAAAAATAAAAATAAACAGTATAAAACAAAATTAAAATATAAACAGTATTAAATTAAATTAATTTAACTGCATGCTGACCCCCCCGCTCCTCCTGAGAGAGTCATTGTACCCCCTGATGGCATGGGGCATGAAGGAGGACCTCAGCCTCTCTGTGGAGGTGCTGTGTGACAGCAGTCTGTCGCTGAAGGTGCTCCTCTGCTGGGAGAAGGTGGTGTGTAGGGGGTGGCTGGTGTTGTTCATGATGGCACTGAATTTAGACATGGTCCTGCTCCCCAGAACTGTCTCCACAGAGTCCAGGCTCAGCCCGACCACTGAGCCCACTCTGCGGATGAGTCTGTTAAGACGGTCCATATCTCTTTTCCTGGCCCTGCCACCCCAACACACAATGGCGTATGACAGCATACTGGAGACTACGGACTGATAGAACATGAGAATGAGCTTAGGACAGATGTTGAAGGAGGCCAGCCTCCTCAGGAAGTACATCCTGCTCTGCCCCTTCTTGTACACACAATCCAAGTTGAGTGACCAGTCCAGTCTGCTGTCTAGCTGCAGTCCCAGGTACTTATAGTTTCCTACCACCTCCCCCTCACTGCCCTCGATGATCACTGGCTGTGGAGAGGGAGGTGCCCGCCGGAAATCCAACACCATCTCCTTCGTCTTGGAGACGTTGAGCTGGAGCTGGTCCTGTTGGCACCACTCCACGAAGTCAGCCACCAATGCCCTGTACTCCCCCTCATCACCCTCCTCGATACATGCCACAATGGCAGTGTCATCGGAGTACTTCTGTATGTGGCATGTATCCGAGTTGTGCTTGAAGTCCGATGTGTAGAGGGTGAAGAGAATGGGGGAGAGCACGGTCCCCTGTTGCGCCCCTGTGCTGCCGGTCCCCATAGAAGAAAAACAGTCCCCCATACAGACGTACTGGGGTCTGTCCGTTAGGTAGTCCGTGATCCAGCTTACGAGGTAGGGGTCCACAGCCATGGAGGTCAGTTTGTCCTGTAGGAGCCAGGGCTGGATGGTGTTGAAGGCGCTCGAAAAGTCAAAGAAGAGCACCCTGACGGCACAGCCCCCGGTGTCGAGGTAGGAGAGCACACGGTGGAGGAGGTACAAGACAGCGTCGTCAACCCCAACCTTGGCCTGATAGGCGAACTGGAGAGAGTCCATAGCACCCTGCACCTGTGGACGCATGAGCTCCAGGACCAGTCGTTCTAGGGTCTTCATTACATGGGAGGTAAGAGCGACCGGTTGGTGGTCGTTGAAATATACAGTACATGTCAAATATACATATAACAGGTCGTTATATACAGTGCATGTTGGGTGCAAATGCTTACACAGGACAGAAATCATCCCAGTTTACACTAAAACAAGAAGGAGCAATACAAAGTACAATAAATAAAAAACACTCGCTTTTATCATTGACAGGCTCCTAATTACATCCCGCTTCAAAGCGGTGATGTATTGTAATTGTCAGTGTTCGTCTGTCCTTTCGTTAGTCCACCAAATATCTTTGCAACCGTTGCAGATAGAAAGATGAAAACAAAAGCACATTGCTCGCGCAGCAAAGGGGATGAAAATGAGATAATGACCTTGAGAAAGCTAGGTCAAAGTCAAATTTCAACTTCTGTACTCTTATGAACCGGATAAGATAGAAAGATGAGGGGGAAAGCCAGGGTGAGTAAGACTGTAGATCAAAGCTAGTGCTTTGATTTACGAAACTTGGTCAGAGCACTAGCTTTGATCTTTGACCTTTGCAAGTAGGTCAGGGTAAAATTTTGAATTCAGGGCTGTCGCAGGATGTTGCAGTCTGTGACTGCCTTGGTTCTACTTTTATTAAGTGACTGACAACATGAAACAATTCTACAGAGGCACACTTGGTCCTCACTAACTACAAAAACTATAGAAAATTGCTGATTCATTGTAGTTTTAGTAGGAGTTGGGAAAGAACAGATGGATTGACATTATTTTCGTCTGTCGACTCATATGAATATTTGTTGAATATTTCTTTGTCCGGGAGTAAGACATGAATGGGAAAAACACTTTGATCTCCATAGAGGGTGTGATGTGATGTGAAGTGATGTGATGTGATGGAAAAATGAAGTATCCAGTCATCAAAGTACGTTTCTGGAACTACGTGACTAAGACGTGCATAATAACTAGAGTGTTATTATTGCACTGTAGTTATTATGCGGGATATTGCAGTCTGTGACTGCAATATCCCACGACACCCCTGAATTAAAAATTTTCCCTGACCTACTTACATAGGTCAAAGATCAAAGCTAGTGCTCTGACCTACTGTCATTGATCAAAGCACTAGCTTCGATCTATGGTTTTCCTCACACTGGCGTTCTCCCTCGTCTTTCTATCTTATCCGGTTCCTGACTGTACAAAAGTTGAAATTTGACCTTGAAATAGTTTTCTCAAGGTCAAGGTCATCATCTCATTTTAAACCCCTTCGCCGCCCGACTGATATGCTTTTTGTTTCATCTTTCTATCTGCAACGGTTGTGAAGACATTTGACAGACTAACGAATGAACGAATGAACGAACAGACAAACACACAAAACTGATAATTATAATTCATCACCGCTTTGAAGCGGGATGTAATAAGTGATAGTGTGGTTTCAATCACCATCTTCTAACACTGAAAGACAACTCTGAGCATGATGAATGCAGAGCAGACACTCACAGTCCCTCTTTTATTAAGGGCTCTGATTTCTATTTCATTTAGTCTTCAAATATTCATCCCAAACTGTCCTGTTGCAAACAGGATGTCAGGTCTATTTGGATGCAAATGTGTATACATTATTCATCAGCCACACACATTAAAACTTTATGTAGGTCTCGCTTTTTTTAACCTTAATAGCTCATCAATGAACAGCAGCTGCCCAAGACAATGTCTCCAGTTCACTGGTTGTCTTATTTTGAACACTTTAGTATGAACTACCGACTGCAAAACATCAGGGTGGCATTAACGTTTTAGAGAACCTCTCAAGCATTAAGTCATCACAATTTGGCTTTTGACAAAGTGAATCAGTTCCTTACATTTATACATTTTCCTGCTTCAAAATCTTTATCACTGGTGTCCTGATATATTCCACCCACTGACAGGCATTATGGTAGCAAGATAATCGATGTATATGTATACAATGGCATCCAAATAGAACATGCAATTCAATCATAGAAAAATGTGATTCTGACTCATCAAATAAAAGATTAATGTTTGTTACATTTCATACGGCATTTCATCAGGTAAAAAATAACTTTTCACTAATTGGTGCCATGTCTTTAGTCATATTCAAAGTACTTGTTTGTATGTTTTGATAGCATCTTTTTGCCATTTCATGTTTTTGTAGAGCAGGAATAAAAAGAGGTTTCAGGGGTTCTCACAGCAGAATGTGACTGATGTGAACTGATCTCATCTAAAATGCTCACCCCTGGGTAACAATTTACCCCTCATATGTAGTTTTATTTCTTGGTTTTATTTCCATTCATACCATTCTTGATAATGGTATGAAATTTCTACAACGGTTTCTAAAAACCAGGATTAGAATGCTGAAAGATGAAAAGAAAAAAGAGCCAGAGTAATGTCACTGATAGGGATAACGGTGAAGAAGAATGACTGAGATATGAGGAACTTTTAAAAACTTTTTTCATAGTAATCTTGTTTGGCATGCAAAATGTTTGAAGGTCGTTTCCCATGTGGGCAGCCCAAGGCTGCTCTGTGCTTCTTCTATTTTTTTCGTTTTTACCTGGAAGCTGGACAAAGGATGAGCTGCAATGCTCTACAGTACTGCCAAGGAAATACAATCCTTTTCAGACATTAAAACAGCGTAGTAGGTGCATGGATTACTGTCTTGACAGCATTTTGCAATTCACTTAAATGGGAGTTATTTTTTTCCTTTTTTGAAATAATTCACTTCAATCAATGAACAAACAAAAACAGGAAAATTCAAATCTTCAACAGATCCTGCATATAAATTAACAGTTGAACATTTTCAAGAAAATGGTTGTGTTTGCATTTTAGCAGCTATAATTCAAGTATTCTGCCATCAGTGGTCAAATGAGTAACAGCAATAATTGCAGAAGCAGTCATAGTACCAGTTTCCGCTTTTCAATCCTGGCAAACAAGTGAGTAGATTCATTGCAATTTGATTATTGCAATTCAAATTATCTCACATTGATTGTTGCTAGAGCTGGAGTGATTTGATTACTTCTTTTAGCAGAATGATGCATTGAATTGGCAGCATCTTTTATTCATACTTTCATGCAATAAATGAATCATTACACATCTACAGAGAAATTTAGAAATATGTGCTTCTCCAAATGCTTCATACAAATATTGTAAATAAACCTCACTTGTGCCACTGCATTAGTCCATTTCTGATTAAATGGAGCATGATTTCAAAAAGTTGGTGCCGGCATTGACTGTTGCATATATCACTCTGTGAAGTTATACGGTCATAGAAGGCGAGGACTCTGACAGTTACACAGTACAATTGAAGAGCAGTTAGAGTGTTGTTTCAAACCATCGCTGCACACACATACATTAATTCCATCCATCCATCCATCCATCCATCCATCATCAACCGCTTATCCGGGGCCGGGTCGCTGGGGCAACAGTCTCAGCAGGGATGCCCATATTTCCCTCTCCCTAGACACCTCCCCCAGCTCCTCCAGGGGGAGCCCGAGGCGTTCCCAGGCCAGCCGAGAGACATAGTCCCTCCAGTGTGTCCTAGGTCTTCCTCAAAGTCTCCTCCTGGTAGGACATGCCCGGAAAACCTCCCAAGGGAAGCGTTCAGGAGGCATCCGGAACAGATGACCGAGCCATCTCAGCTGGCTCCGCTCGAGGTGGAGGAGCAGCGGCGCTACTCCGAGCTCCTCGCTGGTGACTGAGCTCCTCACCCTATCTCTAAGGGTGCGCCCAGGCACTCTACGGAGGAAACTCATTTCAGCCGTTGTATCAGTAATCTTGTCCTTTCGGTCATGACCCAAAGCTCATGACCATAGGTGAGAGTAGGAACGCAGATTGACCGGTAAATCGAGAGCTTCGTCTTGCGACTCAGCTCTTTCTTCACCACAAAGGACCTATACAGCTACTGCATCACTGCAGAAGCTGCACCGATCCGTCTGTCAATCTCACGTTCCATCCTTCCCTCACTCATGAACAAGACCCAAGATACTTTAACTCCTCCACTTGGGGCAATGACTATCCACCAACCTGAAGAGGGCACACCACCCTTTTCTGGACGAGAACCGTGGCCCCGGATTTAGAGGTGCTGATCCTCATCCCACTCGCATCACACTCTGCTACAAACCGTCCCAGTGCACGCTGAAGGTCCACGTTTGATGAGGCCAACAGGACAACATCGTCTGCAAAAAGCAGAGATGAAATTCTTTGGTTACCAATCCAGACTCCCTCCAGGTCCTAGCTGCTCCTGGAAATTCTGTCCATAAAGATTATGAACAGAACCGGTGATAGAGGGCAGCCCTGCCGGAGTCCAACAAGCACCTGGAACAGGTCTGACTTACTGCCGGCAATGCGAACCAAGCTCTGGCTTTGGTCATGCAGGGACCAGACAGCACTTAGCAAATGGCCCCGGACCCCATACTCCCGAAGCACTTCCCACAAGATACCATGAGGGACACAATTGAATGCCTTCTCCAGATCCACAAAACACACGTGGACTGGTTGGGCAAAATCCCATGAACCCTCGAGCATGCGATGGAGAGTATAGCTGGTCCAGTGTTCCACGAACGGGACAATAACCGCATTGTTCCTCCTGAATCCGCGGTTCGACTACAGGTCTAATCCTCCTCTCCAGTACCCTGGAATAGACTTTCCCCAGGAGGCTGAGGAGTGTGATCCCCCTATAGTTGGAACACACCCTCCGGTCCCCTTTTTTGAAAAGAGGGACCACTGCCCCGGTCTGCCAATCCAGAGGTATTGTCCCCGACTGCATTGCGATGTTACAGAGACATGTCAACCATGACAGTCCCTGCACATCCAGAGACTTGAGGTAGTCAGGGTGAATCTCATCCACACCCGGTGCTTTGCCACCGAGGAGTTTGGCAATCACCTCGGTGACTTCAGCTTGGGTGATGGACGAGTCCACCTCTGAGACCTCAGCCTCTGCTTCTTCTGTGTAAGACATTGTAGCGGGATTGAGGAGATCCTCAAAGTATTCTTTCCACCGCTCGATAATATCCTCAGTCAAGGTCAGCAGCTCTCTGCCTCTACTGTAAACAGTGTTGGCTGTGCACCATTTTCCCCTCCTGAGGCGCCGAATGGTTTCCCAGAATTTCTTCGAGGCTGACCGATAGTCTTCCTGCATGGCCACTCCGAACTCCTCCCAAACCCGAGTTTTTGCCTCTGCGACTACTCGAGCCACAGTACGCCTGGCCTGCCTGTACCTGTCAGCTGTCTCCGGAGTCCTACAATTCAACAAGATTTGATAGGACTCCTTCTTGAGCTTGACGGCATCCCTTACTTCTGGTGTCCACTACTGGGTTCAGGGCTTACCGTCGGACAGGCACCAGAGACCTTGCAACCACAGCTCCGAGCAGCCGCTTCGACAATGGAGGCAAGAACATGGTCTACTCCAACTCAATGTCCCCAGCCTCCAGTGGGATCAGGGAGAAGCTCCCCTGGAGGTGGGAATCGAAGACCTCACTGACAGAGGGTTCTGCCAGACGTTCCCAGCAGACTCTCAAAACACGTTTGGGTCTGCCAAGTCTGTCTGGCCTCCTGCTCTGCCAGCGGATCCAACTCACCACCAGGTTGTGATTGGTTGACAGCTCTACCCCTCTCTTCACCTGAGTGTCCAACACACGCGGTCGGTGGTCTGATGATACAACAACAAAGTCGATCATCGACCTCCGGCCTAGGGTGTCCTGGTGCCATGTGCACTTATGGACATCCCTATGGTTGAACAAGGTGTTTGTTATGGACAAACTGTGACTAGCACAGAAGTCCAATAACAGAACACCACTAGTGTTCGGATCGGGGAGGCCGTTCATCCCAATCACCACCTTCCAGGTCTCACTGTCATTGCCCACGTGAGCATTGCAGTCCCCATGGAGAACAATGGAGTTCCCAGTCGGAGCACTCTTCAGTAATCCTCCCAGGGACTCCCAAGAAGGCCAGGTATTCCACACTGCCATTTGGCCCACAGGCCGAAACGACAGTGAGACACCTTTCCCCAACCAGAAGGCGCAGGGACACGACTCTCTCGCTCACCAGGGTGAACTCTAACATATGATGGCTGAGCTGTGAGGCCACAAGCAAGCCCACACCAGCCCACTGCCTCTCACCTTAAGCAACCCCAGAAAAGTGGAGAGTCCAGTCCATGTCAAGGGTTTGGGTTCCAGAGCCCAACTATATCTAGTCGGTACCTCTCAACTTCCCTCACAAGCTCTGGCTCCTTTCCCCCCAGCGAGGTGACATTCCATGTCCCTAGAGCTAGACTCTTTGTCTGGGGATTGGGTCATCGAGCCCCATGCTGACGACTGCCACCCAATCCATACTGCACCCGTCCCCTACGGTTTCCTAGGTGGGTGGTGAGTCCATCGGAGGTTGGGCCCACGTCGTCCTTTCGGGTTGAGCCCGGCCGGGCCCCGTGGGCAGAGGCCCTGCCACCAGGCGCTCACATACGAGCCCCAACCCCGCGTCTGGCTTCAGGGTGGGGCCCCGGTTGCGCCTTACCAGGCGACGTCACAGTCCTTGATTTTTCTGTCATCATACGGGTTTTCATAAGGTGGCAGCTCTCGGAGGAGAGCTGCCACCTTATGAATAATTAAAGGAAAATACATTTCTTTTGAATCTAATGAACACGATTTCAAACATATTCTATTACTCACAGAAAACCTCATCATATTAATTACAATGCACACAACAATACTAAACAGGCATCAGATTAGTCCCAAAAAAACCCTGACAGACTACTAGGTAACCTTGTCTGTGAATTAATACAGTAACAGTGGTGGGAGTGTAATAATTCAACTGAAAAAAAATGCAAAACAGCAGAGTGGTGGCTAAACTGAAGAGGGATTATACTGAGACTTCATCTTCTCTGTTGGCTAAAGTCAATACCTTAGAAAAAGGAAAGTGCCATCTTCAATTTACTGAAGGGCATCCAAAGTCAATAATAATGGGTAGATTATGAATTTAAGCAGTCTTTAAAAGAACTCCCCTAGTGGAAAGATACTTTAATGAAGGTGGATGATGTACATGCATGGCTGGCTTCACATCTCTCAGGAACAGAGAGCAGTCTGACAGACTATGTTTCCTGATCGAAACAGTCTCATCTTTGAGTAAAACAACCATCCTTGACACAACAACAAACACTGCTCCTTCAAACTCTCCTTCTCTTCAAGCCAAAAAACCCTGACTGAAAAGGCAGCAGACATGGCATAAGTCTTATAGTTTTCCGGGGCAATTTTTTTTAAGTTAATCCAACCTAATTTTGAGCAGTTTATAAGCAAAGATTTCTCTGGCGTAGCACCAACCCATTTCGCTTGGACATTTTTTGAAATGGCTAAATCGTCTGTGGCTGCTGGCTCTATATAATGTATTTATATAAGAGACAGCACTGGTTCGAAGATGTCAGACCGCTAAAAACACAAAGTGTGGACACTGGAAGTTGAAAAAAGGGATAAAAGGACGACTAAAAGCGTGGAATCAAGAACATTGCAGAGACACATTTACCAGCAGATTTTTCTGAGCCGTTTGAAGAGGCAGATGATATAAGAATGTTGCTCAAAAAAAAAAGGAAACAAACCCAGAAGACCTTCATTGTTAAAAGTTAAATTTCTAAATGGCAGGCAGCCTTGAGATGGAGGGAAACTCATAACATTTTGTTGCCAACAAAATTGACCCCCTCTACTGACACTGAAGTGAAGAAATCTACTGGAAATAATATGCTGGCAATTTTCTCCATGGCAACCTAATAGCAGTACAGGCTGTAGATTGGTATGCCAGCAGGCAGAAGGTCAGAAGGGCTTAGCAATATGTGTATGAGGCAGTGAGCAGGAAGGGAAGCATCGTATCCAAAACGAAATATAGTCAACCCTCGGTTTTTGAGCATAATCCGTTCCAGAAGGCTGTTTGAAAAGCGAGTTGTTCGAAATCCGAAACTATTTTTCCCATTATAATTAATGTAAATAATTTCAATCCATTCCAAGTCTAAAAAACAACTTTTTCTAAGTTTAAAAAAAAACTATTTTACACCATAAACTGCACTGTACACTGTTTTCCATAAATAAAAAGAGGTAGAAATAGACACTGTGTTTTATTTTAATTAAAGATATCCTATCGAACTTTGAACACGAATGCGCTACGGAGGAAGCATCCTGGGCAGTTCGCTCGGCTCCCAAGTGAGTGGCGTTCAGGTACGCTCGGCTTCTTTCGGTTTACACCATAAACTGCACGGTATACTGTTTACCATAAATAAAAAAGGGTAGAAATAGACACTGTGTTTTATTTTTATAAAAGATATCCTATCGAACTTTGAACACAAATGCGCTACGGAGGAAGCATCCTGGGCATTCGAGTTCGCTCGGCTCCTGAATGAGTCACTTTCAGGTACGCTCGGCTTCTTTCGGTTTGGTCGAGAGCCGAATTTTGGTCGAGTTCAGAGACGTAAAATTCTCAGATTTTTCTGGTCGAAAACCGATTTGGTCGAGAACAAAATCATTCGAAAACCGAGGTTTGACTAACAATAAATTAATTAAATGATAAATAAGAGATAAAGCGAGTCAGACAGATAGAGATAGAGAAAGACAGAGAGAGAAAGAGAAAGACAGAACTCGAGACAAGACAACAAGTAAGGAAGGATGAGATGTTCAAGAGCAATTTGGGCACAGTCAATTTGTTAACAGTCATTTTAAATGTAAAAGATAACTGGTATCAACGACCTCTTAAGAAGCAGTGTTATTGCTACAATGTGTGCATGTTGAAAGGGGATTTAAAGGTATATAATCTCATGATGATGGCTGAATCCTTCAATTTCACCAATTCAAATTCCTTGAAAGGCTTCAGAATGAGGCAGCATTGGGGTATTAACGAAAATGTGTGCTTACAAATGTACTGAGACCAATAATACAGAAAGTAGTAGTAGTGGAAACACAAAGGGCAGCACTTCATAAAACAGTTCACATTGTTTGTTTACTGTCGATCCTGCCATTTTTCATGACAGTAAAACTACAAAATACAGATTCTAACTAAAATGAACATTCAAGTTGATTGTCCATTCATTTTACAACCAGTCTTCAATTTCAGTTCTCTTCCCTGACAGTGTAAGCACGTGCTGTTCATAGACTTTCTAAAACAACTCCTGAAAGTTCTACGGATTTAAGAAGCGAGGATGGAAGGAAAGCTGGCAATAAAAGAGGCTCAACAGCAAGGAAATCTTTTCAACCTTATAGTTGTTTGTTTTTTGTTCTCTATTGATTGCACTTTGAAAAAAATAACAAACATTTGTCTAGACAATAAATGTTCAACGTTCATTTACAAGCTGCATGTTTTTGGATAGCTTCTTCTTTTTCAGAGATTGAACACTCTTTTGGTGCCAGCAACAGTTGTGAACCATCACCCCATGGTGACATATTGGTTTTTCACTGCGCTAAGCAAGAATCTATATGGTCATAGCTCTGCTGACTGCTCACAGCAGTTAATTTATGTGCTTGGTAGTTGTTGTTGATCACTTTTCAGTCCCATCTTAAAATACACGTATCTAAAACAATAAAAAATAAAATTAGCATACAATATCATTCTTGATGCTAGAATGGAGTTTGCCCAGATATGCCCTAGAAATAAAAAGGACTATGGACAGACACAGGGACTGCAACAACCTGTCATTTGTATCTCTAGGGGATTAGAACACAGGAAGAAAAAAAAATCTTGGTGTTGTCATTTTGAAATTTGTGTTTTTTGGATCATATCATGCAGCTTAATGACGCTTGGGATGAAATTGTGTTGCAAAAGCAAAAGTGGATGAGGTGGGTGTTATTGATGTTGTTGTTATTAACAATGAACATCCTAAAAGCATCACAAGCAAACTAAAATCTTAATTCGCAAAAGCATTATTGAACATTCCTACAAGCGACTCCATTATTTGTTCTTCCCCATTTCTGGCTTCAGAATAGTAAATATTGAGTCAACAATCCTGACAGTAGAAATATGGAATGCATCAAATCTTCATGTCACATTAAATGCTCACTCGAGAGGCATCTGATACGTCTTCCTGAACCCCCGCAAGAACAGATGCGTCAGTATGTGACACATCTTCAACTCCTGCGGTGACCCTAGAGTAGTGTCCATAAATAAAACTAAAAAAATGAATAATGAACAATGCATAATAAATAGACAATGAAGAAACGCTGTAACCTGTACAAGAAAATCGTAATATCACAAGGCACTGCAATGCAGCATGGTTAATACACAGAAGTAAAGTAAGGTGAAGCTACATGGAAGGTGGACACATCTATTACCTCCTATATATGACCTCATCAGGTCATGCTCAGAGGGATAGAAACCTGTTCATCACTATCAAGACAAGTGAAGAGAGAATCTGCACTCCTTCAAAGTGAATATTCATTACAGCGACAACATCTTTATTACCTATGAAAAATAAATGAAGAACCAAAGGGAAAAGACAAAATGTTCTGAAGAATAAACAGTGTGACAGAGGAAAAATAAACTGAGGCTTCTGCTGAGAGAGAATATTATTCTTATAATAATTTCCTGATACCATTACAATATAATATATTAGCACCTCCGCAGACTTTCTATTGGGATTCGTTAGTGCCAATGGCAAGACTTCACAGTTCCCTTTCAGAGAGGCACTCCTTATTTCCATTCAAAGTCCCGCGGGAAATAGGAGATAGCAAATACTGCAGGTGCAGTCATTGTCTATCTGTGGGCTGCAGAACAGTGTAGTTTGGGTTTATGAGTGAAACTGGAGTTCTGAAGTGTGAGAATATAAACATCTCAGAATGCATTGGAGAGAAAACAGCAAGCGAAGACTGAGAGTGAGACCAAGAGATATGTTTGATGTTCCTTTTAGTAAACTACTAAGTGAAAATGAGGGCAAAATCATTTCACACAAATTAACTGACACGCACGCACACACACACACACACACACACACACACACACACACACACACACACACACACACACACACACACACACACACACACACACACACACACACACACACACACAGTACTTTCAAGGTATAAATAAAAAAAAGACTAAAGCATTAAACCAGCTCACATTTGAATAAAATACAATAATCAAAAACCCTTCACTAAAAGAGCAAAATGCCCATGTATATTCTTTAAAAGCATCTGTGCTATTTCTTAGTCTGTGAAACACTTACTCGATCCTGACATACAGTGACATATCACACAAGAATAGAGAGACTGGGAATGAGTGACGATGAGTACATCAGGCATTTATTTTGTTACATTTCTTGCCAATATAGCTCATTTGACTGGAATTGAATTGGCAGGCAGGCAGGCAGGGAGGGAGAGAGGTAGAGAGAGAGGTAGAGAGAGAGAGAGAGAGAGAGAGAGAGAGAGAGAGAGAGAGAGAGAGAGAGAGAGAGAGAGAGAGGTAGAGAGGTAGAGAGGTAGAGAGGTAGAGAGGTAGAGAGGTAGAGAGAGGTAGAGAGAGGTAGAGAGAGGTAGAGAGAGGTAGAGAGAGGTAGAGAGAGGTAGAGAGAGGTAGAGAGAGGTAGAGAGAGAGAGAGAGGTAGAGAGAGAGAACCTACCAGTAGGGTGGCGCTTCATACAGTTGGCAGGGTATTACATGCAGAGTAATGGACAATAGCTTTAGAGCACAATATATTTTACATGTGTTTGTGTGTGTTCGGAGCTATGCTGGTATGAAATTGGAAAACTGTGGTCCGTAAAAATGAGAAATTACAAGACGAATATTGGATTTTGAAGGCATATTATAGTATGATCAGCAAACACAAGGTGACTGCAATCAAACACTTGCTCACTACCTGGAAACTACCTGCTACGTCTGCAAAACAAGAGTCAATGTGGAGCTCGTTCCTGGACTTTCTGGAGAGGGGCTGAGGCTGCCACAGCAGATGGCAGTGAGATGGATAACAAAACCTGTGTGTTGTTTACTTTAGATCAAACCATAGCCACAATTTGAGCAAATGATCCATAAATGGAAAGAGACCAAATCGCCACAGATGGATAGATGTGATGAGAGAGAATGAACAACGTAGAGGGGTTCTGGCATTTGACGTCTATTCCATGGAGTGGAGTGACTCAGTCTGTCATCGCCCACAGACTGTGCCCAGCCTCATGAAAACAATAATCCTGACTCCGTTGACCAAGAACAAAACATGACATTTAGCTCTAAACCCTGCTATGGCACTCCCACACAGACACAAACGTATGATTGAAAAAAGACAACAAAACAATCCGTAACAGATTACACAGAGACAGATACCAGCGCTTGTCAGGAAATGTCAGGAAAACCAGGAAGTCTGGACGACCTTTACACTTTAAACCCCAGCACTGAATAAATGTGCGCACACATGTGGTGGTGGTGGGAGGATGATGGGCAACCCACAGGTAACCCACACGCACACGCACACACACACACACACACACACACACACACACACACACACACACACACACACACACACACACACACACACACACCTAATACCCACTAAAAAAAGCAGAAATATAATCATTGAATCCATTGAATGAAGACAATGAAGCATTACTGGGCACCACTGTGAACAAATCAGTTACACGATGAATCCGTAATCACCGAAGTTATCAAAATCCCATTTCCTCCCGATAATACTTTGGCTTTTTTGCTTTCTTCAAGAGCCGCACAGTACAACAGCCAAGGACAATGCAAGATTTCCAATTCACTCACAACAAACCTGCAGAGCTTTCTTGTTTAAAACTCACTCTCACAAGGGGTTAAATACAAAGGTTGTCCAACTACAGATTAATTCATACAGTGTTATTTTTAGGTATAAGAAAATATTTCAGTTTTCTAAATATCATAAAGCCTATTTCCTGTCCATGGGACATGTGTGTACAGAAAGTTTTGTAAAAAGCTTTTGATTCATGCCCCTAAAACCATCATCTGTAACAAATACCGAGTCTAAATCCAACTACTAGCTGTGAAAGCAAAAGAATATACAAAGGAAAAAGGATCCTAAACAGCATAAAGAACTGTGTCAGTATTTGGTTATTGTGCAGAAAGTTTCATGAAAAATAAGAAACCTTAAAAAGACTTTGGAGTTATGAATCAGATATGAATATTTAGGACAGACGGAGATAACACACATTCCTCCTGAGAGGGTCAATAACAACAGCAACAACAACGGCTACTTCTGCCTCCACTAATAATAATGTTAATAATACTAATGATGATGAGCCCAGATGCTGCACAGACTGTGGATTATCCTTCTATCACTGCACCCACTCAGGGACTAGAGAGTAAAATAAATTCATTTTGAAGCCTCTGTGAAACAATGACTGAAGATCGACTCCCACATAATCTAATTCCAGACTGTATACTAAATTTCACCCTTCCAGTCATCCAGCACTCGCGCTTTTCGGTCGGTAATACCAAACTCCATTAGTAATCAACAAGGGCCTGATGTATGTTTTTAGCTCTCCTTGTTATTCCTGGTGTCTGTCACACATCCTCACCTTCTGTGACACCGCGTCTCATATCTGTTCTTTATTCTGAAATGTGCCAAGAAGATCCAACACAATGGTTTGTTGGGAAAAGAACAAAAGATTAAAAGGAGATGGGCATTTTGAAACCTGAGATGGTGTCACACACCCCAAAACCACAGAGGAGTACCGTTGGGCCGCTAGCTGAAGTGACAGCATTATTTTTGGACCCACCTAGGGAAACAGGGTTACAATAGTTCAAACCAGGATGTGAGCAGTTTAATGCTACATGCACTGAAATGAAGAGACACAAAATGGAGTCAGACATTCCACTACAGACCGTTCTTGGAGTAATCCATCCTCCAACAACATCTTAGCTGTATTTCTTCAATGAAATTGCTATTTAACGGGAGGAAAATTAAAGCTATAGATCTTCACAACAACCTCATGGTTTAATGATGAGAACGTAGGCTGGAGATGTACTTGTGATCGGGTGCAATGAGGGAAGGACAAATAAAGAGCAGAAAGACAGTCGTTACACTTTTTAAGGAAAGTGATCACAAAAATTGCCTCGTTCAGAGGACTTTGTTCACTGCGTCTTTTGGTAACATACAATGCATGATCTAAGTGAGCATCATTTTAACATCTTGTTTTAACAAATGCAGTAAAACTGGTAACTGATACAATATTCAGAACCAACATGAGCATTCATTTAGTAGTGAAAGCCTCTCTGGGATAATTTCTTCTGATATACACTTCTCTCACTCTGCAGTATAATAGTTTTATACTGTTGGAACAACAGCAGTAATCTAGATCAATACTGAATGAACTCAAAAGTCAAGCACAATATAAATTCCTTAGACACACTCCTCTTGATTCATATGGAAACAGCATCAAGAATAAAGAGCTTCTGATAATTATAAAAATCTAATCTAGTTTGTCCTGCATGTGACAATGGTTCACTCTGAACAGGTCTAACTAACAACATCTAGCTTTGTACTCCGCATTAAGATCCATCAATGACAAACTAAAAAAAAAGCAAATTAAGTCAGAATTAATTTGTCAAACCTCCCTTTTAAAAAAATCTCCATTATTTGAGGTGAGAAGAAGTGTGGTGAGAATATGCTCAACCTCCTTTGCATAGAAAGTTGTTTGCTGGTGTGTGCAGCACTCCAGCAGCTCCACAATGACTCATGCAAATGGAGCTAAGCCTGAAGTAGATCAACAGGGGACTAGGGGACCAAACAGTGACTCGCTGTCAACTGCTGAGCACAAATATTGAAAACCATAGCTTGAGAAGCATTTTGCTTTTCAAGAGACCTACCACATCACTGAAAGAACTGTAAGTCACTACATTCCCCGTCTTTCTCCCCCTGTTCTGACATTTTTCTCCACTTATCCTCAAACTGTGTCACGGTGAACCATTTAATTAAAATGACCTGCTGTTTCCAGAAAAACAGAAGCCAAAGTGGCAGCAATAAAATTTGACAAGCTTCATTCATAATTATACATAAAAACCTTTCTTATGACCCTGAAACAAAGGAGTTAGTATTCTTCCCAACATCATCAGTAAACACCACCATCTGCTCGAGTGTTAGGAAGTCTCGCCTGGCCCACGTCAAGCTGGATGAGGTGATGGAGGCCACACTTTTGCAATCTGCTGCACAAACAGCATTGCCTGGAGGTGTGATGTCAAGAACTCTGATGCTTGGCTTTGATGTTTTATAGGATTGATGTTCATCTACAATCCGGAGCTGCGTGAGGCGGTAGACTCACGTGGAGTGCTGTAGATACATGCCTTTAAGAGAGCGCACAAACACACAGTATAAAACAGGAAGAACGTACATTGCCGTGGTTGATGAAACCATGTTTCCTTGCAATGCGATCAGCCTCCTCTGATCCTCCATCAATCTGGACCGCCCAGGTGTTAGTGTAGATCTCTGCAGCATCAGTCCACATCTGTTCTGCTGTCAGGAGGACAAGGATTGTCCATAGCTGCAGCAAGGCTATCCTGGCATCCATGAAAAGGTGGAACACCTCACAGGTCACTCAATCCGTCCGTCTGTCTGTCGCTGCTTCCCAGTCTCGATCTCACAGCAGCAAAAGTAGAACAGCGGCCTGCAGAGAAGGACAGAGCTATCTGTGAAAACCAAAACACGGCCTTCTTAACTGGGTCACACTTTGACCTGAATAATCTGCAACAGAAGCCATTCAGAGAGAAGCCAAACCTGCAGGAAAAAAAACCGAAACACATTTGTAATCCTCATCATGCTCTTCATACTTAACTCACTGGCAAATGTCCAAGAAAACACAAAATGATAAATATCAAGTTAAAACAGACACATGCACACCAAAACCAAAAATTGTTTTTCAGTGTATTTGGAGTTGTGGAATTTCTATACAGCATATTCTAATTAAAGTCTAAAATAATGAGCATGACAAAAGAAAAGTCTATTATTTGGGCATTCGAACTAAGAACGTTTTCAGACTTCAACATCCAGTCGCCTTTTGAGTTGTAGGAAAGGAGGCTGAAAGGCACGCAAGAAAACGACAACCGCCTCTGACTGTGAAGAAGGATAAGGTGTGGGAAAAATGTACCACTTCATCAAAAGGAAGACAGGGAGGAGAGAGCTGGTGCAGATTTACATGGCGGTCCATTCCCACTGCTGGTTTCACCTAACTTGAATCAAACTGTCACTCAAGCCAATCCCTACCTCACCACAAACTGATGTGACAAGAAATAGATGTAAACTGACAGGGCAAATTTTTTTTCCTTTTTTCCTCCTGGTTTAGTAACAATCTGACCTTTCTGTTAGCTCCGGAAATGTATTAATGGTCTGAATATGTCATTATTATAATTTTATATATTACCATATACAGTATAAAATAATACAAAAATTACACATCAGGTGCTGCCAGAACAAAAACAGGATGCTGAAGTCCTGAAGACAAAAAAGTGCAGTGTGCCCCTGTCCTTTCTCATCATCTATATCTTCAATTCACGTCATTTCCATTCAATCTGTAGATTATAACAGCAGCCTTGATAGGAGATAAATAAATCAAACAACAGACTAAAGATCTACTTTCAGTGTTTGATGGCAAGGGAGGTGCCAAAGATAATGTGAACGGTACTTGAATCCCAGTGTCAAGTCCAACGTGTCTTGTCAGACTCCTAGTCCTAAAAAGACGACTTAGCCATTTTCAGAACTTCCTGGAAACATTCTCGTTTCAGCCAAAAATCACATGGATCACAGGACACTGGGTGGATAGATTCTGTTCTTTTTCAGCAATTTTGGGCTCCCAGGGTGAAAAAACCTTTTATTATTCTAATGACCATGTTGTTTTTCACCTAAGGACAAATTAACATTTTTATACCCACTCCATTAAGGTTCTGAAAATAGCAGCAGCATCAGTGACATTCATTCTGTCAAACAGCTTCAAATTAAGGATTGTAATGAACACTGCAGGCTTAAGGGACTGTGAAGGGGCTTCAGGCTTTCAGTCGCATTAATAAATCTTTTTAAAAAACTGCAGAAGCATATATATCTAACGCCAGATAAGGCAAACGGTGCTGCGCATTCTGTTTCCTTGACTGTGGCTGAGTGTGTTTAAATTCTTCATAGGCTCTGAAGGTGAAAGAAAAAAGGGGTACTCTCACAGTGCATTTCAAATAAGTGGGACAGAGGATCCATCCTTCTGTGGAAGAGTTAGGGTACAGGACGGCGTGCTGTTGTCCTGGCAAACGTACACAGAACCGGTAAAACATTGAACATTTTCTTAAGATGATCTCATCCCACAGTGTATTACAAGGAACAAAGATCTTGGCCTCTCTGACAAAGTTTCTACTTAAGGTTGACTCATATTAAATAACAACAACAACAAAAAAATCTCAGAATGATCACACCAAGATTGATTTTGCCACAGTTCATACATGCACAACCAATAAAAACGTGCCATTTCTCATTTAGTTGAAATACAAGTGCTCTCTGAGAAGGTATATGTTCGCCAAGACCATAATGTTTGGATGGGTCTATGGATGAGGTTCACCTTACAATTTGATATTCTAAGCACTTTATAATTTGCAAAATAATGAACCGCTCTGTCTCACAATGTTAAGGGGTCATTTAATAATTTGTCAGTTCCAGGTACTGATCCAGATCATCACTGAAAATTTCCACTCATTAGTTTTTGCATGAACCTGCTAACAGACAAAGAAACCGAACCACTCACATAAAACCCATTAGTTGTAATTTGAAGCATACATTTTGGCGATGGAGAATTTGTCGTGAGACAACATGATTAATAATTTGATTTGCTGTTGAATTTTCCTTAATTTTGTTCAAATAGGAAAGGCTTAAGACCTTTTTGCACAGAGAATGCCGTCCTCTTCCTTCACCGCATTCAGTGCTATGCAGCTAGGTCTATCCAAATTATTCAATGGGGAGAAGCCCAGAATATATATCGGTGGCTTGACTGATGCATTTAGGAATGGTGGGACTTGGTTCTAGCAAGGAAGGTGATGGAAATATGATCAGGAGGTATCGTTGTTCCTGTAGGGCAATCCTCCTGAGATCATTGGATGCTACACTTCAGTCACAAAAAGAAGAAGGGGACAGTTTTGTCAAAGGTGGCAGTGGCTCAGTGGTAGAGCTGGTAGTCTAATGTTCCAAGATCAGCGGTTCAATTCCCGTTCCTGTCCAAAAATACCAGGAATGTGAGCTGACAGTGGGAGGTGTCAGCTCACCTCTGGACCACTGCCGAGGCGCCCTTAAACAAGGCGCCATCCCCCTCACAAGCTGCTACTTTGGGAGCTCCCCAAAGGGGTTGCCCGCCACTCTACCTCCCAATGCATGCTAACAGACCCCCTTGTGTGTGGTTGTGTGTATTACAAGGGCCTGTACACACTAATATGCATGCATGTAATTGACTAACATACTAATGTGTGCATTCTTAAGTACTCAAAAATCATACAACTAGAATGTTATTTTGGTAAAAGTGAAAAGTGAGACAAGTAGAAGTAAAATATAAAATCTGAAGTTAAAATTTGGACTGACAGTGTACATTGACAACACAATTAAGTACAAAAACTTCAATGTTGTACTTAAGCAGAGTACTTGAATAACTGTACTGGCTTACACTCCCTTCCTGGAGGGGTCTGTTGTCACTGGAAATGCAGACAGAAGGAGGAGTAGATGGGGGCAAAAGGGATAGTTTCCCTCCATTATACAGCACTGTGGAAAATAACGAGAACATAATAACGTCTAAAACACCTTCTTACAAAGCACAGCCTGGAGAGGAGTTAACAAGAGGCTGCTTACTCTTACAATATACATCAAAGGCCTAAAACTGAGTAGAATCCACAACCCCCCCAAATCCATGAGAGAACTTAAGACTCCAGAATCTCAACTACAAAGCAAATACCACATCAGTCGCATAACCTCTTTCCACATTGGTACCGTGCTCCAGTAAATGTGTCGGCAGAGATGCATGGGCGGATAAATGACCTGTGTTACGCAAAAAAAACATGTCAGCTACAAATGACTAATTCAGGAATTTCTGTTCAGCAACTAAAGATATTTTGAAACTGTTCATTCATTGGGGAAAAATAAGAAACTGCTGTCAACAGTTTGATGCGAATGAGCGTAATTATACTGACATTATTTCACATGTCAGATGAGAAGTCTCTGCACCTGACTGATGACAGTATTTCATTCTACAGTACAGTACAGTATATGTCAGCATTACCATGCATCCCTTGTGGTTAAAAACCTCGTGGCGAGAAGGAAAATTTCCTTGCTTGCGGAACAGCCCAGAAGAACAGCTTGGTCATATCAAAAAGCTTTGGTTACAGGTTCTCTTCTGCTGAGCCGATAGTCACTAATCACACATCTAATTTTTCTTTAAATTTAATACACCGTTATAATTCCCGAAGGCAAATTAAGAACCCACTCTAGTTTTTTTTGGTCAGTAAATCACACGCATTCATATAAGTGTACAGGCCCCTGTAATACACACAACGACACACAAGGGGGCCTGTAGGCATGCAACGGGAGGTAGAGTGGCAGGCAGCTTCTTCGTGGTGCGCCCAAATGAGCAGCTTGTGAGGGGGCCTTGCTCAAGGGCGCCTCAGCAGTGCTCCGCAGGTGAGCTGACACCTCCCACTGTCAGCTCACCTTTGGGTGTTTTTTTTGGGGGCGGGAGCAGGAATCGAACCGCCGATTTCAGAACATTGGACGACCCGCTCTACCACCCGCTCTACCACTGAGCCACTGCCGCCCCCTCTATACACATCTATACATTAACAACCCCTGTCTTGGGTCTGGCCTTGGCATGGCGAGGGGGCTTGTGCGTTCCAGTGACCCTGGTGAGCGGTACCGTTGGGAGCTCGCTCCTGGTAGGGTCACCCATGGCGAGCCGGTCTCCGGGTAGGTTTCAGACAAACAAATATCCCAGCGTGTCGGAACACTGTGGAGTGGCAGCCCTACACTAGCTTATTACCCTATACGGAGGGCTAACAACCCACCCAGGAGAAACCCCTTTGTAATGAAACTGATCACAAAAAGAGTACAGATCCGATCACACCCGAGGAAGTCAGAGCCGCTCTGAAAAAACTTAACAACAGGAAAGTCCCCGGCATCTGTGCAGTAATGGCTGAGATGCTAAAATCTTGCGGTGACAGTATTGTTGAGTGGCTCACCCACACTCTCAACCGTGTGTGAGAGACAGAGAGGCTTCCCAGCAACTGGACTGGACGAATCAACCTATCCAAACAAAAATACAACTGTCAAGCATTTTTATCAACCCGTCTTTAACGTGGAGCTGTTATATGTCAGAATATAGTGGTTTTAACTCCGCCCATTATGTGTGTACATGTAGACACGGATCACACACACTAACGTCACAGCGGTTTTCATCGCAGGGAGAAGTTTTGGTTACAGCGTCCACACAACAACTCAGACCAATGCGCTTTCAAAAAAACTTCACTTTGGCCGGCATTTCCGTCCCGGATATCCGTGTTGTCATGTGGACAAAAGGTGTAACCGCAACAAAAAGCCTTGCTGCCCGATGTCTTACACCATATTGTTAACGGAATTCCTTCTTGCAGATGTGCCGTGATTGGTTGGGCAGGTAGTGGATGGAGTTAAAACGTAATACCATGAGGTTTTCAAGTGATCTTATTCAAATATATAGGTGGGGAGATATTCAATTTCTGGTCATTGCTAATACTTCAATCCCACAGGCTCTTCAATGCAGTTTCTCATGGCAGCAGCTGTCATCAGTGGCAGCAGCTGCCATGCAAGGCACCGAAGAAGTGAAGCAGCGTGGCAAGTACCCTCACTAAATTTCTATGCTTAGCCACACAGAGAACCACGCAAATGCTAAGAGAGCTGGCAATTTAGGGTTCAGCACGTTATCGGAGGACTTTAAGCATGCAGCCGGTGTCAGGGACTGAAGCATCGGTCGTCTGATTAGTGGACAACTGCATGCAAATTCAAAGTTCTGTCTGAATATGTAATGGTAAAAGTTTAATGTCAGAATATAAAACTGTTAAAATATCAAGGATGTGGCCTCAGTAACCCTCTTCCTCTCAATAAAATTTGAGGGATCCTTCACAAAGAATTTGTTAAAATTTTAGATCAGCCAGAATATCATTACTGCTTTTAGCACTCTTTAATATTCAAATGCGTTTTTTTGTCATCAAAGACTCAGTACTGCTCAGTTGTGGATGAAAATGATTATTGAATGACTGCTGGTGCATCTTTTCATTATGTCTTAAAATACAGTTAAAAAAACATAAACCGGTTACACTGAAAGCCCAGTGCTAATTTGAATTGCTTTAATGTACTAGTAGACAAGATCTACGTGTAGAAAACTGGCTTTGAAAGCAGTGTTGCCAATTTGAATTTTCCATCTGGAAAATGCCAATATCCTCGAAAACACTTGACCCCTGCTGCACCAGAGAAACTACTCAGTGAACATCAGCAGCCGCCCACAGTTTTAGACACGAACATGTCCAAGTGGGAAAAATATGATGCATTTGAAAAACAGTATATGCACACAATTCACTTTCTCTCAGGAGTGATGTCATAAATATAACGTGAGAAAATAACAGATCTACTCACTGTGAGAATGAGCAGGTATTTCTATTGTGAATGAGAAAAAGACAAAACTGTGAAAGAACAATTGCAGTACTTCAGGCTCTATAGGGTCTGATCAGTCACATCAACACCCACAGCATTTGTGAAGTAACACCATCAGCCAAGCATCATCTTCTGAGAGGTACATTTACTCCACATACAGTGGAAAACCAGAGGCATTTCACAGGCATGTTGTGCTCAAGTCCAGACAGTTGTACACAGCTGGAAGTGAATTGTGTGGCGCTCGTCTGAGGCACGGTGTGAAGTGAGCAAAACTCTAACGCCAGATTCATCTTAGCTTTCACTGCCTATGACATACAGACATGGAAAAGCTCGATGAAATGATGTCTAGGACAGCAGCAATAAGTTCAAGAGATCAAATCAATGCTGAGAGTAACGTCCCACAGAGAGATCCAACCCATTTTGTTACTGTCATCTGAATCTTGGCGTCTGTACCAGACCTTTTCTCGTCAAATCTGCCCTAGTTTAAAGACAAGTTACACTGTGAACAAGTTTGTCTTCCAATGTCTTCCTTCCTCGCAGCATCCCTGCTTTATTCTTAAAATTTAGTTTCACAAAAATGTGTCTCATTTCCTACAATGACATGAACCTGACACAGGATCAAACTACTTAGCAGCTTTGCTCTGGTCACTGGCAGGATTTAGCCCTCAAAGAAACAAATGCACTGTTGTAAAAAAAATAAGTTTTGTTACATTTAAGGTACAATCCAGTTGAATGTGGACTACTTTGTGCCTCAGTGGATGGTGACCTTGACTTCTTCCCTTGTCAAGATCCCAGTGGGAGTTGTTCCAGAGGTACAGTAGATAGAAAAAAACAAGATGAGTTTGACCGGTTCAAGTTTTCCTGCTTGTGGGTTAGAACTGGGCACAATTTGATTTTCATAAAATAGGCTCAAGTCCCTCGGGCAAGCGTGGGGTGGGGGAGAGAAACAGCGCGTTGCCGTGCTTTGCCTGAGAAACACAATTAACTGAAATGCATTACAGCAATTCCCACCATAGACAGATGAAAGTGCTTGATGAGGGGTTTAGCAAATTAAGGCTTCAGGGTTGAAGTGAGAGAGAAAGAAAATGGAAATGCAAGAGATGCAGGTGGGAGGGAGGGAAGGGAAGGGCAGCATGGATCTGAATTATTAACAGTAAAATGAAACATTCTGGACACGACAACAAAACACACGGACAACTCACCAACAATTAAACTTCAGAGGGGACCAGAGCTGGTCAGTGATCGGGTTAAGTCATGTCTCCTCCAGCATCCGAGGTCCACCTTTGATGAAGGCTGGTTGTCACACAGGTATGTGCCCACCTTACTGGGAGGACTGGCGAGAGCTACCAGGCTGCGATGGCAGAGGCTTTATACTGGAATAGCCGTCATGTCGTTCGCAAACACTCCCATTGTTCCCACCCACTCAGCCAGGGCGCCCCTGCTTTCCAACACATCTAACTTACATGAACAAAAACACCAACAAGAAGAGACGACATGCCGCTGCATCCTCCTCCTCCTCTTCCCTCCGATCGGAGCTCCCCTTTTCTCCCAGCAGCTTTGAACTTTACACGCAACCTGAAGCCACTAGTTCCACTTCTTAATCCAACAAAACTAACAAAATATATCGCTGTCCAAACGCAATTTTCTTAGAAAGAAATGGAATTCAACTATCCATCTCACAAACATCACGGTTACATTATTCTACCAGTTAACTTCATCCATCGCATCCCGCAGATTTTTTTTTTTTTTTTTTTGATGCTTTTGTTCCAGCGGTCTCAGTTCTCACACGTGGTTTTCTTGGCTAGTGTCGCGCCACGCTGACGTCCACTCCCAAATGCAAAGTAAAGGTACGGGAAGACAAAGAGGCAACGAGCCAACACAGCGTGAAGACTCACTACTTCATAGAGATGACAACAAACTGCCACAAGCCCTTTTTCTCCAGGAAATACGTCACCGTTAAGCCGACTGGACCGTCGCGTTTGCTTGATTCGCACACCGTGATCGTTGAGAGGGGCGGGGTTTACTGGGTTTGTTTACACATCAGGAGAATCAGTGATCGCACGCAAAGTGAAGTTAACATACAGGTTACTCAGCGTTACATTAGGTTGAACAAACCTTTGAAATACATTAATTTGTGACCTAGCACAAGCTTGTAAACTCATGGTGTTGGATAGCAAAAAAAAAAAAATTTAATTCTATAGATGAAAAGATTTTGAAGGCTGAACAAATATTGAAGCTTTTATAATGTTAATCTACATATTTTTTTGTTAAAATAATCATAGCTTGTGGGATTCTTAAACCACTCACATGCTTATTTTATCCTTAAGAAGGAATTCCGGGATAATCCGGTGACCAAACCACACATACCTGCCTTCCGGGTAGATAATTTATACTGCTGTGTGCTATCACCATCTTGTGGAAACGTCACGTAACTGCACACACACGCACAACACAAACAGAAGTAAATTGTACGCTAGAGGGCGTCATTTTACAAAATTGGTCCGACTGGTACATTTGAATGGTCGACTCTGCCAGGATACAGACTGGAGCGAGTAAACCCCCCCCTCGCCTTGAGCAGCTCCTCCCGTTGTCACGGACCAAAGTTATCCCGGAATAAGGACAAGCACGCATGTGCCGTCAACCCGGATGTAATCTTTTTGGCACAGGTACTGTAACGGCAAGACGTGAGAAAAAAAAAAAAAAAACTGCAGTTGATAACCATTTCCATATTTTACCACAGACTGGATGAAGGCTTTACCATTACCAACAAGTTCAAATCGAGTTAATCTTTAAGAAGACCTGTACTTTCTGATTTTACGGTGAGGGGACATAACAACGGAAGATTTCTCCCGTATATTTATTGCTTACGTGAATATGGACGTAAAACAATCACCGTGATTAACACAAAAGCAACATTTACGCACACCCTATTTGCCCTGCGTAAAGTTCACATGACAGCGGGGGGCATCGAACTGCCCTCCTGTCTGCTGGAACACGTCCTTCTTAAACATAGAGGATGGACTTCCGCGGCAGGAGACACGAACGAGGCAG
Source organism: Antennarius striatus (assembly GCF_040054535.1). Classification (NCBI taxonomy): domain Eukaryota; kingdom Metazoa; phylum Chordata; class Actinopteri; order Lophiiformes; family Antennariidae; genus Antennarius; species Antennarius striatus. Next base: position 16,927,034 of record NC_090779.1, on the reverse strand, counting down.
CAACTGGACCGACCCGGAGATAGTGGAGCTGCTCCAGCTGTGGTCCGACGAGTCGGTCCAGATCGAGCTGGAGAGCTCACTGCGCAACCAGCGCGTATTTGACCGGATCGCTCACATTCTGCGGGAAAGAGGCATCTACCGCACCGGTGACCAGTGTAGGGAGAAGATCAAGAAGATGAAGCTGGAGTACCGTCGCATTAAGGATAACCACAAGATGAGGTCTTGGAAGTTCTACGACGTGATGGACAGGGTGCTGGCCAACCGACCGGCCATCACCTACTCATCCCTGGGAGGAGCTGTCATCGCTCAACAGGTGTTGCAGAACCAGGGAGGATCATCTGACTCCTCCTACGCGCAAGGAGGTCCAGCTAGCTCCTTTGGTCCCGTTTCCTCAGGTGGGTTTCTGTTTGGTCAGCCGCCGAAAACAGGAGATCCACTGGATATTAAATGTGAAGATGTTGGAGAGAGCACGCCGAACTCGGCTGCCGCACCTGAGATGTACTATGGTTCTGGAGAGGACCAGGAGGTGGTGGATGGGCAGTCTCTGCTGGGACCAGAGGACACTTTGGGTCGAGGGGAGAGCTCGGCAAATGCAAGAATCTCACCTTCAGGTTGTCAGTCCCTGTTTCGTTATCTTTTTTGTTGTCACTATAAGGTTAGAAAGTGTAAGTAGTGGTTGAAAACGTGTTCTCTTTTTCAAATGCACAGGTTTTAGTGACCTGAACCTTGCAGATTCTGCCACCGCTTCCACTCAGGACACATCCGAACAGCCCAGGAAGGGTCGTTCTAACCCGTTCACTTCCGCGAAGCAGAGGAAGCACTGTCAGGGTGGCAAGACAACATGGAACCATAGGGGTGTTAAATGTTGCAGTCAGGGGCGTTTGGATAAAGCGTTGGCCAGCTTCCTGACATGGCAGCAGTCGGCAGAGGAGCGATTGCTCTCCCTGGAGGAGGCGAGGCTGGAGAGAGAGTTCCAGACTGAGGAGCAGAGGGAGCGGCGGGAGGAGAGGAGGGCAGAACAGGAGCGTCAGCATGAGCTCCACCTGTTCAGCATGCTCACAGAGGCATTGGTTGCCGTCAAACAGAGTGCACCAACCACTGAGAAAAAACATTGTGACCCCTCCCTCTCATCCGTTGCTCCTCTGTCCCCTTCATTTATAGCCAATACCAACCCTTCTCTGACGCCATCCTTATCTCAGCCGCCATCGACAGTTCTAGCAGCAAAGGTCATTTCCAATCAGGAGAAGTTAAAGACAATGGCGTGCACACCTGTCAAATCCTGCGACAGGTACCCGGATGTCTTAAAAACTCCGAGAGAAGCAGAGCCTGCTGGTCCCGGGGCGTACCTGTCCAACCGAGGTAACAGCATTCTACAGCATCAAAACATTCTCCAGCAGGGCTTTGATATGTATAAAAAGGATACATATCACAGCACGGAGAACGCTGAGGTGAGTATTTCGTCAATCAGGCTGTCAGACAAGTCAACTTCTTGAATTATGTTACAAAAGCCTGCTGCTTGTCCTGTTTCTTTCAGGGTATCATCAACTTGGGCACCAGTGAAAACAAACTATGCCACGATCTTCTTCATGAACGGGTGAGATTAATGCAATAAATAAAATCCTGGTAGCAGTGAAGTTATGCTGCATTAAATTAAAGTTCAGTAAGTTGATGTTTGTATTGAAAAAGACAAGAGTTTGTAAAGAGCCCAGCAGTAGCTCAGCTTTACAAAGTTGGCATGGGGACCAGAGTTGGTTCAACATCACGTCATCTTCTTTCTATTGTAGTTGCATAGATCCTTTGTGTGTGTGTCTCCATTTATGTTTGCTTTTTCTTCCAGGCAGCTTTATTTAAAAAAAAAATATGAATGTGAAATATCAAAATGACTACAATACAATTTTTTTTACATGAATACAAACTATGAATAAACATGAGGAAGTAAAAAAAACGGTTTTTCTTCAATCTTTGTTATTAATGAGAAAAAAAACTGCCTTAACTCTTTTCCCAATTAAGTGATGTAACATCATTTCAATTCATTCGTCTTACATTCATTGATTTTTTTATTTTTTTTATTTAACTGCTTTGTGTTTACAGCTGACCAAGCCTGACATGTTGCATGTTGAACCACATTTGTTGGAATATGGAGACTGGAGGGGACATCTGTTGTGAGTAATTAATTAAATTTACCAGGTACCTCACCGATAAATTATGACCAGACCTTTAAATTTGCATTGTACTTTTTTGCAGCTTGAGAGAGGAAACTGCGAAATTCTTAACCTATTACTGCTGTTCTCCAAATCCTCTAAAAGCTGAAAATGTGAGTAAAGGTTAATGCTGGCAATGTTTAAACACCCGTTTGACTTTATAATATAAAACTTTGGAAAACGTTTTTCTGGCATGTAGAGTCTGTTGCAATCCATACAAGAGATATATCTGTGAGATTAAACAACTGTACCACACAGAACCACAATTCTGTGTTAACATTGTTTTATCAATTATTTTAAATTCACAATGAATCCAAATTACATGTTACTTCTAAAACAGGGTTTAGATGAGATGATTACGGTTGTCTTGTCTACAAGAAACTGGATTGATAGTATTAATTAGGGAGGCGCAGTGGGTAGCGCTTACGCTGCACAGCAAGGCGGTTCCGGGTTCGTGCCCCACTCTTTGCGGTGTTTTGCATGTTCTCCCCGTGTCTGCGTGGGTTCTCTCCGGGTTCTTCGACTTCCTCCCACCCACCAAAAACATGCACCTCACGTGAATTGACCGCTCTCAAATTGTCGGTAGGTGTGAGTGTTCATGCATGTCTGTCTCGTTCATGTCTCTCTGAGGTGAATCCCCTGCCTCACGCCCCGCTGGGGCGGAGGAAGTGGGTACTCAAGATGAAGGAATGAATCTAATGACTTAGTTATTAATTACACAATTACATAACCTACTCCTAGTCTCTGTGGCGGAGGTAAACATGACAAGTAGTTTTGCTTTTCAATGTTGAGATTTTTTTGCAAACTTTTATTTGTTGAGCTTTTATTTTTCATTTATTTTCATTAAAAAGGGTTCTAACCCTTTTAATGGAAAGGACTAAACATGAATAATCAAGGACTAGACATCATCTTGCCATGATGCTTATTCCTGACAGTAATTGCTTTTGTAAGATAATCAAATGAATGGAAAATTCATCAGATGTTGCTCAATTTGTTAAATTCTTTGGGAGGGGTGTCAGGAGGATATGCCTGAGAGTAACTCTTAACAAACATGAAGTCAATGGATTCAATTAATTTATTTTTTTTTGTAATTAAGTAAAAAGTAATCCAAATTCTGAAGCTGAATTAACTTAAATGTGTAGGTGAATCATGAAGGTAAGGTAGGATATACAAATTAATTTGATATGCTTAAAATTAAAGCTATAATGAATTGATGTCTTAGCAGGTGAATGGATTTGACCTTCTCCATGATTAGGTCTTTCACAACACGATTTGGTGTGTATGTTTGTCTAGGTTGTGGTGGTCAATGGCTGTGCGTCTCTCTTTTCATGTATTGCTGCTGTCATTTGTGATCCTGAAGGTATGTTAATAGTGCATTATCATAAATAAACGATAAATCCACATTGATGATTGCGAATACAATACATGTGCGCTATTGCCTCATTGATTTACAATATGACAATATGATTTACAATATACAATCAATGAGGCTATTGCCTCATTGATTTACAATATGAGGCAATACAATATGTATTGTTCAGTTCCACCTTGGGTGTTTTTCTGTGTGTGTTTGTATGGTCTCCCTGTGTCTAGGTGGGTTCTCTTCAAGTTCTTCTCCTTCCTCCTACCACCAAAAACATGCAGCTTTGGTGAATTGGTCACTGTAAACTGACTATTGGTGTAAAAGTGTGTGTGAATGTTTGTCTATGCCCTGCTGGAATAAGCTACGGTAAACATGTGACAAGTATTGTGTCTAAGTGGATGAAGATGAATAAAAAAACAAACAAATGAAGGAACGAATGAATACAGATGTGTTAATAATGATAGTACCAAAACTTCCAGGTTGAGACTTAAATTACCAGTGCAGTACATTTGTTATAGCTGTATAACAACAGAAATCAGAAAATTCTCCTCAATGACCACTAATAACCCTAAAAGTACCCAGAAATTATATCACCTGATGATTTGTCATGAATACACCTCTGTTCCATTTGAATGTATTGTGCACATTAAGGAATTGTATTGAGATTTCATGTGGTCATTTTGTTTATTCATGTCGTAGATGCCTTACTCATCTCCACGCCTTTCTATGGTGCTATAACTGGTGATGTTTTTCTGTATTGTGGTGTGAGACTCTTTCACATTCCTCTTGACTCTGAGGTAGGAACTCAAACCCTAATTTACTTACATTGTTCAGTTTGCCTGTGCTTTTGTTCAGTCTAAATACTAACATGCGCCTCAAATCATAACACATGGTGACAGGTTCCAGTTTGGATGTGGATGATTTGTATTCCTTGTTTATTTATTTACAGACGGACGGTAAAGGGTTAGGCCCATTCCACCTGACTGTATCAAAGCTAGAAGAAGGTCTGACAAGGGCTAAACAGGAGGTAATTTAAAATGCATTTTTGTCACAAATGGAATCAAATTAAATGGAATGAATGGATAATCAGACAACGATGGACTTGTTAGGGTTAGGGGTTAAACCCTTACCCCTAACCCTAACCCAAAAATACCAGGGAGTTTAGGCACACATGTAGGAAGTTTTTCTTTTCCAGGTGTTGTCCTTTTTTTAATAGATTTGTCACTATAAAGAATTAAAGACACCATTCTTTTGACATTAATTTAATAGAAAACTGCATTTCTTTAGGGATTGACCATCCGAGGAGTTGTACTGATGAATCCACATAATCCTCTGGCCAATGTCTATTCCCCGAAGGAGATGACTGACTTTTTGGAGTTTGCCAAGAGGTGTGTTTATTCCACTACTGCGTCATGCTATAATCTGAAACTGAAATCATCCACATATACAATCCTGTGACTCCTTGATGCACTTATATATAACGTCTACTTCTCTCTGGCCTATTGGTGGAATGTTTGCTGCTCTTGAGTTTTATCACCACTCTTAAACATTAACAATTTATAACGTGGAGTCATGTGCCAATGATCTGCATGACCTACTGTTTTCCTATTGCTGTTTCCAGATTTATTTTCCCAAATGACCCCTGCAGGAATTGAGATCATGTATCGATAAACCACAATGATTTTACAAGGATGTGGGATGTTCAAGGAGCTATTTTACATTAATGTTGCATTTGTTTTGTTATTCACAATCCTAAACACTAAGAAATCCAAGGTTTCTTAATGTGGCGCAATGTATATTATTATCATCTTTTTCTTCACTTCTTAGAAATGAACTCCATACCATTGTAGATGAAGTGTACATGCTTACGGTGTTTGATGAATCTCTCACCTTTCACAGTGTTCTCAGTATGAAAAGGTAATGTTTGAGCCTTTTGTCTGCATAAGTATTCTGTGACACCTTTAATCGCAACTATTATGACAGAAGACAGCCTCCTAACTGCTAATGATATGCTGTTATCCCAGTTTGCCTGACCCACAGAGGACACATGTAATTTGGGGACTAACCAAGGTACGTAGTACTGAGATCTTGTATGAGTGCCAGACTGTGACATTCAACGTTTCTGCTGACAGCACAGAGATATGTAATTTTTCTGCCAGCATGTGTCTTTATATGTGGATCTGTCTGATTTACTTCATCTTTTCATTTCTAGGACTTTGCGATGTCAGGAATCAGAATTGGAACCCTGTACACTGAGAACAAAGACGTTGTGGAAGCATTAGCCTGCTTGGGCAATTTCCATGGTCTCCCTGGAACCGTCCAGCACCAAGTAGCACAGCTGTTTCAGGACAGAGGTATGAACCTATCACATTTGCTTTTGCTCATTGTATCGGGATAGTAAACTTTATATTGAACACTTTTTTTTTCCTGAAGACCTGTCAAACTTTGCACAAATGCAAATAAATCATTTTGTAGACGTAAAGTTGTTGTTTGGTTGACTGTTAATTCATAATAATAATTGATCGAACTTTTGAGATTGCAAGCCTTTTGGCAGTTTAGCTCAGTTCAGAAAGATTTTGGCCTGTTTTTTAATATACCAGGTGTTGCTGCACTTGATGCTGCTCAAAGACCCAATGTTTTTTTTTCACTCTTCTTCTGTCTCTTCACCCTGACACATACCAGAGTGGATCAACGAGGTGTTTTTGCCTGAGAATAGGTCTCGAGTGAAAGCTGCTCACAATTACCTGACAGGTGAGCTGAAGAGTATGGGGATCCGCTTCCTGAACAAGCCTGCTACATTGTTTGTCTGGGTTGACCTCAGAAAGGTAACAGGTCAAAATCACGGATATTTCAGTTCTTACTTGTGCATCACCAAAGGAAATGAATTTGAGTTTGAAGTGTTACTTTTATATTTTTGTTACGCAGTACCTCAGAGTGCTGTCATTTGAAGAGGAGTGGTCTCTGTGGAAGGTGTTTTTGAGACATAAGGTGCTTGTGAGCTGTGGTCAGGCCTTCTTCTGTGGTACTCCTGGCTGGTTTCGCTTTGTCTTTTCAGTGCAGCAGGACCAACTTCAGATCGGTTGGTGCAATGTATATGTATATGTAATAAATACTATACTACTGTATTTGCTATTCAGTTATTTTGCTAATTTTTTTGCAGGCCTTAAGCGAATTAGGGAGGCTTTGAAAGAAACTGAAGACAACATTAAGGCATACAGAAAATCGTTGATGGCAAACGCAGCAGATTCAGACAATGCTACTGTTGTCAATTCAACATCATCACCCAAGAACAAGTCAGCTGACCGTCTGAAGGAGAAGGATAACACTGTTCTTAACACAGTCTCAGTGGCCACTGAAGATTTTGTGTTGCTGAACAACCAAGCAGCAAAGCCCACAGAGAGCGTGGAGTCTCTGATTGGGACTCTCAGGAACCAGATCCGCTCTTCCAACTGGCTGGAGAAAAACACTCCTGAGTTGTCTGGAGCAGAGGATCCAGAGATTCTTAATGTATTCAAGGATTTGTTGCAAAAAGCCGGAAAGTAAATTTAGGAAATAAAGGTTTGGGATCGGTTAGCTGCTATTGAAACCAAGTCCATCTTACTGCCTACAAGTCATACACACACACACACACACACACACACACACACACACACACACACACACACACACACACACACACACACACACACACACACACACACACACACACACACACACACAGACACACACACACATACACACACACACACACACACACACACACACACACACACACACACACACACACACACACACACACACACACACATTTGTACTTGGGTACATCTGTGTACGTGACAAAGTCAAGCCCTGGTGTGGCATACATTTGTTACACAGTCTTAATCATAAAATGAAAAGCTTCATTTTAGATACAATGAAATAAGATAGGGTAGGATAAGTTAAGATACATTTTGCTAATAGTTCATTTAAGTACAGATAAGTTAAGATCAGATAAGATTTGAGTGGTGTGGCGACACATTTTTGCACTTCAAGTAGGTTTTGGATGCTGGGATATTTTCTAAGTTTATTTTCAATTGTTTTTTGATGGCCCTACACATAGCTTCTCTGTCTTGGGCTAATGCTATCATAGGTGATGGTTTATGATGTGAAACATCATGGTCGCTTTATTTTAGTTTCGTACATTACTTACAAATCCCTGGTGTCTATCCAGCTCCCTCATCTCTTCTGTTCACAAAATCCAAACTAGGTCAACCAATTCAACCCAAACAGGAATTGCACTTGTGTGATTATTTTGTCCGACTCCATATTTGTTTTATCAGCTTCCTCCCACATGATAAAACATAACCATTACTGACTTCTGCAGCTCAATGGCGCCACATTGTTGATGTCAAAAGCAATTGATTTTATTATTGAGATGTGAATGTTAATTTATATTTGCAGGTTGGATGGCAGTACAGTTTTTGCTGTCCATCTGTTGATTTACTATTGGTTAAATTTATATGATATTTTGCCCACCCCCCTCATTCATAGTTTTTGATATCAAATATTTACGGAATGTTGAAAGTAAATCAGCCAAAGCCACAGTGTTTTTAAAGTATGTAAGGCTGACAGGCTTATCTTTTAGGACACACTTATTTTATCAGAACATAATGTACTTATGTAACATTGAACCATAAATAAAGGGTTTGATTATTATGTCTGTGCTTATCAACATTCTTTCTTATTGAGTAAACGTGAAAGAAATATTTTAACAGTTCTCATTCATTGTGTGTGTGTGTGTGTGTGTGTGTGTGTGTGTGTGTGTGTGTGTGTGTGTGTGTGTGTGTGTGTGTGTATATATATGTGTGTTATGAAGGTTTTTCGGTGTATTTATATTCAAACATTACTGTGTGAGTTGTGGGTGACCTTCCATTGCAACAAAGGAAAGTGATGGAGGAGGTATTTGTGACGAAGTGGAGCAACATCTGAGGTTAAAGAAAAATTGGCACATTCATGTGTAGCCCACTCTGTTAAACCAAGAGTGGGTTTTCTTCAAATGTTCCGGATTACACCCTCCACACAATTTGTGGTTTAATCATTTAAAAAAATGGTCAGAGTGGTATTTTCCTTTTATTTTCAATTATGTTCTTTTGGGTATAAAATAATTTCAAATACTCTCACTCCCGTTTAATGTGTATAGTCTTTGTTCCCAATTCTAACAGACAAACGTCTGCTTCCTCTGATCTTGAACAGCTGCTATTGGTACTTTCACTTTGCATACAGTATGTGTTGGTAGGTGTCAGTGGAGAGTTTACTGAAAAACTGCCGGCTGGGGAGTTTCCGTAGAACTAGAGGCAGAGTAACCCTGACCTACGAGTGACGACTTGTGGTCATGTGCAGAAGAGCCAATAAAATGACGGGATGCCAAACATGTTTGTACAGAAGGAATTGTACAACAGCAACCACAAGGTGTTCCTAAGTAAGCAGAGTGTTATTTGTACAGAGACTAGCTTCACAGCTGTGTTCTTGTCCTGAGACAAAGGTAAGATTGTACTTCAGTTATAATTCTGCATTCTAACTGCTAATACAACCAAATTGGAAGAAAAAGAAGAAAAAAAAACATGATGATGAGGATGACTTTAACTTTGATTATTCAACCTGAAATAAAGTCATTTAAATCCATAATTGTTCTGTGTGCCTCTCTTTCAGTGGTGCACAAACATGAAGTTTCTGGATCTGGGAGACAGCATCAGTCGCTTTCGGTTTTCTCAGTCGTGTCTGGGATTGGCAGGATGCCTCTGTGTGTTGTATGCAGTCTGGACACCATTCTGGCTGAAGGAGAGGGGGCTTTGGACAGACTGGAATAACACTACAAGTGACATGACCAATCATAAAGTGGTCTTCAATGGTGAGAAACAAGCTGTATTAACCTGTTCGATGGTTTTCTGTTGTCAAGGTAAAGTACCTGTCTAAAGCCACCATTCAGTGTTTAGGTGGAAGGAATGAACGGCGTGGGCAGTAACATGAATGTCTCTGCTGTGTTGTGCTAATAGCTTTAAGAGGCTATTTTATGTTTCTGAATCTCTAGAGGAGTTTAACGTCAGGAGGAGGAACATTTGAAAATACACTCAAATGATAAGAAACAACAAAAAACTTGAACAGTGGCTTTGGGTGGATTGCATCATACAAAATGACTGTACTTTTTCTTATTAATATTGTTTTCTTTGAAAAATTATCATATTTTTGGTCAGTAACGCAAACAGAGACAAAACAAAGCTGTTACATTCCCACTCCAAAGCCGTCTCGGTCTGAATGCTACAACCCCCTCTAGCATTCCAGTATCACGGTGCTGGTCATGTTGCCCCAGCCATGGCTTTGTATTTTCTTGACAATTTTCATTTTTTCTTATTGTAGGTGAGGATGAGTTTTAGGAAGGGGGTGGATTACTTGGTTGAGTTGGATATTGGTTGCTTCTGTAAAAATTGTGTTTTCAGTCTGAAGTGTGACTTTAAATCCCCTGAGTGAGCATCAGGTAGAAAATTATCTCCTCAGCATTTGTAAGCAAGTCTGAGCTTGAACTGGCACTGGTGTTGCTCTCACACCTGGTAGAAAGAAAATATGTTGAAATCTTGGCTGTTGTGTCTCTTAGGTGTTTTTTGTTGCTGTTTTTACATGCAGCCATACTTCAAGAGGTTTCTCCCCTTTCACTGGAATATAGGGAGGTCAAGAACTTTGAGGAAAGGCTGAAGAAAGATGTTGCCCTTGAATATAGATTGTACTCTATATTCAAACTATGAAAGGAGTATTTAACAACACTTATGCAGAGTTCATTTTACCTCAAGAAAGTAGAGCATGCCTGGGATGCGCTTCATCCCAACTTGTGCATCCCAAAGTAATAAAAGAATTTAAGGATTGATGTGCAAGGATTGAGTTTTTCCAATGGTGCAATATAAAAACTTTTTAAAAAATGTATTATAATGTTTATATTAATAATGATGTCATAACTGTTTAAGTAAGAACAAAAAAAGAATAAAATTATATATTAGTTTAATCAAAATGTTAAAGCCTGGTAGTCATGGCCGGGCCGGGTTGTGGGCTTGGGCTGGTTGAGCGACTGTGATGCTGGTCCCCCTTATGGCCCTGTTCATGTGGGCCAGGCCCACACCAGATTGCCTCCTAATGTTCACTTCACATATCTCACGCTGCACAATACATAATAACTTTTAGGCACATACAGGGCACAGTTAGGGCTTTGGGAATGGATGGGGGCGATGACAGTGGGCTTGGTTGTGGGGCGGATTGCATCGCTCTAGGGCGCTGCATCCTCACCATATATGCCTCACTTGTCCCCTCCTTACCCCATGCCCCTTGGGCCTGTTCCGTGCGCCCTGGTGGTGGCAGCCACTGCCTCCCATGGGTCTGCGTGGCTCTCGGTGCCCCTGGTGGCTCTGCGGGTGATGACTTCTGGATGCTCCTGGCTGACAGGGTTGGGAGTTCTCAGCTAGCGTGGCCTTGTTAGGTTCTAGTAGCCTATCTGGGCGTTGGTTTCCATCACACATACATGTTGGTTCAGGGCTTACCAGCTACTGTCGAGTCCAATTATTGAGAACCATTGGGTCCCGTCACAATCTTATGCCCTCTATCTTCCTCCTACACTGTTTTCTTCTGGTGGTCTGTTCTATACTGTCAGGACCTCCACTAATCTGGTGTTTTATAAAATTGGTATTAAGGTATCAGTTCTAAGATATGATAAAACAGCCTAAATCTTTTTCACTCCAACAGCACTGCCTGTCTATCCACTACCTTGTTTGTGTTTTCTCTCCCTGTCTCCTTTTGCTTCCCCCCTTAATGCAGAGGTGCGGCACTTCCCTCTCTGGTTCACAATAGGAAATTCTAATAAAGAATGACAATTTAGTTCCCTAAGAGGACTGGTGATGGTCACATGCACACATTAAAATATATAAAAGATTTTGCTGCACGACAAAAATAAGCATTGATCTCATAAAAAGTTGACCCCCTTTTATGGGGTTAAACTATGAGAATACATGCGGAAAAAAAAGGTTCTTTGATAGATTTTTCTACCAGCTCTTTTTTGCAAGTCCAACTGGACCATAATTTTCAGAAATTTAAGGAGAAGGAAACAGATTTGTCTTAATATGTAGGAAATAGGTGTCACACTCAAGCAAATAATAGAATAGATATTCAATTATGAAAAGGTCTTGTCTCCATGGTAATGTTTGTGGGGAAAACAAAAACATGTGTTGACATGTGTTTTAAATTCTAGCTTACTGGATGCTAAATATTGTTTACCCACTCTGATGGTTGTTGTTGCCTCTCAAGATGATGAACTGATTTCTAACTTCTTCTTCTGGTTCTGATTATTTTGTTTTTTCTATTTGTCCATTCAGAGCCCGTACAAATCTTTGGGGTAAATATTTGAATCCTCTTCTTCAATAGCATCTTAAGGCCCAACTGTTGATCACATTCTATGTGGCCACTGGCGCTCCCTGTTGGGAACACAACATAAAGCACTGTCTGGGAGCAGTTCTCATGAAAACCAGAAGTAATTATGTGTCCTTTTCCAGTCTTTAACTTTTATAATGTTTTTTATAAATGTTTTGAATGTTCACATTTGCTACGTACACTATATTTTATCTCAGATGCAGATTTAATGATCCTTATTTAGGGTTTTTTTGTACTAGATTTAATCAGATTATTTAATATTATTAGAAAACAAGTTACTTTAAGTGTTTTACTGCATTTATATATGGATGCAAAATGAAAACATATTGAAATGGACATGTTATCAGAGGTCAAAATGATATTGAAAGCAGAAGTAGTCCTCTTTGTGAAGAAGCTGTAAAAATAAGATAAGATAATCCTTTATTGTCCCACAGTTGGGAAATATTTCACATCCTGATCACAAAAATGATCACATCCTCATGAAAGCATGACTGCAGCAGATGTTTTCATATATGAGGATTTTTCTTTTTTAATATTGAAGGGTTGACATTATATTACGGCCTCACCTGCCATAATGAGGGGAAAAAAGAAAAATGGAAGAAATAAATTAAATGGCTATATTTATCCGATGATGAGTATTATAAAGTTATTTTATATTCAACATCACCAATTTTAGGTTATTTTTACTGAAAATTGCTGAATTTTCGCATTTAACGCTGAATACTGAGAAGAGACCTGCGGTGAGTCACCAGCCAGCCGAGCCTCAACATGGATTGCGCAATGGCTCGGCTAGCTGTGCTGGTAGCTATACAGTGAGACAGTAATGCTTTCTCTCTATATGTCGCTATTAAAATGTTCAAACACGTTTGCTCTGTGAACTAAATTTCCATAATTTAGCAAATGTATATAATGTACGGTGTTTTTTGTCAACAACTGCGTGATTGTAACGTCTTCCTTGAGTTGAGGGGTCCTGAAACCGCTGTGACAAGGCACTACGTGAGGCACGATGATGTCGTGCCTCATTGGTAGGGGGCGCTGGTGATCCCAGGGATTCGGCCAAGGAGTCTTCTTCCTCGGCCGTAGAAGAAGTGACAGCAAACTGCAGTACAGCCATTCATTTGTTTTCCACTCGCCTTGCCGTACTATATAATTTTTTTCGCAGCTTTTGTTCAGAACGAGCAGCGCATAGACTTCATTTATAAGTAAACGTAACATATAAACAAACATGTAGGTAACAACATAACATAATTTTTAATCAAATGTGCTTATTTGCGTGTTACAGTTTGTACGTGTAAATTATTCTAATAATTCTGCTCTGAGACTTCAAAAATAATGAATTGATAATTAAATGGTGAATAAGCTACACTGTAGGTTCATATGTTTGTAAATCTAATTGTGATGAGATCAGTGCCTCACCAGCCATGGACCTCACCGCACGTCACTGTATTACACATGTTTCTATGCACACTAATCTGATGTAAAATGCTTCCGCTGATGACAAAAAGAAGTTTCAGAAATAAAGAAAGATGTAGTAAAGTTTTTTTTTTTTTTCACTTTTGCTTTTCACTCATTACTTTTCTTTGCCTTTAATTCACAGACTGTATTCTCCTGTGGAACTGGCACTAAACTGACAGAGCCTTCTCTGTTAACATCTGTCTCATTTGAGCAGAGGTTGTGTTACCGTTTGGTCGATTTTAATAAGTCAGAATCCTGCCGATGAGTCTCGTGACGAGAAACTCGCGCAAGATCAAAACATAATGGCGATTTTGAGTTCCAAATTTAAGCTAAGAAATGAAAAAATTGTGAATATTTTTGTTGAATGTAAGTGCATTTCAAGAGTGCGTCCCTCATAAAATGTGCGTCAAAGACATAGGAACGCACGCACATGAGAACACTGCTTATGATGTTAATCATTCTAAAATAAAGCAATTCCAGGAAAAAGTACACATGGACTTATTTGACTCAGAAGGCGATCAAGGTCAGTGAACTCAGAGAAACGGTAAAGTACAGACAAGAATAAGTAACAAATAATTAGTCATGTCAGTCAGTCATTTTCTAACCCCCTTAATCCGCTAACGCAGGTCGCGGGGGAGCTGGTGCCTATCCCGGCAGTCTCAGGGTGTGAGGCGGGGGACACTCTGGGCACAACGCCACTGTAACGCGGAGCCACATAGAGACAAACAATCATTCACACACACACACACACTCACTCCTATGGTCAATTTGGGACTGGCCAGTCAACCTGAAGCGCATGCTTTTGGAGGTGGGAGGAAGCCGGAGAAGCATGCGAACTCCACTCAGAGCGGGACTCGAACCCTCGTCCGCCGTGTTGTGAGGCGGCAGCGCTAACCACTGCGCCAACGTGCCGCCCCAAACAGATAATTAATTACAAATAAAAAATGATGTGTAATAACACTCTAAATATGTTTTTAGCATGAAGGTGGGGTGACAGATGAAATTTTTGGCCAGTATCAGTGTCAATCAAATAGATAACTATCAAATATAACATTGTGCTATCTGTGTTTGCTTGTCTGTTAGCAGGATTGTACAGAAAATCATGAAGTCAGGTTGATGACAATTTTTGGAAAGGTAGGATTTGTTCAGGACATAATTAGTTCTTTTGTCAGTGTTAATTGTATTATGGTGGAAATACACTTTCTGAATGGAATTTCCTGTTTGGAGGAACTTTTGGTAGAAGGAAGCATTGGAGTGCTAGGCATGGACTGTGCTTCACTTTCGTTTTGCCACATATTCATTTAAAGTATTAACTTATAAAATACTGAGTTAATCAGCAACAAGCATTTTTACCGGTCTTTGACCTTTATCCTTTCTTTTTGTTCCTTTGTATTCCAGCCATGGAAGCAGAGAGAGCATTTGCTGTTCTTTCTTTCTTTATGGCCCTGAGCACTGGCGCACTCTGTGTGGTGTTTGCCCTCTGCTGGACGTCTGAGACGGTGCGCTCGTACTCCAACACAAGAGCTCTCCTCATGGCAGGACAAGCGCTCTACCCCACCACTCTGTTGCTGCTCACCATGGGCTCCACAGGTAATGTCACTATTCTGGTTGAACCATGAGAAACACTTGTGCACCAGAGCAACAAATTGTGTTTTTGTGTTTGTCTCTAATAATAAGTGGTTTGTTATTGTGACATTTTTAAAATACATGAATCCTTGGTAAAGGGATGCAAAATAGATCCATTTCCATTTACTCTGCTGCCGTTTGATTTTGTGGTTCAGGTCAAACCAGTATTGTGTTACTTATTACCCAGTGGGGCTGTGGTTTTTATAGCTCATTATCACATGACTTTTTATCTAAAGATTTAGATTTAGATATGCACTAATTGAATTTAATGAGTTTTCTTGTTCCTTACAATTGTATATGATCTGACTTGATTTTCTATGTATCTGCAGGTTTTTTCTTCCTCTTCAGTTGGTCTCTCTTCACGTATCAGCACCGGAAGGAAATCAGTCAAAACTTTTCCAGCCTTGGATCTTCCTACTGGCTGGGGGCTTTAGGATGGGTTCTGCTATTGGTGATAGAGATAATTGTATTTATAGCTGAACAAGTTGTTGTGCCAGAAATCCTACCAGACTTAGAGAGAGCCGTGGAGTCATGGCGGCTTTCATCTCAACCTAAGGCTGCTAAACACTCCTTTAGTGATAGTTATCACCCTGGGTAGAGCAAAAGAAAAAGAAAAAAATGACATGGCTCTGCAGAGCTATATGCCACCTTGAGTGGAGTTGGGAAGTAACACGGTGGAGAAAAAGAATGTGAATGTGAATCATACACAT
The DNA here is from genome assembly GCF_040054535.1 of Antennarius striatus. Lineage (NCBI taxonomy): Eukaryota > Metazoa > Chordata > Actinopteri > Lophiiformes > Antennariidae > Antennarius > Antennarius striatus. Next base: position 16,911,237 of record NC_090779.1, on the reverse strand, counting down.
TCCTGCACACAGACTCAATGAGAACCCAATAATCCCATTCTGCTTTATAGATCCACGTGACCAGACTGAATATTGATTGACTGTGTCTAGAGAATGGGCTTAGCATGACAATTTAAGATCTGTAATCCTAGAAGTCAATGTGCCTGAAAGCATTCTGAGCAGCTGATTGGACTGGTCATCAAGTTTACTTCCATTACTGACAGAAAAGACACAATGACACAAAACACTACAGGACCATTAAGATGAAATCAACTGACTCAGTTTAGACCAGATTTGTTTCTGTTTTTTTTCTTCTTTTAACCAGACTGGACTCTCATTAGACTCACATATAAAACTGTTACTGAATATCCACTAACTTATAATTTATCAGTTAATAGACTCATTTTAATTTTACCATTTTTTCACTGAACAATAGTTTCTGTTCATGTTGGAGAAGGTTAGGCTGTAAGACATATTTTACTTAATAATTGGATCACTATTCTTTGCTACAATATTCACAGGGACTGTTTTTCTGAGGTCCACTAGAGAGTACAGAGTAGAGTATATCTTTATTTATCTCTTAAGGAGGTTCCATCAGGGAAATTAATTTCTCCTTCGCCCACAGCACAGTGAGTACACAAAACACAGAAAAAGCACACAGAAAGCACCAGCACATAGAAAGTATTACAACACCAAATAGAAAGATTAATAAATAACCCATCAAGAATATATAAATAGAAAATCATAAATAGGCATAGAAATTAAAAAAAATAAACAGGCCTAGTTAAGTATGGGTATAGTGAAATGTCTATAGTGTTTGTATTGTTTTTGTTGTATTGTACTACTACTGTTGTGTTAATATATCTGTGTTTTTGTGGAGGTTTTTCTTTCTAGTGATTATTAATCTGTTTGTGGGCTTGAGAAATTGCTGACCTGCTTGGACTTTTGTTAGGGTTGGACAAACATCCATTTTGTCATTTATTCACACCTATGGTTGATTTAGAGTCAACATTTCACCTGTACAGTATTCCATGTTGTGGTGGTGGGAGGATGATGGGCAACCCACAGGTAACCCACACGCACAGACACACACAGACACACACAGACACACACACACACACACACACACACACACACACACACACACACACACACACACACACACACACACACACACACACACACACACACACACACACACACACACACACACACACGTAGGGAGAACGTACAAACCCCACACAGAAAGTTCCAGGTCTTCAGGTGCATTTGAAGTTTGTCCAGTGTAGTCTGTTAGTGAAAATAGAAAGAAAATCTTAATCTTCCACTTAAACGTTTAAAAAATGGTGCAATGCAGTTTATGAATGTTAAAACCTTGTGTACACCATGTGATGTTTAGACAACTGAAAATGTTTTATTCTACTTTCGTGTATGTGCGGAAGCCCAGTGATTGTTGTTAAGTTGGAATGAGAAATACACACTGTACTTGTATATTTTTACTTAATATCTTACATACACATCCTATTTGCTGATAACAAACTGTCAAAGGATTGAACCCCTTTTTAAATAATCCCTTATTACTGTTAACCATTTGGAGAGATTACTTAAGGTACCGAATTTACAACATGTTCGCCTTTACATAACTTGACTCTGCTGGTCAGAATTAAATAAAAGTTACAACAATATTTTTGTCAATTTTTGTCTTGATGACAAGGATTCCACGTGAAAATGAGAAAATTACAAGTTCATATTTTGTGGCAAAGCATGGTGCCTCAGCACTTGGGCAGTTTTTGGAACTTTTAACTCATGCATTTAAAAGATTCTCTTCTCAGCTCAGCACAGCATTTGGACAACCACACAACAGACTTGCTCCAAAGTCGTTATTTACTTTTCCTTCACACAGTCCCTGGAGGAGAGGAAGCAGTCAGATGCAGGGCTGCTTATGTTTATGCTCTCAACCTGCCAAAGTAAAGGAGAATTAAGTGGCTCTGGCTCTGTTAATTGGGCGTTAATCAGGTGTTGCTCTAATTAAAAGGCAGTTCCGTCCTGTTGGGCTCTGGTAATGAGTTTGTTATTAAATCCACAGAGGATTTTTGTCTCTTTTTCAATTTACCAACAGGGTACTGCTTAATTGCTGTGTAAATGAGGGTAATGTCCTTGAAGGTCGACTTGCCCCAGAACACAATCCATGGACGGAATTTCTCTAAAGAATGTTACCACTCAAACTTAAAATTCATTCCATCCACTATCTGTCGTCCTCTTATGTCAAGCTGGGTCTTTCAGCAGTTTTTTTTTTTTTCCTGTTTTCATCTTTTTAAAGAAACATCTTTAAAAGCATCTATCAGTTTTAAAAAGAAAAAAAAGTGACCCATGATATTTTGTAAATAAAATACATGAATGGATTTCGTCTTTTTCAAAATCTGGAGCCAGTGAAAAGACAGCCTTTTCTGGCTACAGTTATTTCACCTACCATGGAGAAGGAGACCAAAGGTTGAGAATGCCTCAGAGAAAGATGGACTGATTCAGTGCACAAATGGAAAAAAAAAAAAATAGTGAGACGTTTAGGCACAAAGATGACAGATGAATGGTGGAAGATGTTTTACACAGATAGACAGCTGGCCTGATAGACACAGAGAGATTGCGAACACTGATTGTTGAAGGACATTTCTACAGAGACATCAATCAGAAAATGGCACCATGAATGTGGGGGTTGTCGTCGTTTCATTTGTGCGACAGGCAGCATGTGTAAAAAATACAACCTAGGGTAACTGCTGCTCTTCCCTTTTATTAAAGACCAATTATACAACCATGTCCAACTAATTATGCAACTACTGTATATGATTTCTTAGAATTAGGAATGTGTTTCTCCTCTCTCCTGTGTTTGTGTGATACACTAAAACAAACCCTACTGTCTGCCAAGGTGAAGCGCCATGAATCTGATGTTTAATGCTATAAATATTCATTATGGAGGCAGAGAAAAATAAAGGAAGAGCCACAAGAACCTGTTGTTTACTACTTCTCCTTTTGGTGGTGCTGGTGTAACATCTAATGTTTTTTTCTGAGCTCATGAAATCTGTAGAAACATGGGAGAACCTGCTCCATAAAATAAAGAACATAGAACAAAGGCAAAGAGAGGATTTACAATGTCACAACAAATTTTCAATGTCCCTGAATTCTGTACAGCAATTTGTGGTTTAATATTTTGATGAACTTTGTACCTTTCTTTCTCTTCCTTCCAATTACTTAGCACCAGCTCTCTATTGTCCTGTAATGCCCCTGATGTAGTCTCTAAGACTCTGACCACTGCAGCATTGTGCACACCAATGCACTGTCATCAGGGCACAATCTTTGAAAATGGGAAAGTCAGGCAGCAGAAAATCTGCAGTTCACAATCTTTGAAAAAGCAAGGGAGGACAGACTTCAGAGAAGATGTGGGGAGAGTATTTCTTGTGTCTTTCAGTCGTTTTTGTTTTTTGGTTTTTTTGCGGGGGTCAAGTTCATCTTGCCTGTGGAATCTGCAATGAGCCATTGTTCTTTGTGACCGACATTCCACCCGGGCCACAGTGATAACTATGTTTGTTCAGCAGAACTGTGTACAAGAGAAATGGACTGAAAGGAAGGAGACAGTTTCAGCAAGCAGAAACAGTTTCATGATTTTTCTACACTCAAAATCTACGCGTTCAATATGAAAGTGCATGTCCTTTTTGCTCAGTGGAATGCTCACTGCTGCTTCACGAACTAAAATTTTTTTGTCCTTAGAGTTAAGAATTATAAATCGCTGTGTCTGTACCGTATCTGCCCGCCAGTACCTTGTTCGTAAGTGGTGTCGACTCGGACATTTCAGTCCAGACAATGAAGCTGTAGTCCCATTCTCGTCACTCTATTCATCGCTGGCCAACAGCAGCCACTCCTTTCTCTTATCTCTGTGTGACCAAGGAAATTAAATTACAAATATAATCACTTGGCACCAATTTCTTTAGCAGTGTGCTTCTGCTTTGCATAGTGAGTGTGCTTGCTTTGGAGACACACCATGTGAAGTTACTTATTGGCCTATTTACGATAATGGGCTCTGCTCCACTAGAGGAGTCAAACACGCCTTTTCACAATGACAGTGAATGGTATGAAAAAGTGAAGCGAGATGAGACCGAAGAAAAAGAGCATAAAAGAGAGACATGAAGACATGCAGCCATCTGGAGAGAAGAACCGTGCATGGTTGATAACTCCCTGACTCAGTCTGTCACTCACTTGACAATTTATGTATTATAATGAGAATCTATTCTGTATTATGCACCTTTACATGGAGGGAAAAAAATGCTGCACTGGAGCTACGGTGAATATGATGTCAGTCTGTTAGTCTGTATTCTGTGAATTTTCTTTTCGGTCTATTACATAGATTGGCCTGATATTTTGATTTTGACATCAATGGTTTCATTCAATAATTGGATGGATTGCTGTGGATATGCACAGACATTTTCAGTTAGAATATGAGTATAAATGAATAGAAATATACATTGCAAAATATTTGTCATGATAACTCTGTAAATACTCTGTTTTCTACTAAATTCCTACAGAAATTATCGTTTTTAATGTCATGTCACCTGTATTATGAGTTTATTCTTAATTTGGAAATGCTAGCTTAGCTGTTGACATGGGAAACAGGTATGCTTGAAGTCATACGAAGTTGTTGTGTTTATTAATGGTCAAAATCCATGTAAGCATTGTGCTGTTGTCGGCTGTAAGCAGGTTAGCCACATCAATCGATTATCGCAGCAGATGTGATTCTCTCTGTACATATTTAATTCTGCAAAATACCACAAACAGTACATGGCTCTGCGATAAACTGACCACTTGTCCAGGATTTATGCCTGACGTCACTTGGGATAGGCTCCAAATAAGCCTGTGACCCAGATTTGAATGAGTAACTGAAATGAGACAATTAGGGAAAGTCTTGTCTTTATGAGAAGTAATGATTGAACGAAATATCATATACCAACATTTCGCTTTACCTCAAATGATTTGCATTACCATTATGCCAAAAGTTTATTATCATAGACAATGATTTATAAATGTCCAAAATGCTGAATTTATTCTTCAACATAGAGTAAATTAAAAGAGTGATTGAGATAAAGGTTTTGGACACAGCACCATTCACTTACTTACCAATGCCAGTTCACATTATGTAGACAACTTCCTCTTTGGCACAAATTTATTCCAAACACGTTGGACCATCTGACTGAATAAACAGTCCCCATCTCTCTCCCTCTCCTTTCTCTGACTCTCCAGCAGGACGCTCACAAAAAAGCAAAGGGATGAAAACCTGTGTATATAAGAATGACACGTATCCCACAGGAATCGGAAGGAAAAGTTGGTAAAGGAAGAGTAAGGGGAGTATGAATAGACGAATAGCAGTTTTATCATTCTTATTATGAGAAGGCCATCACAGTCCTCCCTGGGCTCTTTCGTTATTCCCTATTCAGTTCCCCTTTCCATTTGCTTATGCAAAAACTCTTTCAATTGCTTGTACAGGCAGACCGACAAATGCAAAACTGTTGCAACGCATTCCGATCTTTCTGGTCCCAAAGCACTCGCCAAAGCAGGTGGATGGGTATTTATTTGTAAACCTTATGTATTCTGTGTTACTCTCCTCTCCAACAACAGGGACCAGTCTCTTCCTGGGGCATGTCTGTGTTCTGTTGCAGTGAAAAGAGACCATCTGCCCCTGACTGAGTCTGAACTGCTTGATTCATTCTCATAGTAGTCCAATCCACAGACCACTTATGACACTATGAATTCTCAAAAAAGATGGGTCTCTCCAAACTAGTTTTCTCAAACAATTACTAGATATGTCTGCTCCCATGCCAATGAGGCAGTAAAAAAACCCGTCTTCCCTCTGGATTGTGTGAATCATTGCGATGACTGGTTGATAAATGCTTCACCACCCAGGGTCTGGCTCCTGTAATTATTTCTCTCTCCAACTGCACCGGCTGCCAAATGACAATAATCTCACTCACCAAGCCCCTACCTATCCAGAGCATCCCTCACACTCCCTCCTTCAACTCCTATAATTACTATACTCTATAAGTCACTCTAAATCAGCCCTAAATCTCTGTATGTTACTGGGTCCATTGTTTCTTGTCTGAACTCTGGCAGAGATAGAACAGAAAAGGGCACTGGTGTTCTGGCACTTTATATAATGGACTCTGGAAGACGTGGATATAATATGCAGTCCTACATGTGGGAAAATACATTTCTGTGTTTGGTGGGAAGCAAAGACCATGAACAGTCAGGGGTTAGAGTTGACAGACAACAGCACTGCTCTTTTCACAGTCCTTGACACATAATGGGACAAAACTCTCTCTAACATCTTTCCCTAGGGACTACAATTTGCTCATTACATTGATGGAGGGGACTGAGAGAGGGAGCAAGAACGAGAAAGAAAAAGAATGATTAGTGGAGAGAGAAATGGCGGTATTTAGTATTAATGCATTATCATTATTTTAATTTGAGAACTGTGTGCATGTTAGGCACTTATTGATGTGTTAATAACAACTGCCTGAGAAATACCACCATTCAAGATCCTGAATGTTTGAAGTCTTTAGGAGTTGTTTGCGAGTATTATCCTTCAGCTGACATTCTGTGTAAACCAGCACCAGGCAGTATGGGAAAAGATGACTAATACACGATTAAACACAACACAATACAAATCAAGAGAGCGGGTGTTTATATGACTGTAGGTCCCCCATCATCAATGGGCCTGCTCCTCAATCAGGGAAATCTGCATTTAATTAACACAAAATTAAATAGCATTGTTATTCTGATTGAAGATACTGGTCTTGTGTAACATATGTGTATATTAACAAATTAACAATATCAAATTGGGCTTTCTCAGAAGATGTGGTTCGGCTCTAGGAGTGGAGAGAGGAAGAGACTGAGACAGAGGTTTGAATTTGGTACCATATATTTAAAAATAAAAATTGTAGAACACAAAGAATGGCTATTCTCACAAAGGAAAAACAAATGACATTTCTAACTTAAATTAGCCTCAAGGAAAACAAAACAAAATCAATGCCGTCAAATGCATACATTCAAGTAATACATTCAAATCTGAAGTCCAATGAGCCCACTTAATTGGGTCTCAGTCCATGTGCGCATTACGCACAACAAAAGTTCAGGTTGTCCACAACACGGGGTTGTACCAGTGTTGACTCGAGCAGGATTTCCAGAGGGGTAGTGTGCAAAGTGAGGGAAGGGAATGTGTGAATGTGAGTGTGGGACAGACCGCAAAATTCAGTTCACAAGGATTTTGCTTTCCAAGTTCTTTCTTTTCTTAGCTCGCCATCCAAACCTGGCCTGAATAAAAAAGGAACAGGACCAGTTTCAGCTCGGTGTACACCAAATATATATATACACAGTATATATATATATCAATCAATTAATCAAAATCAATAAATAATGCAGTTTGCATCACAATACTGTACAATATTTACTTTGTTCTTTTTTAAAGTGTATAACCAAAGATACTTAAATACACACATTCGGAGAAACGGGCATAGTTACGCTCGCTAACCCCATTGTATGCATACAGCCTAAAAGCTAACTTAGCGCAGCTCACCGGTTCCGCCGTTTCACGAATGTAGTCGCGCTGCAGTTGGCTCTCACAAGTTGACATTCAGGCAATACGTCAAAAACCTTTCAAGTGTTGTCACCGTGAAATGAAAACTATGAATTCGGCGTCCGTCTCCTCACGGCCCCTCTCGCATCACCCGACTCACTTCCTGGGACGCCGTTTTATGGGCACCGATAGGCTGCGTGGGGTCATGTGACGCCCCGACGGTCGCTAGGAGACGACTAGAAACGCCAAATAGATTGTTTCTTCACCTGGGTTACACCCTCCCCCCTTTAGATCATGCAACTCCTGATGCATGCTAAACTTCAAAAACAGGAGGGTGCACATGATTGTTTGCTGCAGAGGTACCAATTGCTCCACTATACATGTCAACTAACCCATGGAAAAGAGTCTGCACAACAGAAATTAGAGGGTTACCCAACACTGAGTACTGCAAGCGATTTGGTAGTTGGCGCTGACGACTTGAACGTCGGACAACCGTATCAGACTCAACTACAGAGTCAGATGTATTTTGTGCTGTAACAAGGGTCTCAGCTGGGATGAGTAATGGCTCATTGAGGTTGGGTGATGTCTCTGCTTGACCAGGAAGCTCAGGTTCTCCAGGTAAGCTGTCTGGAGCACAGGTAAATTGAACTCGGTCAGGTGAGTCATCAGCTACAGGTTCAGAAGCTTCAGGATCAGCAGAGGAATCCCCATCTCCAGGTAAGTGGTTTATTTCATGTGCAGATAAATTGGTTCCTTCATTTGCAGGTAAGATGGGTTCTTCATTTCCAGGCAAGTTGGTTCGCAGAGAAGAAGGTTCAGCATCAACAGGATTCTCATGCGTTTTGGCCAAGGACACATTTGTAGAGTCAGCTTGAGGCAGTGAACTTACAGCTGAATGTTCACTCCTGAAAGCAAAAGAAGTTGGAGGAATATGAGGTTGAGGTGACTCCCATTCTTCATCTTCATCCAGATTTTCGTTGGGATCTTCAAGTGCCAAAGTCTGGCTTCGAGTTTTCGCACGACGGGGTGGAGTGTCTGGCAAAAGATTAGAATCATTCATGTCGGCTTGGAATGGACATGGAAGAAGTAAATCGCGGTGCAATGTACGAATTGGCCCATCCTTTGTTTCAGGGCGCACAGTGTACACAGGCAACTCTCCAGCCCGTTTCAAGACAATGTAGATATCTTGTTCCCATTTGTCTTCAAGCTTGTGCTTCCCGCGCAGCCTGACATTGCGAACAAGAACTCTATCACCTTCGTCCAACTTTGAGGGTGTAACTTGTTTGTCAAAGCGCATTTTGTTTCTCTCACCTGCTTTTGCAGCATTCTTGGATGCTATCTGAAAACTTTCTTCAAGACGAGATCGGAGACGTTCAACATATTGGGAATGAGAAATGGACTGATTTCTTTGCAGAGGCAGACCAAAGGCGAGATCTACTGGAAGCCTTGGTGAACGACCAAACATTAATTCATAAGGCGTAAAGCCAGTGACGTCATTCCGAGTGCAATTGTACGCATGCACTAGAGGCTTCACATACTCTTTCCATCTGGTCTTCTGCTTTGGTTCCAAAGTTCCAAGCATGCCGAGTAGCGTCCTGTTGAACCTTTCAACTGGGTTTCCCCTAGGATGATAGGGGGTTGTCCGTGTCTTTTCCATCCCTGTGAATTGGCAAAGTTCTTTGATTAACTTGGACTCGAAGTCTGGTCCTTGATCGGTGTGGAGACGTTCAGGTATTCCATAGCACACTATGAAATTCTCCCACAAACACTTTGCCACTGTCCTGGCTTTTTGGTTTGGTGTGGGTATTGCAACAGAATATTTTGTAAAATGGTCAGTTAGTACAAGGATGTCCTTTGTGTTGCTCTGGTCTGGTTCAAGTGAAAGATAGTCCATGCAGACCAACTCAAGAGGACGTGTGGTTTTAATATTAACAAGAGGTGCGGATCTCTCAGGTAGTGCTTTGCGTCTCACACATCGGCTACAAGTCTTGATTTTGCATTCTATATCAGCTGCCATGTGAGGCCAGAAAAATCTGGAGCGTACAAGGTCTAAAGTGCGCTCAATGCCCATATGACCCATGTCATCATGCAGGCTTGTTAGAACAACCGATCTCAGCTCCTTGGGCAGAACCAGCTGGAACGAGGCTCGTTCCCCATCCCACCTCCGCCGGTACAAGATGTCCTCGTGCAGCTCGAGGCGATTCAGCTCCCTCAATAACAGAGCTAGGTCTGGAAGCTCATGCTTTGCAGTGGGAGGCACTTTTTCTCCAGTCTTCATCTGGTGAATCACCTCTCTTATAGCTGGATCAGCATGTTGCTGTTCTTTGAGGTCCAGATGTGACAAGGAAGGAACAACTGGTAGCCCATGGTTGGTTTCACTGGAATAACAATCAGGAATGGCTTCAGCTGACAGGCTCAAGGACTCAACCAAAGTGATAGGACTCTCTACTGAACTGCTGGGCTGGTTGGAGACAAGGCAGCGATGACAAATAGCAGACACAACATCAGGGTCCACTTCCTCTATTTCACTTGGTTCATTCAGGGAGAATTTGTTGATCAAATCCCAATCTTTCTGTGATGAAACATCAGTGAATTGGTTCTGAGGACGGCGGGATAAACCATCAGCGTCAGAGTTCAACTTTCCAGATCTATACTGCAGTTTGAAGGTATAGGTGGACAGGGCAGCGAGCCACCTGTGGCTGGCAGCATCTAACTTTGCTGATGTTAACAGGTAAGTTAGGGGATTGTTGTCAGTTACCACTACAAAGCTGGCCCCATACAGGTAGTCGTGCAGTTTCTCTGTCACACTCCACTTCAGAGCAAGGAATTCAAGCTTGTGTGCGGGGTATCTGGATTCGCTTGGCGATAAGCCACGGCTGGCGTATGCAATTACTCTCAGCTGACCTTCCTGCTTTTGATACAATGCAGCTCCAAGTCCAGTGGTGCTGGCATCAGTATGGAGGATATAAGGTAGCTTGGGATCAGCAAAGCCAAGGACCGGAGAGCTTGTCAGCTTTGCTATCAGTGTTTCAAATGCATTTTGGCAGACAGATGACCATCGCTCTCCAAAGGGCTGCTTTGCATCTTGAAGTTTGGCTGAATGGTGTTTGGACTGGGACTTCGGCATAGACACATAGCCACGCGTAAGATCATTTAGTGGTTTAGCAATGGCAGCATACCCTTTGATGAATCTACGGTAATACCCAGCAAATCCTAAAAATGACTTGAGCTCTTTCAGGGTCTGTGGAACCGGCCAGGATTTAAGAGCAAGAATCTTATCGGGATCAGTTTCAACTCCTCTCTCCGAAACAATATGTCCAAGATATCGCACGGATGTCTGACAGAACTTGCACTTCTCTGGAGAGAGTTTCAACCCATATTCTTTTAAACGATTGAGCACTCGCAGCAGCCTCTGCTCATGCTCTTCAAGTGAGCTTGAAAATACAATAAGATCGTCAATGAAAACAAGCACTTCTTTTAAATGGAGATCCCCCATGCACTTCTCCATTACCCGCTGAAATGTACTTGGAGCATTCGTAACCCCTTGGGGCATTCTATTAAACTCCCAGAACCCAACTGGCGTTACAAAAGCTGTCTTTGCTTTATCAGCCTCATCCATCTCGATCTGATAGTAGCCGGATTTTAGGTCCAGCACACTAAACCACCGGGAACCAGTCAAGGCTGAAAAAGATTCTTCCAGATTTGGTAAAGCATAGGCATCTTTTATAGTCTGTAAATTCAACTTGCGGTAATCGATGCACAACCGAATGTCCCCATTCTTCTTGCGGACCACGACAATAGGTGATGAGAATGGTGAATCGGACTCTCTAATGACACCCGCGTCTAGCAGATCACGTAGATGTTGGCGCACAGCCTCAACATCTTGAGGGTGAATCGGTCTGGCCCGATGCTTGAAAGGGGTTTCGTCATGCAGTTTGATCCGGTGTTTCACCTTATCAGTGCATCCGAAATCCAAGTCGTGGTGTGAAAAGACTTCAGGAATCTCGCTGAATTTATTAATAATCCTCTCCTTCCACTCTGGAGGAATTGGTGATTCTCCAAAATCCAGCTTCAAAGTATTCAATGTCTCAATTGGTAACTGGTTCGAGGACACTTGGTGGGACAGAATCTGGGGGGATATGGCAAGTTTGGCAATGGCACAGAGAGGTGGGATAGTCACGTCATGATCTGAGTCATTAGTAAGAACAACCGGAATTCTCTTCATGTGTGATTTACGTGAAAGCGCAATAAGAGAGTTTTTGACACACAGCCCGCCTGGCAGGGGTGAAGCGGGATGCTCCACAAGCGCCCATTGCCCAAGACCTGTTGTACTGGAGTGAACGGATCCTTCCACGACGGTGGTGTGTCCAGCAGGGATGAGGACCGGAGACTTAGTGGCTATTTTCACGACTCCATCAATGTCAGCGTGATGTTGTCGGTGGCGCATCTGCAAAAGTTTAAGCACAGCTTTGTACCCATGAGCAGAAGGCTGGAACTCTGCAACGTCACTCTCCCTATGGTGCCTGTACAGTGGTTCCAAAGTGTTCATGCCGATTAATACTGGGGACTGAAAATCAGATCTTACATCAGGAACTACAAGTGCAAGTGTGGCCATATCAAAATCTGCACCTAGGAACTCCCTAGGAAATGTTATTGTCATTTCCACATATCCAATATAGGGGACGGCTTGTCCTGCTGCTCCTTCCACTTGTAGGATGTCACCCAGAGGTTTCACAGGCTGATCGGCAAAGTGCTGGTTATAGAATGAAACGGGGATGGTTGTAACTTGCGACCCTGTGTCTAGGAGGCAACTACATTCTTCCTCAGCGATCTTGACTTTGGCTGTACAGCGGGAACCAATTAATCCGTTGGGTAGTTGAGATGTGATGGCGGGTGCTGTCTGAGTCATTTCTCTACATTGCATAATTTTCTTTTTGTTGGGACAATTTGGGTCCACAACAGTTCCGGTTCGCCCCGCAACAGGAACTGGATTTAGTTTAAAGATTGTTTAAACTGGGGGTTGGATTTTTGCCATTTCGCTTGTCTTTCTGCAAACTGTTTTTTCTTGGCGGCCACAAGAGCAGAGTTTGGAGGATTTTCACAATGTGTCTTTATATGGCCATCTTCACCACACCTATAACAGTAACCAGGCTTGAGTACCGAAGGCAGGGTCTTTGTTTGCTTACCAATCCTCTGATTCTCCTGCAGCGTACCACCAGACATGGACTTGAAAGCAGCAGGATTAGTGACACTTGACTGGCTGGCAGTAAATGATGCAAGCTGTTTCTGGATGTCTGTCAGTTGCTGTGCGAGCTGCTGCGTGACTTTGGTGAGAGCAGCAATTTCTTTCTTCTCGGCCCCATCTGTAGAGACATACTGCACATGGGCTGAAACTTTGGGTCTTGCTGAGCCGAGATGTTGCTTCATTCGGATAGCCTTTGCAGCTTCACGGTCTTCCTCAGTTCGTAGTCGTAGCAAGAACTCTGCAAATGTTGGTGGATTGTGTTTTCTTTGCTTCAGCTGTAATTCAGTAATCAGAGAGTTATCCCAACAACCTCGACAGAATTGGGTCAACAGGTGTCGTTCAATGTCTTTGTTTATTACTCCCCCACGCTTGACCACTGAGTTTAAAAGAACCTGAAGACGTTGAAGATAGGTGGAGGGTTTCTCCCCAGCGTCTTGAAAGGTGTCTAAAAATTTGGCATAAAGCTCTTCTCCATCTTGAGCAGTACCATAAGCTGAATCGAGAGTCTGCAGATAGATGGTGGGTGACGTATCTGGTTGCAAGTGCTTAACCATGTCAGCAGCCGGTGACAGCAAGCTCTCAAAGATTTTGCGGGAGCGCTGAAGGTCAGACACCGCGGGATCTTTTAGTAATAGTTCTATGCTGGAACGCCACGTATCATAGTCTGATTCGTTCGGAGGTCGTGGGGATCTTCCAGAAAAGGCTCGGATTCTGTGAGCTGAATAGTGACCTGTGCTTTCTTCATTTTTTACTATGTGCTCAACCACATAGCGTTGAATCTCAGGTGGGTTTAAATCGTGATGCGTCACAGCTGGCAGTCTTGGTGGATCCTGAACAGTGGGATCTGGTTCTACCTTTAACTGGGTTCCACTTGGGCTCAAGGCTGCAACAGCTGGATGGCCCACGTCAACAGCCGAGGGTAATGCAGAAGGCAATCCAATACCAAGGGGAGTACTTGGCAGCTCTCTCTGCCTGTCCTCAAAAGTAACTTCAACATCTCCAGCAGTGGGGTGGAGCTCAGTTACAGTCTGGCCAAGCAGAGACATCACACCATTTAGTACCACAGCGAAATCCTGCCCCGTTAATTTGGCGACTTTTTGTAGTTCAACTAGGTAGTTCTGAGTCTGCATTTTACCTACCTCGTCAGCAAACACGGCAGATAAGTCCAAAATTTCATAGACGACCTTATCGCTTTTGCAAATGTAAGTATAAGGTAAAAGTTTGCGCAGTGCAACTAACGGTGCACCTGAACTGTACTCAACTACAATACAATGATGGAAAACTGACTCAGGCTCATCTATAATGTCTGCTTTAGAAATTGAACCGTACTGTTTCAAAAAGTCGACAACTTCATCATCGGTTTCAGTTTTTTTCGCATCCTGAATCAAGACTGAATTGGGGATTTTAATGCCACGTTTCTCAAATGTTTCCATGTTTTAATGTACACCAAGAACCCGCCTCAAAAATAGCATTCAATAGCTCTATCTACTCCACTCCTGGCTGGCTCGCCACAAATTATGTAACATATGTGTATATTAACAAATTAACAATATCAAATTGGGCTTTCTCAGAAGATGTGGTTCGGCTCTAGGAGTGGAGAGAGGAAGAGACTGAGACAGAGGTTTGAATTTGGTACCATATATTTAAAAATAAAAATTGTAGAACACAAAGAATGGCTATTCTCACAAAGGAAAAACAAATGACATTTCTAACTTAAATTAGCCTCAAGGAAAACAAAACAAAATCAATGCCGTCAAATGCATACATTCAAGTAATACATTCAAATCTGAAGTCCAATGAGCCCACTTAATTGGGTCTCAGTCCATGTGCGCATTACGCACAACAAAAGTTCAGGTTGTCCACAACACGGGGTTGTACCAGTGTTGACTCGAGCAGGATTTCCAGAGGGGTAGTGTGCAAAGTGAGGGAAGGGAATGTGTGAATGTGAGTGTGGGACAGACCGCAAAATTCAGTTCACAAGGATTTTGCTTTCCAAGTTCTTTCTTTTCTTAGCTCGCCATCCAAACCTGGCCTGAATAAAAAAGGAACAGGACCAGTTTCAGCTCGGTGTACACCAAATATATATATACACAGTATATATATATATCAATCAATTAATCAAAATCAATAAATAATGCAGTTTGCATCACAATACTGTACAATATTTACTTTGTTCTTTTTTAAAGTGTATAACCAAAGATACTTAAATACACACATTCGGAGAAACGGGCATAGTTACGCTCGCTAACCCCATTGTATGCATACAGCCTAAAAGCTAACTTAGCGCAGCTCACCGGTTCCGCCGTTTCACGAATGTAGTCGCGCTGCAGTTGGCTCTCACAAGTTGACATTCAGGCAATACGTCAAAAACCTTTCAAGTGTTGTCACCGTGAAATGAAAACTATGAATTCGGCGTCCGTCTCCTCACGGCCCCTCTCGCATCACCCGACTCACTTCCTGGGACGCCGTTTTATGGGCACCGATAGGCTGCGTGGGGTCATGTGACGCCCCGACGGTCGCTAGGAGACGACTAGAAACGCCAAATAGATTGTTTCTTCACCTGGGTTACACTTGATTCTCCACTGTACTCGAGAGCTCCTGAATTGGGATTAGGCTTTAATTTCATGTTGTTTACTCTGACTGGATAGACATCCGTTTGGATTGTCTGCTCAAACAGGTCTGACTTTTTTAAAGATCCATACTCTAAAATGCAGCACAATATTCACTGCATTCTCAGCATTTGATTGACTTATGCATGTGTGTGTGTGTGTGTGTGTGTGTGTGTGTGTGTGTTGTGTGTGTGTGTGTGTGTGTGTGTGTGTGTGTGTGTGTGTGTGTGTGTGTGTGCGTGCTGCTTTTTAAACCCCATCAGTCAATATGAGTCACAAACCAAAAGCAGTCAAGTCATAAAGGGTCACACAGTGTCTCAAGACAGCATCACTCAACTCAGCTGAACTCATGATAGTCACTGTGTGATCTTCTCTCATGGGAGGAGATAAAGTGAAAGAGGGAGAGACGGAGAGAGAGAGAGAGAGAGAGAGAGAGAGAGAGAGAGAGAGAGAGAGAGAGAGAGAGAGAGAGAGAGAGAGAGAGAGAGGAGAGAGAGAGAGAGAGAAAACAATTAATCACTTCATTGGAATAACACCTAATTGATTATTGACAAAACCTGAGGTGAGGGTGAGAGAAGAAGGGAAAGACGATGGGAAACAATACGTGAGAGAGAGAGGCAGGACAGATGAATGAGGGCAGATTTGAGTAGTAGGGTAAGAGGTTTGTTCTGGCAGGTAGTTTTGACAAATAGCTCTGTGCTGACGCCTACATCTTTGAGCATTAATCTATCAAATCATGTCTGTGGATGAGGGATAGAAAACGAGGTGGACAACGGGAGACGACTCACTGACTGGATGAGGCTTAAGTTGCTGAATGCGTCAGAAAAATGCAATTAAGAATTACCATACTGAATGCTCAATATACTGCATAAACATTCAGGAAAAGCAAGTGCATAATGCCCTCTTTACCCTGAATAGAATTCCAAAATTCATCTTGATATTTTCAACATAAAACTTTATTTGGTCTGTTCAAATGTGAACAATTCTGATTCTAATTTCCTATTAGGAAGTCATTGATGCTCCTACGGGACTTATTCATCGGCCATTTGGGCAAGTGACACTTTCTCTTGAGCTGCCACATGATCTGAGCTGTCAGAGGGTCTTTTCTGTAACTCTGGCTTACATAGTTCGACCTTGAAAACTTGATCTCTTCCGCCAAATTCCTTGTCACAGCTCACAATCAGTCTTAAGCCCATTTGTGTTGTCCACTCAGAACTAAGCCTGTTATCCTGTGCTACTCTTTTACAGAAGATCACTGCATTCTCCATCTGTCTGTAACCTCTTGCACTTTCCCTCTCATTCCTTTTCTCAGTCTGTATGTCTGTGTTAACACAGAGACAAACATAATACTGTAATTCTGATGGATTAGTAGAGCTGCTTTATATATGTTTGGTCTGTTTCCCTTGTGTCACTTACACATCAGCACGTATGAAAACAGATGCAAACCTCCTCCCAAATGTCTCCACACATGTACTGTCTTTGCTGTTTCCACTAATCCCTCTTGCTGCACACACCTGCAACACATTCGTCTATGCAAACATCGCTCACTGATGTTGTGTGGATTCATCACATTAGAAAAACCACCCCCTCCTTGTGCAAAGTGTCAGTTCACCGGTGCATTGCAAACTCCCGTATATCCTCCTGAACAACAACCTTTGTCCCTAAGGATCTGCTCCTCACATTCATAACACACTGCTTCATACCAGGTGGCTGTCTCCACAAGTCCTCTTTCCCATAAATCAGCCTGTCTTTGAGTTGATCAATAACAAGTCAATTAGCAGGTGCTGAGAGATGAGGGTCTCAGGAAGTCACTGCTTGTTTGTCAGGCAGACATCTGGAGCTTCTTCTCTGTCTGACACGGACCTTGGCTTGTCTGAGAAACATCTGACTAGCTGGCTATCATAAATCTAAATATTAGCTATAAATAGGCTTGGAACATCTTACAACAATCCATCATTTGCTTTGTGTGTTATAAGTAATGCATCAAGCGTTGAATACTTAAAATCTCCCATCTATATCTGATTGATTTGGTTAGAGCACATTTGCTATTATTTCTAATCAATATTTCTGGTTAATATCAATCAAAAAACTGCCTTTTCAGGTCACAATGACCATATGAAAACAATATGGGCCAACACTTATCTTGCCTCCCTGTTAAGCTGACAGGAGAGGACAGGGCCCAATTGTAATTTGGAGCCCACTGACTGTGTATCTAATGACTTGGCGGGCAAATACAGAGCAACAGCAACAGGCTCCTGTGGTGAATACACCTGATAACCCCCCTGGATAATTACAAACAAGAATGATCTTGGGAAAATACTCCCCATACCTACTGAGACACGCCATCAAATGATGCTGCCTAATTAAAACTTATTCTGGCGACAGAGCGACAGCATTTGGAGAAATAGATTAAACATTCTGATGTTGCAAAGACAGCTGCAGATAAAAAGCATATTTGATGCCTACTTATCAAAATGGTAATTGCCAGATGAACACTGTGGTTCAAACAGTCACCATTGTCACATCAACCACCACTTGAATTCTTGAGAGATGATGTGAAGTGACACGGTGACAAAGTAATTAGCATGACAATAACAACACATTTATCATGGCAATTTTTTTCTTCCCTTCTGTAATGATGACTCACTTTCCTAAGGTCTTTTTCATATTTCATGTTGCCTGTTCACACACTTCCACATACTGACACTTTTCCCTATTGCTATTGCCTCTACACAAATGCACACACACACACACACACACACACACACACACACACACACGCGCGCGCGCACACACATACACATGTATGTTTAGCAGGTCAGACATAACCTAACCTTCTAAATGTATCTTCATTCTTACAGGTGTCACTGGCGTTGGTTTGTCTTAATGTCAGCATCAGACACAATAGATACATATTGCAACTCTGTTACACACAAAACCCCCCCACTCATTTACCACACACCCCAAATATGTACTGAATAGTGACCATGCTTAAGACCTCAAGCAATAATATATGAAAACTGAGCAAGTTCCTACTGTACTCATATTAAGCAATTTCTATATTAATTTGCATATTTACCAAATCTGACTTTAAAAGTTTGGTCTCATATCTGAAAATATTTGTCTGTGAGATGAGAAAGTTCTTTTATTATGATCCATTGTACTTTAGTAGCCTTTTTCTCAGTTTCATAAACATTATCTGTCTTTCTGTCAGAGAGAGGCCACCTGGATGGGGTGAGCCAGCAGATGGATATGACAGAGGAGAGATAAAGGTGAAATAAAAGTGCTTCAAGCTGAGGATCATGGTGATATGGTAGAGAGTTGCCTTCATGTTGTTGAATTCTGAACACATATACAATATGTCTGCAAATATGTCTGCAACTGTGCTTCGGAGCTGACCTTGTTTTTTAAAAAAAAAATCAGCCGCCAGTATCAGGTGTCAGGAGGTGACTGTTGGGATCCAACTGAAAGAAGGATATAAATACAAGACACAAGGAGACAGACATCGATACCACAGTGGAGTCACAACCCCTGCCAACAGTCCAATTTTTGACTGACATAGACACATATAGCATAGGTAGTGTTTAGTGCCTGGCTCCAGGGCTTCCCTTGTGCTCTCATGCAAAGGAGACCCCCAGGGGAGCTGACGCCAGCTGAGACTCAAAATAAGGTAAGAGCACAGCTGATACACATGCACAAATGCTTAGCTGTTTGTCTCAAAGGAGAGTTCAGCATGTGAAGAACACAGAGAGCAAGGAAATGAAGGAGACTGTCAGATTCAAACCTCCCAGGGAGAAAACGTAGTGAGAAGACTGAAAAATGGATAGCCGGAGGATGTGTGCACACTATGGGTGTGCAATGGTAGGATTGTTTAACCGCTTTATTGTCTGAATGAACTGCAGTGGAACCAGAAAACATGGGAGCAGATGAAATAAGGTGTGCCACAGCAGAGGTATCATTGATCTTACCTGCGCTATATCATGAGGAATATGACTCTTCGTTCTTATTTGTGCTTAGAACTATTCTTTATGATCTTTCTTCAATATGATGTTTTCTTTCTCCTCATTTTTGTTCAATATCTGTGTATTATGAAAATAAGTTTCCTCTGTCTCTGATTTTTATCCCCTCCCTGAATTTATAATGCCAGTCATAGGCTTAAGGGACTCCAATTCTGTCTCCAGCCAAGATGATGACTAATATAAATGATTGACAGCCTTTTAGGTATAAGGTTGCCCATTTAGCAAACTCGCTGTGTCAAAGAAATGTCTCAATGGCTCCCCTGAGCAATGGGATTGGAGCTGAGAGAAATCAGGATTTTTGTGCTGTATCGATCCCCCAATGCTTGTCTCATGCATTTTACAGAAGATCTAAATGCCACTTATGGTATAATACGGCGCTCTAGGTCAGAGCTTACTATTCTCTGCTCAGTGGGATTTCAGGATACTCAGTGTATAAATTCAACAGGAATCAAGTTAAGCTGTTAGACTGTCATGGGCTCAATGCTGAGATGGAACTTGATACATCTGACACTTGGACCTTCAACTGTTTTCTCTTTAACCAATATATATATTTTTTCATACTATTGTTATTGGTCACATTCAAATCTCGTTGTCTCTCCTCTCCTCTCCTCTCCTCTCCTCTCCTCTCCTCTCCTCTCCTCTCCTCTCCTCTCCTCTCCTCTCCTCTCCTCTCCTCCCAAGGGTGAATGGTCTAAGTCTCATCATGGAGGAGGAGAGCCTTGATGACCCTAGATCCTCCATGCCGGCAGAGTTGCACCATCCCTACTCTAAGTACTCCCAGTGGAAGTTTAAACTGTTTAGGGTGAGGTCTATGGAGAAGGCGCCTCTGCCCATTGAGACACAGACTGAGAAAGAAGCCTTTTTTGGGATTTCACATCCTCCAGCTCTAAATATAGATTTAGATAATGGTGTGGGTCAAGGGAGTATTATGAAATTGTGCCTTGGAGGAAAAAGCAAGGAAAATGTGGAGGGTCCAGGCCGCAGGGTAGATATGAAACTAGAGGAAATGGAAAACCATATGAACCACCTCAGGTGACTAAAAGTTGCTACTCTATATTCAGGTCATTATTTGTGCTTCTTTCTAACTAATTGATTGGTTTTCCTCTATGAAGGTGCTTGTGTCGTCTCTGTGGAGTGGCATTTAGAAAAGTCAAAGGACCAGTGCATGATGTTCATGGGAATCTAGATGAGGCAAGCAAAGTTACTCTGCGTAAAATGGGCTGCAAGGTTACATGCTGGCCAGAGGTAATCCTCAAAGTTTTCAAAGTGGAAGTAACCCAAGACACAGAATCTGTTCACCCTCTTTCCTTCTGCCATCGATGCTGGATGGCTGCCATACGGGGTGGTGGCATCTGCAGCTTTACCAGAACAAGAGTCCCTGACTGGAAACCTCATTCGTCCCTCTGCCATCTTTGCTTTCCAAGGAAATCATCATTTCAGCGGACTGGGAGGAAGAGGCGGAAAGCCATTCCCAGTGTCCAGAGTTTGACAAAAATAATTCGGTATGACCATGGTGACAATCCTGCTGCCAGTGAAAGGAGGGCTCTGGAACATCCTATGCTCAGGATTTCAAGGAAATCTAGCTACCAGAATGAACAGTGGGTAAGGGACATATCATATTGCTGTGAAGACCATCTTAGTACCAAGCTGATCTCCAAGAAGCTCCCTAAAGACTACCTTTTTTCCTTCACCTGCATTGTGTGTAGCCACCTACTCTCGGATCCAGTTCAGTCTCCTTGTGGGCACCTCTTCTGCTGCAGCTGCATTACAAAATATTTCTGTGTTGTAGGTCCCCATTGCCCTGCCTGCAACTTGCACTGTACTCCTGATAATCTCACCTCACCTGTCGAAACCTTTTTGTACACCCTACAATCCCTACCTCTACTCTGCCCCAGAAGTGGCTGTGGCAAGCAGATAAGGCTAGAATTATTTAAAACTCATTGTCTAGATCATGAGCAACACGGACAGAATACAAACAAGCAGTCTTCAGAAACTGACAAGTACTTCCTTATCAATAAAGGGGGAAGACCCCGTCAGCACTTGCTATCCTTAACCCGTCGTGCCCAGAAGCAACGATTGAGGGATTTGAAGGACCACGTGAAGATGTTTGCAGACAAAAGGGAAGGTGGCGACTTCAAGTCTGTGTGCATGACTTTGTTTCTACTTGCTCTGAGATCCAGGAATGAACACCGGCTGGCAGATGAGCTTGAAGCAATGATGCAAGGTAACAGACTATTATGAGGTTTTTTTGTTCAATTAAAATAACCCTCCAAAACAAAGACAGAAGGACGCAAACAAATTAAAATTATGATTGTATTTACTCATCAATTTTTCCACTTAGCTGTGAGGAATACAGTCATCTCCTAAATAAGAATGAGTTGTAAAGTTCAAAAGAAAGTTTTTGTTTTTTGTGATTTTGGCAAGAAAGCATTTACTTATTGTCCACTTCTTTTTATTGAGCCACCATTCACACTAAACCCTCTTTTTTCTCTCTCCTGTTCTCTCTCAGTCTGTTTGCCTGTCTCACAATCCCTTTAATGCACAACAACAACTCTGTTGAATGGACTGTTAGAATCAAAACAACATCAGCAGCTCTTGTATCTGCAAATTACACAGACAGCACCATCCTCCACTCTGGGGAATAGAAGCCAGCTGGTGTCTGTTTTCATCTGCAACCAATACATCACTTTTTCCAGCTTCACTGATTCACCCTCTGCCCTCTTATAACATTTTGAAATTAGGAAATATTGGATTTTGTAATCATGGGCTTGTGGGTTTTTGACAATGATACATTCATATTAGGGTGTTAATTTTGTGTTTCTCTCTGCTTGGTCTAAATGTGTGATATCAAATGAGAAAGTGTTAGACATCGCAGCTTTTTTTTTGCGGCACTGGGAATGGGCCTTAAGACAGTTTAGTATTAAATAATTCTCATCCCTTTTCATCGTTTTTACTTATTTATTTTTTTGCATCTTCTATTTCTTTCATTGAAAGTCTCCATTGTTTTCTCTTTTTCTGCAGGCAGAGGATCTGGGTTGCATCCTGCTGTGTGCCTGGCCATTCGGGTCAACACTTTCCTTAGCTGCAGCCAGTACCATAAGATGTACCGAACTGTCAAAGCCACCAGTGGACGCCAGATTTTTCAGCCCTTACACGCCCTGCGAGCTGTAGAAAAAGAGCTTCTCCCTGGCTTTCACCAGTTTGAATGGCAGCCAGCTCTCAAGAATGTGTCAACATCTTGCAGTGTTGGCATTATTAATGGTCTCTCTGGATGGGATTCCTCAGTGGATGAGTCCCCAGTTGACACCATCACTCGTCGGTTTCGCTATGATGTGGCACTGGTATCAGCATTAAAGGATCTGGAGGAGGACATCATAGAGGGACTGAGAGAGAATGGAATGGAAGACAGCACTTGCCACTTTACTGTCATGATCAAAGAGTCCTGTGATGGTATGGGTGATGTCAGTGAAAAACATGGCGGAGGACCGGCTGTCCCTGAGAAGGCTGTGCGTTTCTCTTTCACCGTCATGTCTGTGTCTTTCAGAAAAGACAGCAAGGAGGAAGAGGTCACCATCTTCACAGAACCAAAGCCAAATTCAGAACTGTCCTGTAAGCCCCTTTGCCTGATGTTTGTGGATGAATCAGACCATGAGACACTCACAGCAATCCTGCATCCTATAATTGCAGAGCGTAATGCAATGAAAGAGAGCAGATTAATCCTATCCATTGGTGGACTTCCACGATCCTTCAGCTTTCATTTTAGGGGCACGGGATATGATGAGAAGATGGTTCGTGAGATGGAAGGCCTTGAGGCCTCTGGGTCTGCCTACATTTGCACCCTCTGTGATGCCAGTCGTGCAGAGGCCTCTGAAAACATGGTGTTACATTGTATCACCCGCAGTCATGAAGAGAATCTTGAGTGTTATGAAATTTGGAGAACCAATCCATTTTCTGAGTCTGTAGAGGAGTTGCGAGATAGAGTCAAAGGGGTCTCTGCCAAGCCCTTCATGGAGACCCATCCCACGATGGATGCATTACACTGTGACATTGGCAATGCCACTGAGTTCTACAAAATATTCCAAGATGAGATTGGGGAGGTGTACCAAAAGGTCAATCCCAGCCGGGATGAGAGGCGTAGCTGGAGGGCAGCCCTAGATAAACAGCTGAGAAAGAAGATGAAGCTTAAACCAGTAATGAGGATGAATGGGAACTATGCCCGCAGGCTAATGACCCTGGAGGCTTTGGAGGTGGTGTGTGAGCTGGTGCCCTCAGAGGAGAGAAGGGAGGCCCTTAGGGAACTAATGAGACTCTACATTCAGATGAAGCCCGTGTGGCGCGCCACCTGCCCAGCCAAAGAGTGCCCTGACCAGCTGTGCCGATACAGCTTCAACTCCCAGAGCTTTGCAGAGGTCCTCTCCTCTAAGTTCAAATATAGGTACAATGGGAAGATAACCAATTACTTGCACAAGACTTTGGCTCATGTGCCTGAAATCATAGACAGAGATGGATCCATAGGGGCTTGGGCCAGTGAAGGGAATGAGTCAGCAAACAAACTCTTCAGGCGTTTCCGGAAGATGAATGCACGTCAGTCAAAGACCTTTGAATTAGAGGACGTGTTAAAACACCACTGGCTCTACACTTCCAAATACCTACAGAAATTTATGGAAGCTCACAAAGACTCTGTTAAAGCTCTGCAGGCCACCATCGACCCAATAGAGAACCAAGATGAAGATGTACCTATGGAAAATAAAGATGTTTGATTTGTCTTGCAATGTGAACACAAACGTATTGATTTCAGGATAATTGGGTAATAACTGCTTTGATTGGTAAAAATTTGATTTTTAAACATTCATTGTTACAAATGTTCTTTTATACCAGTTGTTTGTGAATTTTAAAATTAATCTTAAGTCATATAATATCGTTACACCACATGTTTATAGGAATGCTTTATTCTTGAAATTTTCTATATGAATACATTTGCCTTGGCCTGATTGTTAGCTGTTAGTTACTGCAGTGTAAAGATGAGACAGCAGAGGAATATAGAAATAATAGAGACTTCTTTTCCACTGCTCTTAGCAGAAACCTTTTTTTCTTGGGTGAAATATGAAGCAGTTTATTGTATTGTAAGGATGTGACACATTTATGAATATATAGTGAGGATATTTATGGCAACAGATGAAAGCGCTGTAAGTCATGTGGGTAAATTGTGTTAAAAAGACCACATTTTTGGCCTCTATATTAATATATCATTTGAGCAGGAGCAAAATGCAATCACAGAGACACAAATGTTCTTTGTTTCATGAGTGCCCTCTGAAAAAGATTACTTTAGTGCTTTATCTTTGGATCCCTGAGGGGCAGAATGGATGCCAGGTCACTTTGAACCAATTTTTATATTTTACTTTTTTCACAGTGGAGAATAGATGATACTTATTTGAATTCTTCACATAAAATAAAGCATATAGTGACCTTTTTGTTGATGTCATAAAAATACAGTATGGTCCATTACGGAGCCTAATACCCCATGGACTCTCCAGCAGTGGGTATGGATTTGTCTTAAGTTCTGTATATAACCTGGCTCTTTTTCATTGCTGATATTTCTTCTCTGCCACGGTTGACAGAGGAGAGGGATGAGCAGGAACTGGAAAGACCAAATGTAAACTGATATTTTGGCACTTTATATGTTTGATTGATTGATTAGATTTTCTTGTTCTGCGCTGACAATTTTAAAATGTGACAGGCAATTTTGTTTTCTTATTTGATTGAATACTTGATTTTATTTCACTGTCATGAATATAACCATATGACAGCTGTGAAATATTCACATTTCATTTGATAGTTGTCACTGTTCTACAACGGCATCATGTTTTTGAGTGTATTATATTGTAACTTGTCCAATATTTGCTTTATAACCATAATGAATTGCATTTCCAAAGAAATGGGTGATGGATGTTTCACTAACTCACTTTTCATCATGCCCTTTTCTATGATTTGAAAATCCACCATTTATTTTTCCTGAGCTATTTTTTTTATTGTTTTTTAAATAGTTCATAATTTTCAGATATTATTTATTGCATTTTTGCTGAAATGTCCTTCCATTGAAGAATAAATAAAGTCACAGTCGGATGAGATCTGCTATTTTAATAGTTTTGATTAGATCTTATTGAATATTGTATATTGTATTGTATTGTATTGATAATTCATTTCTAGAGCACAATTCAGGTATGCCTGATATTTCAAAATAGTACTTTTAAGACACATATGTCCTAGAATGAGAAATGTTCTGTAATTAATGAAAATAGAAGTTCAAAACACCGCAGACACATATGTATAAACATATGTGGCTCGGGCGGCAGTGGCTCAGTGGTAAAGCGGGCAGTAGAGCGGGTCGTCCTATGATTTAAGATCGGCGGTTTGATTCCCGCTACCACTCCCCCCCCAAAAAAATACCCAGAGGTAAGCTGACAGTGGGAGGTATCAGCTCACATCCGGAGCACTGCCGAGGCACCCTTGAGCAAGGTGCCGTCCCCTTTACAAATTGCTCATTTGAGGAGCACCAAGAAGGAGCTCCCTGCCACTCTACCTCCCCTGCATGCCTACAGGCCCCCCTGTGTGTGTGTGTGTGATACAGGGGCCTGTACTCACAAATATATATATATATATGTATGCATGCATTTGAATCATTAGCTAGAGTGTGAGTTCTTAATTTCCCTTCGGGGATCAAACCAGTATATAAAATTTAAAAAAAAAATTAAACAGAGCAATACTTCTATATTACCTATGTAACTATCATTTTATACATTTTACAAGTGGAAGTCTTATTTTTTTCTTTATTGAAAATTAAAATACCTGAAAACTGATAAACAACTGATGGCAGTGGATGCAAGCTAGAATTACTGTCAGCTTAAACATATTAAGATTTCCCAAAACATAAAAGCCTGTGAAAACAAATAAGCAATAAATGGGCAAGACACAAATACTCAATACAATTTAATGGAGGCTGTTTATTTCTGACTTCATTGATTCGTATATTGAACATTTTTCAACAACAATTTATTTATTAACTTTAAACACATTCTCAAAATACATAGCATTATCGGCAGTAACATAATTTGCATTCAGTAAATTTCATTTAGTTGTGGAACAAAAAACAACAATTGAGCTCCACATGGCTATGGAAAAAAGTGTTGTAAAAACCTGCAAACTTAATGTGAAAAATGTAAAATAAACAATATACTATAGCAACAAACAAGAAACTCATAAATTTTAAGTATGTTTTCTCAAACATTTTAAATTCTATTGAAAATACAGCTATTAGGAAATGACATATGTCTTATTTCAGATATTCTTTCGTGTTAAAATTTCTTTTACATGTAGAACAAGTCATTGTATTTTCATGAGTCATTTACTGTACTCATAAAACAAAGGATTTTTTCTCAGAAAACATCCTGAAGAGTTACCATATTCAAGGAAATAAAAGTCTAATCAATCAAAAAGTCTCCTGAAAAAGTGTTTTTTGGCTGGAGACATCTTAATTGTTGGAAGAGTTTTCCTGTGCCTGACTTTCATGGTGGTACGCTTAAGAGACATGACCCGTCGAGGTGGTGTCATCTCCTGGTAAGGAAGCCCTCCATGATTTAGGCAGAAGTACTTCTTGTTTCCTTGAGATAGTTTGACCAGCAGGTTCTCTGACAGTTCCATGCACTGTGCATGGACCCAGTGTCCTTCTTCTCCTCTGGAGCAGAAGATCATGGCTGGACGGAGGAGCTCTGAGGAATAGTATGGCTGCCATATGTTGGGGTCCACCTGACACCCCAAGCAGCATTTGGTCCAGTAGCTGGTTTGTGATTCATCTTCCTCATCCTCTTCATTGTAAGTATCCTTTTCTCCATCATTACTGTCCTCCAACTCATGTGGCTCACGACCAAAGTAGAGCTCTTCAGAATCTTCAAGGGGAGTGGAGTTATCGTAATCATTGGACTCCTGGATACAGCCCTGGCTTCCATCCACCTCTTTATTTTCTCCCTCTCTCTGGAAGCTCACCTGGTAAAAGTAATGCGTATCTGTTTGAGATGACCTCCCCTCAGTAGGTACACCAAGTAGGATGCTTTCTTCCCCAGCACTGCCACCAAACCAAGTGCGACTATGAATGATATCCGGTATCCAAGTAGGTGGTTCCAAGTGGTCAATATGGATTCCTTTCTCATCTAGTGTAACAGTGCTGCACTCCAGCCTCTTCTGAGAGTCTAATTTATATCCACCTAAGATGATATATCTGTGTGTAGGACCTGTACGAGTGATAATGGCACTAGAAATAGACATACCAGTGTTCAGAGACTCACATGAGATCAAAGGACTGCCCTGTAGAAGCTCAACATGCAGACAAAAGAGTCGAGGGGGACGAGAGTCTGAGGAAAGTGAATGACCTCCGAGAAAGTAGACACAGTCTGCTCTAGCGAAGGCCAAATGGAAGGACTGTCCATGGCTGAGTTCTGGTAATATATGCGCAGAGGAACAACCAAATTCTAAGTCAAACAGGAACACCTGAGGTGGACAGTCAAAGACTTTATTCCAGGTTTCTGTGGTTCGTTCTCCTGTTGGCAAGTAGGATCTTCCCCCAAATAAAACGTAAGCGGTCTTGCCGTGGCTTTGAACAATACTCAGTGTATGACCATATCGGGGCCCTGGTACTTCTCCAACCAGTTCTTTTTCTTTGCAGCACAAGGTCAGTTTACGATTACATCCTCGACTATCCGTTGTCAGCACATACAGGCTTGATGAGATTTCATTATTTGGGGTTCGCCCACCATGGATGACATAACTCTCTGGAAACCCATCATATGGGTCGAGGCGGCAAACAGCTGGACAACGTAATGGAGGAAGATAAAATGAATCATTCGAAAAAGAGATGGCCCTCAGCTTCATGTCACCCTGTTTGAACTGAACCCCAAACACTCCTGTTGGACATGAACGTTTAGGCCAACCTTTCTGGCCAAACAGGAGAACTTCACCATCCAGCTGTAGCAGAGAGCAGCCGGGTTGTAGAAGACTTGCACAGTTGACTGGAGTTAATGATTGCAGGGTCATTTTCCAAAAGGAGCCTGCATCAAATCAGCACACAAACACAATATAAGAGACAGCTGTTGATAGTTTTCATTAAAGGGCTTTAAATTTTTACTTCCTGTTTATCACAGTAACACCTGGAGAAGCATAATCAATGTTTTTTTCTCTCTAAATTAATGAAAGATGACTGTTTAGATGACTGTTTTATTTTAGGACTGAAAATATTTAAATAGTAATTATACACACACACACACACACACACACACACACACACACACACACACACACACACACACACACACACAGTTGGGACAAACAAATTAAAAATTGCTGACTGCTGATACTATTACAACCACTGCTTTATTACTACTGTCATTGCTATTGGTGATAATGTTGATGATGATGATATTTTTGAACAACTAAACACTTTTAAGACTAATATATTTTGAGGATGCAGAGCACAAATGACTGATTCACTTTCTAAAAACATTTTCAGTTTGTGATACAACTTGACTAAACAGGCACAACATGGACATTGTTCATTAGCTATTTTTGATATGGAACAATAATCTATTACAAAAACATTTCTCAACTAATATTATATTTTTAAATCTTTATTCTGAGTCAGACAGGAAGCACCAGCTACTTCATATTCCTTCAAATGACATGTATAATATACATATGACAATGTCATTGACTTCAACACCAGTGGTATTGCTGGGGAAAGGATGAGTCACTTGAACACATTGTGCAGCCAGTAAGTTGTTTACATATAGACTCTTAACCTAAGTCAGCTTGAATGAACAGCAACATAATGATTTTAATGTAGTCAGAGAACTATTAATTCTTCTTTTGATCAAGATGAATAGTTTTTCGTTTGCTTACCTTACAACCAGGGCCAGGATGAGATCAGTTAAAATCTTTTTATGTAGTCTGACTTTGACAAAGGCAGATGGCAATGGAGTTTGCGAAGCTTCGTTGAGTCAGAGACACTTCCAGATCTTGAGGTTAACAGTCTGTGACTGCTGCTCACCAGCAGGTGTGCTGCCTGAATGCATTTAGCGAGTGGCTTCATTGATATTGCTGGATGTCAGCAATGCCAATGAAGGTAAAACATAGCAAGAATGTCTGTTTAACAATCCTAATCACTATAATACCTTAGAAACTAGATGCCCACAGTACACACTGGAAACATGACCCACATTTTGGAGGAAATATATGAAAGTATATAAGTATATGAAAAGTACAATGGATCATAATAAAAGAACTTTCTAGTCCTACAGTCAAATAATTTCAGAAATGTGATATTATAGGTGGGCGGCATGGTGGCTCAGTGGGTAGCGCTGTCGTCGGACAACAGGTCCGGGTTCGAGTCCCGGTCTTGCAGAGTTTGTATGTTCTTTCTTTGTCTGCGTGAGTTCTCTCTGGGTTCTCCAGCTCCCTCCCACCTCCAGAAACATGCACTTCAGGTTAATTGGCCATTCCAAATTGCCCGTAGGAGTGAGTGTGTGTGTGTATTTGTATGTCTCTGTGGCCCCGTTCAGACTGCAGGCATATCAGATTTCCTTCCATATCTGATTTTGAGGGCTGACTGTTCACATTGTTTTTAGCAAGTGTACAAATGAGTTCTGGTTCTGTTCAGACTGAGCCACATTATCGGCTGATCTGACAGGTTGCCGTAGCAACAACGTCGGAGCAGAGTCGTCGTTCAGTGCACGTAATTTGTGAGGTCATATGCAGTAATTGGGGCGGCAGCAACAACAACAAAGATGAAGTTTTGACACCTTAGCGTATTGGCGATATCACTGTCTGGTAGAGCTGGAGAAAACACACACACACCAGACATTGTCAACTGCTTCTTCCGTGTTTTACGGCTCTGTAATGTGCAACACTCTTCTTTCTGGTGCCTTCCTCTCGCGTTGCGAACATGATGTCGTTGTCTGCCGTATCCGATCGGACTGTTGGGGCTGTTCAGACTACAGACGTATCTGTACCTATCCGACATGAAACTACCTCCCGAATGTGGTTTCAATCTGTCCCGCAAAAATCCGACTGGGACTGTTCAAATTACACACGAGATATGGGACATCAATCTGGATGGGCTAAAAACAAAGGCGATTAGTTTGACCAAGTTCTGTGTAGCTCTGCGGTGCACTGCCGTCGCGCCCAGAGTTTTCCCCGCCTCACGCCCTATGCCAGCTGGGATAGGCTCCAGCTCCCCGTGACCTGCGCAAGCGGATGAAGGGGGTAGAAAAACGAATGAATGAATGAATGACATTATACGTTTTCCTTTGACCAAACTTTTAAAGTCAGATTTGGCAAGTACGCAGATTAATATGGAAATTGCTTAACATGTGAGTGCAGTAGCAGCCTGCCCAGTGTCCATGTATTATCGCTTGAGGTGTTAAGCATGGTCGCTATTCAGTAAGTATGTATTAGGATTTTACGGTAAGTGAGCGTTTGTTGTGTGTAACAGTGTTGCAATATTTATCTTAAACCGACTTTGTCTGATACTGACAATAAGACAAAGCAACGCCAGTGACCCCTGTAGGAATGACGATATGTTTAGAAGGTTAGGCCAATGTCTAACCTTCTAAATCTACACACGTGCGTGTCTGTGTGTGTGTGTGTGTGTGTGCACTGTATATGGTATATGTGTAATATTCTAAATGTCAAAGAAGACACATTTGTAATGTTACCATTCATGATAAGTATCAGTATGTCTATCTTGTGCAGTATTTCATATTTTTATGACAGTAGCATTAATAGAAAGGCTTGTTTCTGCATTTCATGTGTTTCTCATGATTTGCCTTTAAAGCTTTAATTCCTATCTATCTTCCCACTACTCCTGTCATGGATGTATCTGATATGATCTTTTGCTCACTGTCTGTTTGCTCTTATAGGTAAATGTAAAAAATACTCTATGGTCATTAGAACAAATATGGCAAAAAGTTGCAGAATGCCTTATGAATTAACACTTTACTTCAGTGCTGAAGTATATGCTATGCTAAAAATGTAAATTCTTAATTCACATAGAATACTGAGCTTAATGCACTATAGTGGTATGATGTTTTTCACAAGGGAAGAGTAAACGAAAGGACAGGATAAAGAAAACATCATTCTAAAAGCATAATGAATGCATTTAGCAGCTGGTAAAATCTAAAAATCCTCATGACTTTTTTCTTATTAAAGATTTGACCTACTGTAGATAAAAGCAAATCCCCTATATGAGTGACGCACACATGCCAAAACACCTAGAGAAAAAAAGTGAGCGAGAAGCAGATGTCTTCCAACTCATTAGCATAATGTTTTTGTGCATTTAGCAGCTGAGAGAAAACTTGGGACCTGTGCAAAACAAAGACAGAAACCACAAGTGCCTGGAAAACCGTTACGGCTTGAAACACAAAACAGCAGAGCACCTGTGTGTCTAAACTGATGCTTACAGGGCTGAGTGAAGAGAAAAGAATTTACTCTTGTTACTAGAGAGGATATAAGGCATGAATTCAGATGTCAGTGGGATATGCACAGTGGGATTTCTTCTTTTTAATTTTTGAAACATGTTCTATCGGTATGAGTTCAGGCTTGGATAAATAAATATTTCTAGTCAGCTCTAGGCGTCCCCTCAAAGCACCGGTGGAAAGTAGTACTTATGTGCAGCCACAGCAGGGGTGGCGCAGAGGAGGTTTGGCAGTGTGTGGCAGACCCCAGGCCATGCAGGGATTTGTACATAATTGATAGAACAAAGTAATTAGAATCTATGGTAACACCTGTTTCTGTCCTTTACAATGTATCACTATCTGACTGTTGCAACCCTGAAGCCCGGTTTTGATGGATGACGCAGTGACGGCTCGGATGTTGTGATGATCACAGCCGTGGTGTTTATCGCACTTTAATTCTACGCTAATCATTCTCATTGTGATGATTAGCACTGTGTGCCACTTTATCCGAACCCTAGTTAATAGTTCTGTGGCACTTTGGTGAACATCAGTTTATCATCCACAGCACCACGGTGCAATTTTAGATTTCAGAATTATTATTGATACGGCAACAGTCCTGCTTAAACCCGACCATTTATTCATAATCATAGGGAGAATGGTGGAATTGGCCTATTTAACTCAAAACAATATGAGAGGTCAGTTTGTGGTTTTACATTTAAACCTTTCAACTGGCCTGTCCACATCATGAGATTTGATGACATTACAGATCATCGTTTTTCTCTCTTGGTTTTGCTTCTATGCTCCGGACTTTTAATGAAGGAAGCTATGAATAAAGCAAAAAAACATAAACAAGAAAAAAAGCAAAACTAAACAAAAAACAAGCATCCCCCACCCCCGCAAATCGTCTACCTCCAGGTTTAGTGGATTAAAACCAAGCTGAAGAATAAATAACGGGCAATGTTGTTTATCATTTGGTGTTTATGCTGTTAAAACTATTAAATGAGCAACTCTTGCTTCGATATTAGCCACATCAACATCAGAAGTTCACGATATGATACCGTACGTGGAGCTTGTTGGCACCCTTGAATTCAAAAGACAAATTAATGCAGCAAAATTTTGAAAACACGTCCAATATACCTTAAACCAAAAATGTAAATCCTAGGCTGAACTTTTTTAGCTAATGAGTTGGAACTGTGGACACAATTTTCTGATTCTTCAAACTCCTGTGCCTTAGACTATATATTATAATATTTCTACACAAAGAACTTCTTGACCTCATCCTGTCCGACATCCTAAAAAAGAGTGCACTGACTGAACACAATCCAGACATAATGCGGTTCCTCAAATATATTTAGTAAAATAAATCACTAACATGCAAAGAATTTTGGAAGACATAGTGTTGAATCCACCGTATCCCGGCAGTGCTTAACAGTCCTTTGTTCTGAATCCCTGTTCTTTTTTTCTGGCTCCTGTTGTTCTTTAATGCCCTGCTCCCCTAAATGCATTTTTCCTGTGTTGCCCTCCCTGTTTGAAGGTGAGCAGCAAGGTTTGTTTGCCTTGGTGCATGGCGGGATGCCAGGAATGCAGCCTGCCTCAGTAAACCTGGCGTCAAACCAGATGCTGGTAGAAACCCTGGTGTCTTCCTGTGGTTCCTCTGAGCTCTTCTAGGTCTGCTTCATTTAACCGTGTTCAGGACAATGCCATAGTTCATGGGTTTGAACTGTTTTATGTTGAACACGCAACCTCAATCCATTTTCTAAAAGGAAAAGGTCTGCCCTTACCCTGTCGCTCCCTTCTCACTGTAGGGAATACTGTGAGTACAGACACCAATGCCACCCTGAAATCTATGTTGTTCCAGAGGGACATGCAGGGATCAAGAGACAGAATAGTCACAACAAAGGGGAAAGGTTGCTGGATCATGTCTGTGGATCAGGCGGTTCATTGAGCATCTGTAGCACTCTTGATGCTTGATGGATTAAAACTTTGGGAAGTAAATGGCCTTTCAATCACTTTCATAACACTTCCTCTCCTTCACCTGTCCTCCTGGTTTTCCTCATTGTCTTTGTCTCTTCCAGTTTATCTTCTGCTTATTGCAGCAAGTCTCGATTTTCTTTAAACAAATGGCCCAAGTTTTTCAGTGCAGGGGAGTTTACTTCAGATGTGTATACTGAAGCATGAACAGTACTGCAGGCAATGCCAGTTATTGATTATACCATGATTCTGATGAGAGGGCTCCCTGTTGCAATCGATATCATACATCAGTGAACTGCACAGTGAAACTGATGGGACCAGATAGGATCCCATATTTTGCCTTCAATTAATTACGCTGTTGATTATTTTTAAGATTAAAAGGCAGCTGAGTGAACACAGAATCCCTTAGTATTAAAAACAGTTCAGCATGAGAGGTTCTTTGCTGTCTACACACAGCGGACACTGAATGCAACAACTTCAGTCAATAAGACCACTTGATCATTATGATTAAATTTTATGGGCTGCTAGACACTGTACACTGTACGATAGGAGTATGATGAAAGATATTCCTCTCACGTGGCTCTCTTTCACTGAGTCTTATCTTATTGTAATGAATTATGGTGCTGATGCTTTGTCAGGCAGTAGCTGTGGGAAATCAAGCTACACCTCCGGAGGTAAGGTATTATTTACAGGTTATACAAGCGATCCTATTTATTACAAATAATTTAATCTTCTTTAATGCAGCAGTCTTGATTAACTCAATGCTTATTGTCCAAACAGACAAGGTTAGCAATTATCTTGTGAACATAGTGGAACAAAGACTGAGTGGAGATGAAAACAGCACTCAAGAGAGAGTGAATACTGATATCATGCCTACAGTATGTTTAGACTACAGTTGGATAGATAAATAGGTAATAAATATATACAACAATGTTGGTATTGGTATTAATGATTGTCACAGAGGATATCAGTATGAATAACTACATTAGTTCAAAAGTTCATTAAAATTTAAAACGTTTTTCCCCCATTTTATCTGAATTCAGTTTAACATATTAAGGGAGGTGTCAAGAGGGGCTAAGTGATGACATTTGTGTTATCTTAACATAATTTTGTTTAAATATGTGTTTGGATATTCATTAATTTTAATTTATACTAATCTTTTTTGATTATGCTAGAATTAGAGAGGTAGAATTTGGCCATGCTTTATTGCTGTGAGTTTTGAGACAGCCATGATGGTATTTCACAGAGAATAGTTCTTTTAATCAACTTTCTGACTGTAAATTATATTCATCGAGTTTTAACAATTTGTGCAAAATAAAAAGGCTGGAAAATGCAATAAAAGTAGTAATTCTTAATCCATGGAAGTACACTCCCTTAGTAAGCCCTTGAAAGCATTTATGCGTCAACCTTTAATTTAGCAGGATATAGATAATATTCATTGCATTTAATGTGCATGATTAAAGAGTACATTTCCTTTTAAATAGACTATATTAACATTCTTATGACTAATCATCATGCAGACTGAGCAGCTGTCCTGTTGTCAGCGCTGCAGCTACAGCTCTCAGCATTTTGTTCTCAGTGCATCGAAAGCTCTAACCTTGATGACTGACTTAAAACCCTGGCATTATTCATTTTTTCTGAGTGTGTTTATAACTCACTTGTGTTCTGTGTAATGGCCTGCTCAATCAACAGTATGTCTGTGATTTGATGTTGATTTGACACAGTGGAGTGGTCGGCAAGGACTGTGGAGTGGTGGGAGTCGTCTCTGTAATCCCTGCCAAATGGTACAGAAGCGATTTGGCAGGTGGCTCAGTTGCCACTCAAATATGTTGACTGTGAACTCCCACCTTGATTAGCATGGGTAATTATAAATATGCTGCAGTAAGCGCAAAATCAGAGTGAGAGGAGGCGTTTGCATCCCTTTGTGGCCTGGAAATGTCTTTGCCACTTGATCAATGACTGCTCAGCATTTGCCATTTGGATGAAAGAGGCTGTCGCTTTTTTTTAAGTGGTACTTTGCAGCTCAATAACTTAAGACAAAAACTTACGCCTTACTCCACAGGCACTGCATGTAGATTTTCTTGTGAACGAAGAGACAAACACATTGTAGCTATAGGGGTAAGAAAAAAAAATCAATAAGGACAGGTCAACTCCATAAAAAAAAAAAAAAAAAAAAAGGAAACAACTAAACATACAACAGGTTAAAGCTCTTACATACTATCAAACAATACAGTAAGTGTAGAGGAAGATCCACAACAATTTGTCAAAAACTGTGAATAAATATAATCATTGGCATAAATAGAAATATATTCTTCAGGTCATTACAGATAAACACTGTTGCCTCAAATAAATATTGTTTCAGATCCTCTCCATGTGTGACAAATATTTATGTTACAATATTTCTGCTGTCTAAACTATAATGCTGAATAATTGGCAAGTTTTTTACTTTTTGAAAAAACAAAAGGTGAAAATATTGTATGTAGATTTTTGGATCCTTTTAGGCTATATAAACCAGTTATTACCTGGTTTATATAGCCTATTACCTGTGCTAACAGATGGATGAAAGGGTACATGAGTGACATGTTGGGAATGACAATGATCCTTGCGAGCAATGCCAATATTTTTAGTGTGAAATGATGGATGACCACTCATACTGAATGAGGGGTGCCCTGTGATACTTAGGTCCATCAGGGAGTATGCTCAATGATACTCTGAATTTACTTTGTCAGGTGGAAACCTGACAACATAAATTCAAGTAACTTTTCACCACCCAATAGGCTCCTGTAGGAACAGAGAACAGGAGGCAATGAGACCTTGACACATAGACATGTCCAGAGCTTACTGTCTAGTCTTGGATCATGAAAATTCTAAATCATGAAAAGTAGTGTGTAGTCTACAAGAGACTTAAATAACATGACAGTAAAGCTCTTGTGTTTTGGGATGTTTTCCTGTGAATAAGCTGGGTTTACTTGCAGTTTTGAGTGCAGAGTAGACACAAATCTAAAGATAAACAGCTGTTTTTGTATTACAGGTAGTTCTCAAGATACAAATGTTGGACTTACAAAGATTTCTATGTACACCACCATGCCCGACAACTACGTATAGTGCTCCTTTCTGCTGCAGCTCAAGCAGAATAACATTAACACTCCATAGATTGAGATTTCACGTCATGTAAAAGTAACTAAGTGAGCAGTTGGTCTGATGTTGCACTTCATGTGGCCTTTTAGGCTTTCTTGTTGGTGTGTCATCTGTTGCGCTTCATCCTTCTTTTATCCACATATCTGCGGACTTCTGAGCAGGGAAAGAACCCACAATGTATTTATGTACATGGGGGCATTCACGAGCATTGAGACTGCCAACAATTTGGTCAGATAGAAAGTCAGTGCCAGCAATGAAGAATACAGACTACCTGTAAGAAAACACTGTCACAACCTGCTTGCTATTTTATTTCATTTAAAAAAAAAATATTAACGGTGTTTCCCGCTGTAAGAAGTAAATGATGTAGTAACCAATGTTGGTCATTAACTGACACACACTGAACTCTGAATGTTTTGTTATTTGATGTCAAAGGTTGAGAGGTAGGTAGAGAGATAGAGAAGTAAAAGTTACATTCCGGTACTATAGCATATTATTTCAACAATGTGTTGTTTTTCTGTCCTGTAATTGTTTCTGTTGAGTCTTAGGAAGTACAGTGGTATCTCTACTTATGAATGTCTCTACTTACTAAATTTTCTACTTACAAAATGCCTCAACAGGAAAATATTGCCTCTAGTTATGAAAGAAATCTCGAGTTACGAAATGTAAAAATACAGTATGGGCTGCTACTCGCAGTTCCCACAGGTTCCTGAATGCAAAATTCAAATAGCTGCTCTGCCATTGGCTATTACCTAGCATCCTGGCATCCAATTGGCTAAGAGGGACCTATGTGTGTAGCTAGATAGGTGTCCATGCAGCGTCCTCTTCATTCGGCTCTCGACCCATGACGTGTTCTGATAGTTTTATGTAAATATATTAACTTTTAGAGTATTCACTATGGGCCCCAAGAAAGTGAAAAGAGAAAAGAGGAAAAGAAACGAAGAAGAAAAGTTTTTTGTCCATACAAAGGAAGCAAGAGATAAAAGTAAAACATGAAAAATGGATGTGTTTGGTCGATCTCGCCAAAGAATATGGCCGTAATGCATCTACAATAGCCACGTTAAAACAAAATGAAGTTTAAGGAGTTTAAGGCATTGCATGGGTGGTTGGAGAAGTTCAAAGGGAGGACTGGAATTCACTCTGTTGTTCGGCATGGTGAGGCAAGAGCGCATGAACCAAAGAGGGCAAAAAACAATCAGGACAGCTGTTAAAAGGTAAATGACCGTTATTTTTATTCTTTATTCTTTGTTTTATATGTTATGCACAACTCTCAGTTATTGTGTAATAATGTAACATGTATTTGTTACATGTTTTGAATCATTTTTATGCTTTGTAAAACATTTATGTCTGAATTTTGGGGGACTTGGAACGGAATAGGGCATTTGCATGGAAAACAACCGAACGCATCCCTTTTTCATGCTCTTCTATGATCTCTTGCTTTGTTTGTACGGACAAAAAAACTTTTTTCTTCGTCTTTTCTTTTCCTGTTTTCTTCGTCACTTTCTTGGGGTCCATAGCGAATACTCAAAAAGTTATTCCAGTATATTTGCGCAAAACTACCAGAACACCTCACGGCTCGAGGGCCGATGACGAGGAGCCTGCACAAACATCGATCTAGCTCCACACAGAGGTCCCTCTTAGTCAATGGGATGCCAGGAAGATACTAGGTAATAGCCAATGGCAGAGCAGCTATGAGAATGTTGCGTTCAGGAACCTATAGGAGCTACAAGTATCAGCCGATACTGTATTTTTACCTTATGTAAGTCGACATTTCTTTCGTAAATAGAGGCAATATTTTCCTGCTGAGAAATTTCGTAAGTAGAAAATTTCGTAAGTAGAGACAATTCGTAAATAGAGGTACCACTGTAGATTGAAATTTGATAAATAACGACTTACAAACAATTTAGCTTACAAACAGCCTCTTGGAACCAATTGTGTTTGTAAGTTGAGAACTATAATGTATTTGTATCATCTCTGCTTCAGTCTGCAGCTGCCCTAATACAGAAACCTTTTAAGCAGAGACCTAATTAAGAGGATTTGCAAAGGATACAAACACTTAATGCTTCAAGGTGACAAGGTGCATGCGCTCTGAGCTTATTGCAACACAATCCACCCTATTCATCCATCAATTTGAGCACACCTGCCAAAACGTCCGTTTCCTCATTTATATATTCTGATGCTTTCTGGAGATCTAGGAGGGAGATCCACTGCTGGGTTTTCAGGGCCTCCTCCTGAGACTCCCTGTTGACATCCCCCATGTGCAGATCCTGTCATGAACGCCACGCCACGTATGTTATTCACAGGTGAACAATGCTGATGGGGCACTGTGGTTTGTGGTTCAATTCTCTCTCAGGACTGCTATGGTTCCTTGCTGCAGCTATTAAATCTAACAGAGTGGTCATTGATTCTTTCATGTAAAAAAAAGAAAACTAAGCCGGAGTATATTCATCAAAATTTCCTTCAAAAATAAAATAAACAATCAAATATACAAATATGTATTCCAAAGATGTCCCCTGCTATCAGATGTTTATGATGTCAGTTTTGGCTTGTGTTTTCCAAAATGTCATTTTTATTTAGCGTATTTAATGACTTCATTCAAAGAAGTCGTTTCATTT
The DNA here is from genome assembly GCF_040054535.1 of Antennarius striatus. Lineage (NCBI taxonomy): Eukaryota > Metazoa > Chordata > Actinopteri > Lophiiformes > Antennariidae > Antennarius > Antennarius striatus. The sequence goes on along the minus strand of NC_090779.1, from coordinate 16,871,555 downwards.
ATCATGCCATGCTGATTATTGTGCAGTTATGCAGCTCAAGTGCCTCTTAAAAGTTCCCATCATGTTTGACAATAAAAACTAAATGTTTTCACACAATGAGACAAGAAGGGCCCTTTTTGCCCTTTAAGGGCCTTTTCCAAGAAGACAAACAAGAGGTTTCAGGGGCATCACTAATGGGTTAATTAAGCCTTTAACTGTATGTTTGGCAGGACTGCTGGCCCTACTAATTCTACAGTCATGTTGTGTAATGCTTTGCTAGTGAGTTAACTTGAGTTGTAGGAAAACCTCAGTGGTAAAATCATAACACAAACTAGTGAAAACAGAAAGAGGGACAAGCTGTTTAATCGAGATCAACCTCATGTCTGTGACTGTACAAGCTAGGAAGGAGGGATTAGCAGGCAATAGGAGGAGGTGAGTCAATATTTTATAGTCATACCTTCTTAAATTGATTGAAATTCTCTTTTATGAAGACTAGAGTACATACTGTAATTTTACATCCTGACTTGTCTTTGACAGCTGCCTTTTTTTCTCCACTCTCAGTCTGCTCTGTCTTGGCCTTCGCAATTTCTATGATGTTTTTTTCTGCTTTCTGTCATGACTTCTTTCTTTTCTTTCTGTTTTTTTTTTTTTTAACGTTTCTATTTTTTACGCTGTTTTTGACCCTCCTTGCTCTTTTCTGTCTGTTACAGGCTTTTGGGTTCCATTAGCAGAGAGATGGAGAGGTAATTACAACTACGCCCAGATCTTCTTATTCAGATTCAATGTCATCTGTGATGCCTTTCATATGCCTGTCACCACACCACCCCTCCAGTTATTGTCTGGGGTCTGTTTTCCTCAGCTGTTGATGTGACTTGCTTCATGCTCTTTTTAATGTGATCTGTATTCTGTGCACTTGGTGAATCTCAGTATTTGACACTGCTAATAAGACCTTTCTTTTTGATGGGATTCTCTGTCAGGCTTCTGGAGTCTGCGTTTTCTCTGAGCAATACAGAGCTGTTTGCTCAGGCTGGGGGAGGAGTTAATAGACAGATTGCATCAAACAAAAGTTGTTGTGTATGCAATGTCTCTGTCACTTTCCATTGTTAAAGCTTCCAGTGTCCACTGGTTTGAGAATTTGAGATGGTGCAATAATTATTGTTTTCATGCATGATTTCCTGGTGATACAATTCAATTACACTGACAAGCGACCCTTTCAGAAACAACTGGAGTCTGATTTTAATTGAACAGCAAGTCAGCTCTCATTTCCACTAATTTGATTGTCACGCTCCTGAATTGCTTTTGATGATCACAGAAAACAAACCCAATAAGATAATCATTTGCAGTGCAATGCTGCACTTATTTTAATCTTGAGGAATACAAGAGATTTTCCATGCAGGTAAGAGAACCTGTCATTCCAAATTAGGCAGAGCCAGTGAAGCATCTCACACAAGGAAGGGAAATAGCTGGAAAAGGATTAAATGGTTTTGCCTTTCCACATCTCACTGTTTGAAAGCAGTTAAGTGTCCTCCAACGGCAGCTTTCATGACCATGTGCTGAGAGTGACTTGAAGTGAAAGTATTTTCATTCCTGTGCACACATTATGTACCCATAATGCTTTCATCTGTTCTGTCACACAAGAGAAGAAAACAGGATGACCCGTCCTTCGCTTGTCATTTTGTTTTGTTCTCAGTGGTGATGTCCTACCAGGAAGAAGAAGATGATGTTGTGTTGACTCACTAGCTTCTGTCACCTGACACAGCAGTAACTGACCTTCACTGCCAGAGGCTCTGAGGACAGAGACAAAATGTCACAGCACATCTGATAGCAATAATAAAACCTGGCAACCAAGAGCTTATGATAGAATGATGATGATGATGAAAATAACAAAAATAAGTAGCAGCTCCATATCTGTCTGATTTCATTGGTTTAATTGAGTTTGATGTGTACATAAAGATGCCGAAAAGTCCACTATTTTCAATGTGCAAGCACTACAATAATAATGATAATAATGATAACAAACACAAATTTATCTTATCAAATTGAAGCCAACAACACTGACACAATACATTGTTGTATGTTAAACATTTCTTTTATGTAATATTTGATACAAGTGTTTGTAAATTTGCTTCAATGTGAATTTTCAACTCAGACAAGGATAGGTAGATGCTTTGAATAAAACGCAGTTTGTGGTAATTTGGTAAATTTATTGATTCACAGTCAATATATGGTTGGTTTAAGCAGTCTTTCAGCTACCTTTTGAACTAAAAATTAAATTGAAGATAGAAACAAACCACATGTGTGCTTATGTGGTTTGGGGAAAGGTTCTAGCTGTGCACTTTTGTCAGCTTTTCACTATTTGTAGCCCAGTGGGTGAACAAGCAGCACTGTAATTAAATTCTTGTCGCTACAATCTGTGTCTCTGTGCTGTTCTGTAAAAACAAATGCTTGCAAAGGCTGAGAGGTTATTGCGAATAGTATTTGTTAGCAAATTTAATGCATGTTTGATTTGTATGTTAGTGCGTTCTTAACAACATGCCTCTGCAAATTATTTCTTTAAAGTTCCCTTTGTCCACAATCTGGAAGTAGTTTCTTTAGGAGACTGTAAGTTGCAGACTCTGTTCTGTGCTTGCAGTTTTATATTTGCTGTTTTTCTATGCACCAGGAAGTATGTTTACCTGTACAATATACGTATTTGTGTTGCTAAGAAGGGAAGAGTGGAAAATAAATGAAATGTTTGTTCAAGAAAGAGAAACTAAGCTTGTGTGAGAGGATTTGCCTTTAGGTCATGTTGCAGAAAATTGGAAAACATTTTCCTGTACGGGTGTCGGTTTACTTGACTTAAAACATTAATAAGAATGTTTTCACATTTGCGTGATCAATCTGGAGTCATGCAAGCTCAAAGTCTGGTCCTGTCACCACACATTCAATTGGTTAATGACACAGAGGGAAGAAATCTCACTGCGTTTACACCATTTGTTGGTGAAAGGTGTCATTCTGAATTGGCTAGAAGCAACAACTGATCATCATCTACACATCTGACCACATTCATTCATACTTGCTTTCTCTAGATTTAAACCAACATATATTTATTTGGAAAAATCCAACTCATGCTCCTGTTTTTGTTTGCGTGAGTTACCCACACTACATGGATGATTTAGTGCAGTAGGAGCCCTGAAGCGTTACAGCACAGCTTAATTCCCTTCCACCCCCCCTGGTGATGTAGCTGCCTGTGGTGGCAATGAATTAGGGGCCATGACCACAGCCTTTCAGTTGGTGCTACCCCGGGAGAGATGAGGTTGAGATAAAAGGGCACCCCTCGGTCTTGTCTGCCCTCACTGCTGCGTGCAGGTGCACTGTTAGTGGGGCACCAACAGAAACATCCAGGTGATACGGCTCAGAGAAAACAAATCAAAAAGAAAAGAGACATGGGACCTCAATCATACATAGCTGTTAGTAGTTCAGGGATTGTCTTTCTTCAAAGGGCCAGTTTATATATATTATCTACATATCTGTTTATTAGATAGAGATTAAATAAGGACACACGCTCACACACACGCACACGCACGCACGCACGCACACGCACACGCACACGCACACACACACACACACACACACACACACACACACACACACACACACACACACAAAAGATGGCATATGCAGAACACATTAAGTTGTTGAACTGATTATAACAGGCTTGGGATATAATTGATACCGTGATTTCTATGAGACCCTGGAAATGCATATTTTAAAAAAAACACAGCATCTAAATGTCCTACCACTGAAAAACAACGGACCTTGGCTTGTCTCAATTTTATATTTACCACACTGACATTTCAGGCCTTGATGGAGGGCAGAGTAATTTCATGGGTAGATGGAAACCAGACCGACATATGATTCACTTTACTTCATCCTTTCTTTGCTGTTATCGGCATAATCCTCTACCAGATCCTTTGTTGTTTTGTTTTACAGATTCCTTTTTTTATTTGCTTTTGTTGTTTTTTTTTTGTTTTTTTTTTGCAGAAGTAGCAATTCTACGATGAAGTACAGATATATGTCAGCATATGTCACCAACCCAAAATCCAGCTGAATATGTTTGGCTGTTAAAGACAAATTTCACGATGTTTATCATATGAAATCATGAGACAACATGTTGGATTGTCTAGCTAAGTTAGCTTTTTCACCCATAAAGAAAAAAATCAGCTAATGATACATCATTGAATTAATATTAATTGGAGGCTTTGTGTAAAGTTACTAGCAACACATTTTATGACAAATGTGTCAACTTTTCAGTTTTGTGATCTACCTATTGTGCTACCTATCGTACTGTATATCGAGGATACCAGCATGCTGAAACATACCCAAGGCAAATGGGTTCAGAAACATTGCTATATCACGAATGAGTTGAGGCAAGGCATCATGGATACATCACAGGGAAAAGTAGAAACTTTGTCACCCTAAATTGTGCTGTTCACCCATGGATGAATAATTGGTGTGTGACAAAGTGCTATAAAGTGTTCTGCACATCTAATGGGAGATCTTACCCAGTCACAAACAACAGGTGATTGGGATGCAGAGTGGGTATGACAGAATAAATAAGTTGTCAACTAAATGTGAGGGAGTAAAAAAAGTCAGAATTTTCCACTGAAAGCAAAGTGAAATACATGAGTACACATTTATGTATTTGAGTCTGTCAGCAGCAGTAGTCGTAGTAGTGGTAGTACTTTCCACCAGAGCTTTAAAAGTATAGTCATCTATAATTGCTGGCTTGACGATTTGCTGCCATTTATAGATAATAATGTAGCATCAAAACAAAAACATCTATAACTTCATGAAGTTGACAAAAATAATAAATCTGAAGATATTCTTTTTATTTGATGATCATTTGTGATTTGCACATATAAAAGTCAAAAAAGAATTTTCTACTTAGTATAGGTCTTAAACGAGGCTTCCTTTTTCTTCTTTGTACCAATCACAGAGCTCGGTGGTTTTCAGTATCTGGCTTACCATGTTTACAGCCTTCAGTCTCAGCTTACATCGGTAAACACACTTCACACACACTAGTCCCACTTGTCCCCCCAAAAGCCAAAAATATTTTATAGCTGTTGATGATTTTAATAGTTCCCAAGATAATGTATCAGATGTAAAGTGATGAGAGAGATCACAGGGATCATCCTATGGGAATTTTCTCTTCAAGAGATGAAAGAACAGATTTGTGTAGAGACAGACTGTTGAAAGGTAGAGCATATAAGCAGCATGGTGGAGCACACAGTCAGAGTCAGATAAGCATATCCTTTCATTTCACTTTTCTCCAGGGCTATTTAAGATTTAAGGTGAAACATTTTTGCAATATACCTTATTTTTCTTCTTTTCCTTTCGGCTTTTCCCTTCATGGGTCGCCACAGCGAATCAGTTGCCTCCATCTAACCCTGTCTTCTGCATCCTCTTCTCTCACACCAAGTACCTTCATGTCCTCTTTCACTACATCCATAAACCTCCTCTTTGGTCTTCCTCTAGGCCTCCTGCCAGGCAGTTCAAAACTCAGCATCCGTCTACTAATATATTAACTATCTCTCCTCTGGACATGTCCAAACCATCTCAGTCTGGCCTCTCTGACTTTATCTCCAAAACCTCTAACATGTGCTGTACCTCTGATGTACTCATTCCTGATCCTATCCTTCCTGGTCCCTCCCAGAGAGAACCTCAGCCTTTTCATCTCTGCTACCAGAGATGAAGCAACGTACCTTACATTCTTCAAATTACCCACCTTTGACCTTGATAGCAGCACTGCATACTATTTACTGTACCTTATCTTTAATTATCTTTAACTAACTATTTATCTAGGCAGCATTTGTATAAGCAAGTTCAACTGTAGTAATTCATATTATGTCAAGAACCTCAGCTAAAGGAAAAACAACATTAGTGATGTTAGTTGACAAGACATTCAGATAATCTGGAAAGAAAGAATACTGAATTGATTTTCAAATTCTTCTGCAAAAACTATCAAACATTACGTTCCAGGGAAGGAAGATCAAAATATGCCATTGCTGCAAATGTTACCAACATTAGAATTTCACAATTATACTCTTATGTGAGGACCTAAGTCAAAGCTTATATGTGCTTCATTGACAGCAACTGTTCAGAGGTGACAGCTTAAGTCGACTTCTTGGGTGAAATGTTGCAAAATAAATGACTGTAGGAGGCAAATTAATACAGGAGAATCACCAGAAATGGACAGTAGTCCAGTGGAAATCTGTCCTTTGGTTCGTTGAGTTCAAATTTCGGATGAGTTTGACTATGGACCATGGAAGAATTTCATTCTTTTGACAGCTGGACCAGTACACTTGCCTTCCTGTGGGTGTCACTGTTACCTCATCTGAGGCACCAAGCCTCATCCTACGGTCCCAATGCTTCAAAGAGTTTTGGTGTTGGCTGCACATAGACCACCAAATTTCAGCAACACTGAACACATTCACATTCAGTTAGACACATGGGCTGGACAGACATACACGCTACCCCTGTAAAAGTGTGTGCATACACACCCCCAGTAGCGCAGACTCAGGAGCAGAGCAGATAGTGGAACTTCAGGTTTGCTTTTGCTCCTTGGACAAACAGAGGACAGGCAAAGCACTTGATTTAAAATTGCAGAGATAGCGAAAACACTTCATAGCTTTGATGATAGATGAGAACACGACCTGTTGGTGCAAGTGAGCTTTGTGTTATTGTCATAATTGTCTTTTATGGCCTGTCGTGTAACCATAAGCTTTTGATAAATGGATTTTGGTGGTTGTGATTCATTAGTGCATGCTTGCTGATGTGTATGTGAGCATAAAAGCTATGCGTTGATTAATTTCCTTCAACTGGGCCTCTCTCAAAACATGTTCATATTTTGTGGAGGAGGCAGCTCTGATTTATGCCAGATCATAATAATGCGGTTATAAAAACAGATGGCGGCAAGGCATCATGTCAGTGTAATGCACAGGGAGAGAAGGAGAAATATAGACAAAAATGTTAGAAAAATCCCGACTGGAATGTAGGGTCTGTTTTCAGGAGTTACCCACCTTTATTGCAGGCAGTCACCTTGTCAGTACTCAGGATGGCACCATCTGTAAGGGTTTGCCTTGGGCTCCAGACAGAGTCCTCTGTGGTCTAGACCGGATTTTGTGGCAGATCAGTAGGTTTTATGGGGACAAACAGTCTGCCACTGTACACTTCCATGTTTACTGCCGGAAACTCAATTTCTACCGATTTCGACTGTACTTGCTTGAATCCTGATGAGGACAGAGATTGTAGGGAGACAAGCAATGGAGAGAAGATGTTTTAAGTTGAGGTTTTGGGTTGAAAATGTTCTGCTCTATAACTGTTTCTTGCGCTTGCTGGAAGATTTAAAAGATAGAATTTTAATGATATAAGAACTTTTTGGTATTTTATTCCATGACCTAATATGTTTAAAGACCTTGACCTTTACTGAGTAAGTATAAGGTAACCATTAACATGGATCAAAGGGCACAAGATGGCAGTTGTTAAAATGAAATATGGCACAACCTTTTCTTCATCTTATGCATTCGTGCATGACCGCAATTTTCACAACATTTGATACAAGGGGTTTGAGGCAAAGCTAAAACTGCACCAGTACCCAATGATAACCAAAGGATTATTAGTTGAAGGGTCTACAATCATGCTAAAAGCAGTAACATTTTCTGTTCAGTGTTGTGGGTGTCTGCTCTTTAGCTTGAGGCTGTTTGACAAGCATTCCTTCTGGAGTAAAAGGTTGTCCACAGTGGTGCTTTTGTAATTGCAACTAACTTTACTGCAATTTCAAAAGCACCATTGCTTGGTCTTAATCACATGTAGGGAAAGACCTATCCACTAATACCATATAATGAACAACCATCCATCCATGCATTCATGTATCCATCCATCCATTTTCTTATAGATCAAACAACTGCAATCATCATGTCTACAGGTGGGATACACCCTGGATAAAACGCCAATTCATCATGGGACCACATGAAAGAAAAACAAACACACACCTACTTGCACATGACAATCTGACATGTCATGTCATAACACACATGTTTTACTCTGTGAAAACAGCTGGGACACCTCACAGTAATTTAAAACATTAATTGACACAAGTTTATAATCTGACAAATAGGAACAATGGTTGAAATCCCATCAAAATGCATTAAACATTTTTAAATCTGGTGGATTAGATTGTATTGTACAGTATCTGCACAGTCTGCCTTCACCTTCATCAGGCAGCTGAAGCCTGTACATCATCATCATCATAATCAGTAACTGTACATTTACACATCTAGACAACTTCAGCTTTCACTATATTCAGATATATGTAGGTTACTGGAAAATTCACTCAGGAATCATAATTTTTGCTCATAAATGTAGAAAATTGCTCTTAGCTTCTCCTGACGTTGGAATTTGCGTAGCCGCTTTATTTAGATGCCATTCACATCCGTTCAGCCCTCATAAGCTGGTCATATTTTTATCTCCACACAGTATTCAGTGACAATCCCTGTTACTATCGTGCTCCTGTGAGATAACACTTACGTATAAACCCAGATTGAAGGTTAAAGAAAAGTGAGAGCAGGTAATATACTGGGGTAATAAAGTAGACAGCTCCCATTAGAGAATTGAATTGGGCTCACAATGCAACTTCTGACATGAAGGCTGTTACAGCTTCCCTCCCACCCACCCACTTTAAACCATAAACACAACCTTAGACATGTATAATACAAGTATAAAAATAGACTGTTTAACTCCCATTAACCAGAAAACGCTTACTGTTACAAACAGCAATGGACTAATGGGTCTTTACTGATGATCTGACTCTATTAGAGACTTGTCATCACGGCTGTATGTAAAAAAGATTAATTTTCTTTTCTGTGTTTCTTGAATCATCTTCCACCCTCTCATTTCTCTTCTTGGGATTCATTTTTTCTTTCGTAATAATTCACTTCATAGTTGCTGAATTTGTGACCTGTGTTCTTTTTCAGTAACACAAGACATCCAACAACCTTCGGCAATAAAAACCAGGATGATTGCCTTAAAATTCTGTGTTCACTTTCCACACCAGGGATTCAGTCTAATGTGACACTGCTGAAAGTCGATCACACGTTTTCTTCACAAGTGGGGGTTGACTTGTCAGCCTTAATCTCTGCTCTTTCTCCCCGGTGGTTCTCTGCAGGCTCAAGACAGTCAGCACTTGTGTCTGTTGGACCAACACAGGGATCTTTGACGTGATGTTGAGGCTCCTTTAACTTCAATCATCCTGCTTTTCCCAGGGACGCCCCATACAGGTGTAGCTCAGGGCACAATAGGACTATGCTGTATATAGAGGTCAAGCATTCCTTTCGTTTTTAATAACCATCTGGTGTCGGGGTAACTCGAACTTATAATATTTATGAAGCTAGTATCTGATGCAGACATGATATAAAATGCAATAAATGCTACTATATTACCTCTGAACTAATTAATCCTGGAGTCATGACTATCAGTGTGACCCCGGTGAATGAGACTTTGAGGGCTGGCAAGCAAGCTGAAGACAAAAGGAAATTGTGAAATAGCTCCTTGCATAATGTGGTCCTTCACAATCCCTTCCCAGCACATGCTTCACGTCTGCTAACAGAGAACGTTGAGAAAAAAAAAGCAATTTTGTGTTTGGTTTACGATTGGAGTCTAAAGGCTGAGCGATATGTATCACCAGAGGAACATTTTGTGCTCTGAAACCTCATAGCAGCTGTAGCAGACAGGAAATGAGACAGGCTTTTTCATTTCCCTGTTGCTATCTTCACTCACAAACTAAATCAGGACCCCTTTGCCACTGGGCCCCGATTACATCCATGTACTATTCACATTGTGAAAGGAAGATGGCAGTTCTATAATCAGGAATGTAATCTACATCATGAATTTCATATTCATGGTAAATGCTAAAAAGCAACAGGGTCAAGAGCTTGAAGGGGAAAAAAGGGCCAGAAAGATAATTGATTTCACTTTCTCGAAAGTCTTGGTACCAGTGGGAAGGGAGAGGGAATCATCTTCAGCAGTGATTGACATGACAGCAAGCGGCAAAGGTACAAGCAGAATGATAGATGCATGTCATCCTCACAGTAACAAGTAAAGCTGTTTGATTTTATCACCTTATTATGTTATTGTGGCTGGTGGAGGGGCAAATTGCACATCTCTCGTCCTTGAAGAAGTTCCCTCCTTCTCTGGCTGCACCTTCGCTAACTCACTTTCCCTTTGTTCAACTCAATGCGTGTATATATGTCATCTATTAGACACTTTTAATACAAGCAGTCCTAGCTGTTATTTATATGGGGGTGGGGGGTGGGATTGCCCTTTCTATGAAAACATGTACCTGTCATGCGCTCTGCCGTCACTTTGTATTTACTCCACCTATTTCTTCTTGATTTTCCTGAACGTTTACCTCCACTTGCTTGTAATGACAGCTGAATTTCTTTTCTAAAGACATCTCCCACATGTCCTGTCCTCTTTGTCTGTCTGATTAATGTAAAACCCACTCCCACTTACCATACCATTTCACTGAAAAAACAAAATAACTGGTAAATATTTGACTGACCTTGGGCTTATAGGAAATTGGGGGAATTGAGGTGAAAAAGTAATAGCATTTGATCTGTTCTTCTATTTGAATGGAAATCAATGGCTGTCTGACCCCCCCCCCCCCCGGCTGCTATGAATGTTCAACTGTTTTTATCACAGGAATTCTACTCACCATCTGGGCTAGCTGTACAAGAATAAAGTGGATGCCGGCTGTTGCAATAAAAACGCTTCTGTGAGAAGTTTAACCTTACATTTAATGAAAAAAGCGACTATTCATCAGAAATCCTCAGTCTAAGAAATCCTGTTTGAAAGAGACAGTTGTTCATTTATACAGACATTTTTCTACAAAATAACTTTGTTCCTCTCCAAATGACAGGACATGTTGTCCACTGGGTTTATTGGCTGCTTGTTAACCTTATAGATGGCAATGAAAAGAAACTGCTAATTTTTTTTGTCCCCAGGGATCTAATCTCCTGTATTTTTATATGTAGAGGCAAAGCAGATGTTGTTATTGTACAATCTGTTAGTGGTTTATGTCATCAAGAGGACACATTGTCATCTTGTCATAAGAGAACATGCTGTAATATTCCCCAGCAGTATAAAGCACAATATAGTACAAGTTAGCTTTATGGGACTCACATTTGATTTTCTTAAATAACTTAAAAGATTGCAATGAAATTTACTGAAGACTTGAATGCATGATTTTAATGAAACATAACAACTATTAGATCTAATAATTATGTATCCCTGAATCCACTAACTGAAGAAGTAAATGGCGTCTTGTTTTGGGGTATTATTTTACCTTATTACTTCGGGCTATTTTTCCAAAAAATACTACTAAGGGACTTTTGTTTGTTTTCATTACTTGACTTGTTGCTGGAGCAAAACTGAAATACCAGTTAATATTTTTTCACAGAATTCTCAACAAACAACACCAAATTCCTGTGAATTTTACTTTTATTATTTTCTGTTTCTCTGTAATTCTCACTGTGACAAAGTGGAATTTAGGCTCCCTCTGTGACAAGATTTTGTTTGTTGTTGAAGAGTTACACAATAACTGATAACCTGGTAATCTGTTAATTTCACTTGTACCTTTATCAAGATGACAGCGCTTGACATGAGCTGGTCACACCCATTCAACAGCCCATTGACACCTGCATTGATAGTTGCTTACAGACCAATTATCACATATCATCTTCAGCAATAAAAAAATATCTTCATTCATTTCTGTTCCCTGATTTAAATGGTTTAACAGCTGCTTAAATATTTGGTTCATCTTTGCTGGTCTCATTAGTGTTGTATTCATATCAGAGTAGATCTGCTATCAAACCGACACAATTAGCAATCAGTAAACACTGTGAAGTATTTAGCTGAAAAAAAAGAGATATTTATTCCTGAACTGTAGACAACAACTGAACCAGAATCAAACACAAAGCACAAACATACTAATGTAAATGTTTGTCGGGCCATATTTGTCCATCAGATAAGTGTCCCATGATCTGATGGAAAGACAGTGACACCAAAAAAAATCAGTTCCTGATTTCTTTTTCTTTGCCTTCTCTAAATACTTCCCACAAAGATGTTATCAACGCCATGTTTTTTCTAATCTCTATTATTTTCTATTTATGTTGCTGCTTCAGGACACCTGACATCACAACCACCATTTGGCCATGGCATGTACCGTAAAGTATTTTAAAAAAGCAGAAAGTTACCATTAGGGCACATTCTGAAAGAAAAGATGACACAAAGTGCAATGCTGATTGAAAAGAGGAGAAAATCAATCAAGCGAGCTTTTCTGATTGACAGCTTGCCAAGGTGTTTTCTATGGTGATGTCAAGAACAGTACAATTGCACTCCCCCGTCCTCCCTCTTTCTTTTCAGTTTCCCTCTCTCTCCCTCTTTCTGTCTCATCCATCACTTGCCTCTTCACCCATCATCACACTGTTGTCTCCTCCTAAATGTCTCACCAAACTCTCTCTCACTTTTCACTCCTTTGTTCCTCCTCTTCAACTATCACTCGTACACCCTCCCATTTTCTCTCCTGTTGCTTTCTTATTTTCTACACAGAGATGCATTCATTGTCAGCCATTTAAGGCTGCAGACTGACATTCCTTTAATCTTGTTGTTCTGTAACCTTCAGAGGGAAAAGAAAGAGCTGCTTCAGTTGTACTACCTTTGAACAACTACCTCAACTCATTCACATACACTTTCTCATTGCTCAGCTACAATGAAGTAGCTGTTTTGTGTTATTTGTTTTCATTATGCTCTCAGATACATTACAGTGACAGGAAGGACAAAAAATAGTGGCTGGTACAGGCAATACACCACCTCTACAGCTGAATCTCGAATCCTAGCAACGCACCAAGAGGGCAGAAAGTGCATTCAGGGATAGCTGAAATATGCAGGGTGTGGCCATTCTTGCCAACATCCACAAATATAATTTTATCACTAATGGTGGCATTGAAAGCAGTGTGAGTTGTTTTCCTTAGACTGTGGATCATTTGTCCTACAAAGGGCAACTTTTCAGTTACAGTGACTTTTGCTATTTCCCTTTCCAACTTTTTTGAGTGATTGCTTCAGCTTTCCATCTTTGTAAAGGTGACAGGAAATGGGACTAAGACATTGTTTCATAATTTTATATCACTGAGCTACAGTAGTGTTTATTTCCTATTTGATGACACCCTGACACAATATTTAAATCTGTATAATTTCTGCTTGTTGATGATAAAGCACAAAAATCCGCTTCAACAGAAATAACCATGTTATTTTGTTTTTAGTTGTACATGTGATTTGTATTTTGTTGGCGATAAGGGTTTATTTTATTTCACACAAAACACACTACACAGTACAAAATTGCAACAATACAAGATTTTCACTCTTCTAATGGAAATGCGAAGGTGAAGAAATTATCCTATTATCCCAACTGTAAAAGGAAACAAAAAAATACTTTTTGTGAACATGAGCATAGTCACAGCAGGATTTTTACAGCTAAATGGCTAAACTCAGCATGGCACGATTATCATGAAGATTATAGAGACAATGTTTAGCAGTTAGAATACATTTACCATGGTTACCGTTTTGGTTTACTGTGCTATTATGCTTACATGTGCTAATCAACATTAAATTATAGTCTGGGTGTCACAAGCATCATTAAAAACATCTGCACAAGACAAATTTTAAACTAGTCAAATTTACGTGCCAATGAAATCATGACATTACTATCCTTTTGCACTTTGTGTACAGCTGTTGTATTCTTTCTGGGCAGATGACACACAATTATACTTATCTGTAGAACCAGGAGAAAATAATCAAAACTTTAGGACATAAAGTCCAGTGTTATTGTGCAGGGTCTGAAAATCGAAAATGTATTATCTAATATATTTGAAATGAATGGCATTTTCTTGGCCTCCATCTCCACTGTCAGGAATACTGGAGTTGTTGGACATTTGATCAGGACATGTCCTTTCCTTCTCATGTAAATCCAATTTCTGGGACACTGTTCTTTTTACTTATTTTATGTTTAAAAACCAGACGCAGCCTTTAAGTTAAATCCCTCTTATCAAGCTTATCTGACCAAACTTGTAAGGTCAACCTAAACTAGTGTAAGAGAGCATATTCCCTTCTATTTGCTAGCTCCATTACACTCCCAGGATGCAGGGTTACTTGTGCTCCTTAGATTTACTAATGTACAGTTTGTTTTTTGAGAAAGGTGTATATTTATCCTGTTTTTCTTAGAACAGGAAAATACAGTATGTTGGAGGCAGGGCCAGAACTGTTACAGGGAATGGAAATGTGGGACTCAAGCCCTGTTGAAATGACTTGTCACTCAGTCTGCACTTCTGTATTAAAAGTGCAAAGATGACATATTGAGTCAGCCATTCCTAAGTGCCCTTGCTAGCTGGCATCCTGACAGAGGGAGAATTGATGCAAATTATAATGGTAAGACAGAGTGTCAACAGGGGGAAAAAAGCTCACTAAAAGTACTGAAACGCTTTTGTTTTTTAGTCTGGTATGATTGTCAGCAATCATTTTATATTAAATTGACAACATGATGGTAAGCAATATCAGTTCATGTGTGACATAATTTATTTGTCACACATATACTTTGATATTGTTTAGCTCTTTTATAACTGCATATCTTTTCCAGACTCATCAGGTGGACTGAAGCCTATCTCAGCTGACAGTGGGTGAAAAAAAACCATTCACACCTGGAAGAAGAAGAAGAAATGGAAGCACCTGGTATGTACTATACTGTACATGAAGTTATGTTTGTCATCAAGAAATCCTCTATTTTTTCAATAAATTCTTACATGATCACAGAAGAAATCCGAAAGCAAATAAAAATGTGTCCTGCGGCTGTTCATTGTTGGTAGTTAATTTCAAATGATCAAGTTGTATTCACTGTGAAACTTGACATTTAGCCTTACTGAATAAGAATCCTCATAACACATATCCTTATGGCACATACAGTAATTTACTGTGTTCTTTAAGTGGGGTTACAAATATAGATTGAAATGGACATTTTCACTGTTTTGGTAGGAAGGCTTTAGCAGTGCTGTTGTTGATTACAGAAATGAGTGAGGATGTAAGCTGTTTCTACCTTGGCTCCACTCTTTAAGATGAGCTACAGGGTGACTTGAGACAGTTGCAACAAGGAGAGATCAGTCCCAGCTCGATACATACAGTTGTTCCAAGTTGAATTATTGAGAGACAGCGGATCTTGTTCCTGTACTTTGCTTATTATACCTTCAAGACACAGCAATGGTGTTGATCTCCTCACCTGACTTAAAGCAAGACAGCAGAGAGGTCAAATGTCAAAGACAGAATTTGTAAAAGCTCAAAAGTGCATTACCTTTCATCTGATCAATAATAGGCAAAAAATTCTGATTTCTCTAAAGATGGATACTTTGGACAACAATTTATGAATCATTTTGCGAACTGAAAAGCTCATAATTAAATATTAGATTGAAGAAATACAAGATAGAAATGAGGAATGAGAAGCAGACAAAATGGGAATAGTTTTCAGATCAGATAAAATGTAACTGGTAGGAAAAATGAAGAAAAAAAAATCAATGAAAAAGCAAAGGAATAGAAGAGGGAGATACTCGTGATGTGGAAACAGGGAAAAGGAAATCAATACGACTGGTTTTGCCATTAGAAACTCCTAACTTAAATGTAATATCATAGTTCCCTTGTGGATACCTTTTGACTGATAGTCATCTCTCCAGTCTGAGCATCTACACAGTCCAATATACGTCCATTTAGAGAGACATTTCATGACCAAATTGTGGATGGTAAAGTAAGCCATTCTTTGTTGAGTGGTAGTAATTCTGTGCAGTACAACCTGGTGGTGAGTGAGAAAGGTATGATGAGGAATGATTACTGAGACAGAAGATATGAAGAAAAGTGTCATGGGTGAATGGAGGTGAAGACGCCAAGGGTGGAGTTGAGAGTACAGGGAGAAAGTGCTCAAAGAAAAAGAAAGTAAGAAAGAAAGAAAAACAAAGCATTAGTGATATAATAGAAATAAAAGGACACTCCTGCTGTTGATAATTGGATGAGTGATGTGCCAACACACTTTTTGAGAGGTTTTCTACCTGAGGGTACTACACCACCTCAACCACTTCACAGCCCTCCTGTGCATTTCAACAGGCTTCCTCTGGCTGGAGCTTGTAGAGGATGAGAAAGCAGGACAGAATTCTTATAAGAAAAATACTCTTTACAGCTCTGTTCTGTCCATTTTCTGAAGGATACATTCACCAATTCAGAGTGGAATATCACTGAATGGTTTTGTAGCCACAGGCTATCACACTTGACATGTGTGTATATTGCATACTGTATATAAATTATAACACTTGGGTGTGAGATTTTCATGCTCCATTTTTTATTGTCCATGTCATGATCATTCTCACATAAATGAATAACAGTTAAATGGTCTAATTGTCTAAAATAAGATCTGTGCAAATAGTATTGATTATAAATTGATAGCAATATATTGATTATATGTCAGAACGTGTCTCAATATAACTTTTGTTGTAGCTTGTCACCATACAAATAAATATGACTTGATGTGACAGAGACTGACCTTCTGAGTGTTTGATGCAGATTTTAATCAGTCCTCCAAGTTCTAAATGTGACCCAATCATCATATCCGCATTGTGACTCACTGTCAATTGTGGTGGATAATTTTTGGAACTCATTGTCAACAATTATGTTATATGGAATGACAGCAAATATTCAAAACATAGCATGTAAGTGGGTAAGAAATGACATGTGTATAATTAACCTATTGTTGTACATCTGTGGGAGGCAAAAATGTCTTCAGTGTTATATAAGACCAGTCACAGATTTAATTGATGGTGTCAACTATTCAGACACACTTTGACAGGTATATTTACAGAAAACTGGGATGTGTTCTAATCTTATTATCTTGCACGTGCACATTTTTTCTGCTTCCAGGCTTAATATGAATCATCCATACAGGGCGTGTTGGAAGACTCAGAGAGGCTTTCAACTCCATCATTGTAAAAAAATCTAAAATACATATTTTTCAGCAGTGGCGCAGTGGGCAGCGCTGTCACCTCACAGCAGACGGTTTGTGGTTCAAGTCCTGATCTGTGGGGACTTTGCATGGGTTCTCTCCAGCTTCCTCCAACCCCCACAAAAAAAGGTGAATTGATCATTTTAGAATTGCCCGTGTGTGAGTGGTTGTTTGTCTTCTATGTGGCTAGGCAGTGCACTGGTGTTGTGCTCGGCATGTCCCCCACCTCTCACCCACAAATCAGCTGGAATAGGCTCCAGCAATCCCTGTGACCCGCAATAAGAAGGACAAGAGGTAGATAATGAAAGAATGAATGAATATTTTTCATTAAGCAGCAGCACTTTACTTATCTTATCTCATCTTATCTGGATTGTGTTAAACTTAACAAGTAATTGATCTTTTAAATATTCAAAACAGCATGAAGTATGTTAAACTGGGGCCTTTGTGTATTTGCCGTTGCCAAGCCCCACTGCACTTGTAATTACTAGAATGGAGTGGTTGTCCTTTTTTCAGTTGTGTTTTATTGATAGCTAAGGTATATGCAAACAGATGGGTGACATAAACTAAAGACCAAAAATTAGTTTGGGTTCCTGTGACAGATTCCAAACAACCAAATCTAGGATATGAAAAGCTATAACACCATAGCTTACATGTAAAAAACATGTATAGTCAAATCCAAACTGAATTTTTATACTCGCGCTTTGGCTCTGTTGTTTCATTGAACACTAGTGTTTTTCACAGTTTTCTACTACCTCATGAATTAAAATGGTGATTTCTTCTCATTCAGTGTTCAAGAATTACAAGCCTGACACCTAAGGCTACATGTTCCATTTTCTATAAGAATTGTATTTTATACCCCTAAGCATCTGTATTCATCGATTTGGTTTCAGTAGGTGCATTTTTACTCTAAAATGTGATGGCTGTAAACTTGGGGACCAAGCATTATCCTTCAGGGTTCCAGTTAAACTGTAACAGCTAATAGTTTCATGTGATTATACAATATTTGATCGTTTTTAAGAGAACATTGGTTTTGTGATTGTGTTCAGTGAAATACAACATTCCTCTAATGCAAGTGTGAGGCTGATTGTGACCCCCTCCCTTTTCTTTTTCTTCTCATGCTTCTTATGACGATCTTGGGCCTGAAAAAATAAAACAAGTTAAAAAAAAAAACTTTAGTTTTTGTCCCAACAAATTAGATTAGGTTTTAACAAAGTCCTGAGTCCATTTTAGCTGGCCTAGTTTCTACTTCTCATCCCCTTATCTTTTCCCTTGATGATAACAGAATATGAATCAAACAAAACAGAACAGAATGCCAGGCACATTATAGCTCCCCGAGGAGAACACAAAACTTTCAAATATGTCTGCTTGACTTGTGAGATTCAAACAGTGACCATCCTGTTTTCTGGGCAGACCTTCAAAAGCCAAAGGCCAGAGGGGAACAGTGCTTTTTCTGTAATTAAGGGGTGCCTGTGGTGGAGAGTAACTGAACATAACTAACATGAGAATTTGTCTGTGGGGCCATAAATGTCATTTTGTTTGTTGTGTGTGTGTGAAGCACTACTCATGGGAGAACAGTTTTACACACTAAAGTTCTGAAAGACAAGTTAACATGAACACATCTTGTTGGCAACATTGTGGTTTTTACTGTAATACTTATTTTGACAACTGTTGTTCAACAGAAAAAGAATATCAGAAGAAAAAGAAAAAAACTTCAATCATGTCAAACTTATTCTTTATGGAGAAATTGGCATAGTTACCACATTAAAACAATTTTAATGGTACCTATTCCTTCTGTCAAGAATATATGAATATTAAAATACATTCCATTTTAAATACCCAATGTTTCTTACTTGACTTAAAACTTCTTTTTTTCTGTGTACAAACTGAAGGTTTCATGTTTCCCATCAAACTCTGTATGATTTGATTCCTTTTTAACGTCCAAATCCACAACTGTAATGAATGTAAACACAGTCTTAAAGTTTCTTGACTGCATATTCATCATTATGCACAATTAAGATCAAACACAGAATTGTACAAACAAGAGGAAAAACATACTTTTGACTATAGGCTTAGTAGATTTTAAAAAATAATGAGCATTTAAACACAGTTTATTGTTATAAATAAAAGTACCCCACAGAATACATATACAGCTATTAAATGTATAGGTGCATGGCTTTCCACAAGGTTTATGGGACATTTTGACCATTCTTCCAGAAGGGCCTAGAAAGGCCAGCAGTAGATAGAGGAATAAGGAAAATAACAGCAGAAAAATAAGATTGAGCACGCATTAGATGTGAGTAATTGAATAACATGAGGAATGAAGTGTACCTCAAATGTGCTAAGGTTTAGTTTTCATGATTGAACTTACACTAGGGTTTCATTATCCTCTTGCTGAGGTAATTAATAATTTGGTTTGACTGGTTACATACATGGTAAAAGAAACCCAATTATAATGTAACCTCTTACATGCATTCACAGCGACACAAACAAGACCCCTGCTCTTGAATAATGTTTGCATGTGTCTGTATAAATGTTCATTCTCAAATTACCACAAACATTTAGCTCTGATAGATGGGACAGCAACTGCTGCCTTGATAAATGTCTGTAAGGTAGAGAAAGGACAGAAAGGTTTACAGGGCCAAACACTGATGAAAGCTGAAACTTGTTTTCATCTTCTTCATTCAGCTCCAAAAAAGACTCTCCGCAACCTTTTGTAATGCAAATTCAAACCATGTACTATACTGTCATTTTCTTCCTCTGTAATAACACATCAGTAGTACAGTTTTGCACAACATGAAGTCAAAATTGAAAAAAAGAATGACTGAGTGACTCCTTTAGAATTTCTGGAATGAGGATATTAAGGACAAGCAACCCCAACCTGTCTTTTTTTTAAACTTCATGTTATTGCTGAAAGAGAGACAGACTGGTGAAATGACATATGCTAACAAGTCAGACACTGTCTACAAGGGTGATCTATCTTTGAATCACTACCTTTAAGATCACACTGGAGAACATAATGCAATTTTGCCTGCCTCATCAGCTAATGTAGCACAAATCCATTTTCCCTCAAACAGGAAGGATCACATACATTACCATGATGACCACGCATTGTGGAGCAGGAACTACTAATGAGACTAAATGTAATTACTGTGCACCTCAGATTACAAAACAAAATAAACTGTCCTGCACTCCCATTTGGGGTTCCAAATGCAAGGATGAGAATAAACGTTCCCCACATCAACACTCAAGGTGCAATTGGCTTTCCTGCCACTATTTAGATTGGGGCTCAGGCTCTTTATTATGATTCCCATTAGCTGATGACTCAGCCACAATATACGTCTTGACATTGATGAACTGATTAAAAAACATAATTACAGGAGGTGTTGAGTTATTGACATTCTTACAGTACACCGCAAACTTTCTACTCAGTTTGGCAAACTGCTTAGTCAGAAGAGATTTAAACATAAATAAGATAAATGCCCCCGAAACTCTTTCAAACCCCATCAGCCTATTTCACCGAAAAACAAATGTATTTCTGCTTTCTGAGGAGAAGTGAAAACAGAAAAACACCTGTGATGCCTGTATCTCTTCCACTCACGCACACTCCCTCAGCTTGTTTTCATTTTATATTCCCCATATACAAGGTGACTTTGACACATTGCAGGTTTATAATATGCAGTGAAGGTTATAGTAGTGACAAGTAAGTCTAGGGTGCTCTACTTTTTCTCATTTTCTCATTACAGGCTCTTTCTTCACCTTTAGTAAGCAAACCTGTTGTCAAAGAAGCTGTTTTGAGCCATGCAGCAATATGTCTGATGCAATGTGTGCAATGTCAGATGAAAAATTAAGAGATAACAAAGTAAGGAGTACATCATTCGGAGGGAACAAAACCATCTCTCAGACTAAGTCTCATAAGACAAGAGATGCCTTTCAAGGGAGACAAACCCTCTAGCTTTTCACAGAGAATGTTTATCCTGCATATATTTATTTATTTAGTGCCTTTATTTATTTATGTTACCCACCATTTAATGCATTGACGAGGAGACAGTAGACATGATGATCATGTGGGGTTATAAATAATGAATGAGAAATAAACAAATAAAATAACAAAATAAATAAATAATCTTATCGGAGCCAACAGCTGCGTTGATGCCCAGACACCCCCATACCCTTGAATGGCTAAGAAAAAAGCCCTGTCCATGCAGTTAAGCTGCTTATAAATATTTGTAATTAAAATTGTAGGCAGAAGGTGGGAAGACAGGCATCTTTATCACTGGAGACACTGCTGCTGGAGTTGTCTTTGATGCCCAAAATGGCCTTTTTTTGATCTAACGGAGCAGAAGCGCAAAGACTCCATTCCACTTGTCCCACTCAGCAGCTTCTTCCCCTCTCACCTCGTGTGTTTAAGAGTTCATCACTCATTTGTTTTGCATTTGAAATGTGGTCTGCAAAAGCCTTAAATTATTCATGAACTGTTAAAATAAACCCATTTCTGTTTCAGGACTAAACACATTTTCGCACGGCGTACTATATATTTAATGGATTAAACGACTATATGCAATGTCAAATGGGTTATCCATAATGACATATCAAAGAGTGATCTTTAACTCTCTTGAGCATGTTGTGACCTTCAGATCATTGCTTTGGTTGTAAGTCAGATTTACTAGTTTGTTTCCCTCCCACTGCTTGCATCAGCATCGTTTCTAGTCTCAAGAAGGAGCTGTTTCCAGTGGAAAATCAATATCAGGGACTGCATAACAGCGAAATCGCCACAGCTAGCAACTAACTGTAGCACAAAATGAAACACTGAGCAGCTAAAGAACTAGATAAGTTAAGAAGAATGGGTATATTCGATTTCCATTTGTTGGGTAGCCAGAAACACTCCACATAAATCCTAATGCTATATCTGCTGGACATGTGAATCGGCAGCTGTTTGCTAATGTTTATCAACTTTAAAAGTGATAATTTGGCATTACTGCCAAAAAATATTAAACATTACTGCTTTTAGCATATGAGATGGCCTATTTAATGAAATAGTGCCACAAGTGCCACAGCAGATTTGTAGTATTTCAAATGCACATATATTTTTTCTACAATGGAATTCTACATTGTACAGTACACCACGCAAACTGCACAGCAGGTCCCAACTAAATCATAAAAATTCCATCTTTGCAAAGAGTATTTCAAACATGATCATGGCTGTTGTGTTACTTTTCACAAGGGTTGTTGAAAAACATAAAAACACGGGTGAAGGTGAACAGAAATTAGTAGGGATGAGGTTGAAATTGAAACCATCCCTTTTCTGACAAACCATCATTGTATGTTGTGACCTTCAATCTAGAGCCACAGGTTTCTACTGTATACACATCTGCCCGTGGATATCATGGCTCTGCCCCTGAACACAATACTTACTTTGTGATAATTTATATACCTGTATTATTATTTGGTTCAAATATGTCCCATCTTCCCAAAGTTGCCATCCTTGGCTGCACACAATCGCATCCTTTGTGGTGATTATTGCAAATGTTTCTATTTATTCCAAGCAGTAATACTGATTAACTACTGGAATGACATTCAAAGGCACAGCTTTCCTGGCTTCAGCAAAGAAAGAGTGCTACACGTTGGTTTGTGTTATGTTATGCAAGCAAAACAGAGAGGGAGGGAGAAACAGAGAGAGATGGCGAGAGAAATAGGAAGCATAAATATCACCGCCCCAGAGGCAAGAGTCTGGCTCTGCGCCAGCATTTTCACTTGCTAGAACCATTATTTGAAAGCAGCAAGTCATACCAGAACCAGGCCGGCTATCCACATGTTCAGCAGCGGAGATGAGCCGCTGTTTATGTCTTTTGCTTGGTTGAACATTTTCTCCTTGATTCTAGACATTTTTATTTTTTATAAGTGGCAAACCTATCACAGAATATTGTTTTCTTTAACCTTAAATGGATATCTAGCGAATACTAGCGAAAGACGCAGTGCATTTGAACATATGTTCATCACTGATAAGTGATCAAGAGAGCAAGATATGAACGAGATGGCTGGATGTAATATTGCTGGTGCAATACATTATGCCTGTAGGCACACTCCACGTTTGAAACATTGCCATCAACAGGAAAGCCTTGCTGCTTGTCAACCATGATTAATGTGAAGTCCCTCAAAAACAGGGGAAATACATCAGAGAAAGTTTCAAGCGAAAGGTTACTGAAAGCACAATTGCAGTGAATGAGGACATTGCTGGATTTCATGCAGTTTTTTCCATCTGTCTCCAATCATCCCAGATGCTTTGTCTCACAAGAATTATGAGACCTTTCTCTCATGAGGAAATTGCTTTTACAGCAACCTCATCGTGCTCTTCAGGCTCCTTAGCAGCCAACCAGTGTGTTTCTGTGTGTGTGAGCGCTCCAGGCTTGCTGACACGACTAAATATGGTACTACGCTTGGACCTAACACAAAGTGATAGCACATCCTGTCACGCAGTCGTTCTCTTCTAATTTGTTTGTGTCATCCCTGTGCACCTGTTCATGTCATTTTATGTCAGACACTGAAGCGTGAGAGGCAGCTGGTTTATTTTTCATCTTATTTGATAACGTTATTAACATTGGTGCTGCCTGCATTGTTTGGCTGTGACATTGAGATGATTGATATTCTGTCAAGGAAGGGAAAGTTTCCAAGTGCAAAATGAATGGGTGACTCAAAGTAAAGGAAATGGAAGACGAAAATTATGATAGGGAACATTTGCAGAAGAGTGCAGGGCTGTCATCTGTCTGTGCAGTGACCTTTCAGGAAAAATGTGTTTAGTGTCTGTCATTAATCCCCTCCCTTTATTTCTCTTTTTCTTCTAGATTCAGTTTTTTTTTTTTTTTTTTTTAAACTGAACCATAAATTCTTTGGGGCAGTCTTCTTTATGTTAACACCTCAGGTGTCTGACCTTAAGGAGAATGACTGAAAGACACATGTCTGAGAGAGACATAAAATCAGAAAAAGCCATGAGCTAAATACAAACCCAGGGAGATAGCGGGGGTTTTAGCATAATCTCTGGCAGGATTCAACATTAAATATCTTCACATGTTAAGCAAGCATGAAAGAAGTGACCTGGAAAATGGTGGCACACTGTAAAAATACTTTCTGTCAATTTTTAGCAATGATTCTTCACATTTCATAGATTCCATGTTATCTTTGCACTAGAATAAGAAATATTGTCCGTTTCATCTCACATGTTCAACTAGATGGGACTGAGGTACTATGATGTGTCCACTCACCACTAACGGAGCATTAGGCTAATAAAGGTACACATACTGTACTTGTCCCAGTGTTGCAATGTCAAGCACAACTACCTCACATCAAGTAGATTTTAGATTCAAATTCAGCTGATGACTTTTCTGTGTGGAGTTTGCATATATGTTTAGCTTCTTTCTGAGTACTACATCTTCCCTCCACGGTTCCAATGCATGCAATAAGGTTGACTTGGTTAAACTAAATTGATGATTGATGTAAATTTGAGTCTACCAAGTCACTAGGCTGGTGACCTACATAGGGTGTGCCCCATCTTGCCTCCATGTCATGTGACAGGCTGCATCTCTCCATGACCTTAATGGATGGATGGATTGGCCAAAGATAGATTCAGTAGGTAGCCTGGAATATACATTTTTTTGTGTTTTCAGATTGTTATGCTGCCCTGTGCTGACCAAATAAGCCAACAAGTATTCAAACAAACATAGTTATGTATGTAAACTCTTCTGTGAACCCTTTATCAATCTGAAAATGGTTATATTATTGTTTTCTCCATATTCCTCTCCATTTGTTAGTTATTCTTTGAATTCATTTGTGTGTACACATAGCCTCTTCTGAGCCAACTGCAGTTTTTTCTGCAGTGTGTGTGTGTGTGTCAGAGAGAGCGAGAGAGGGAGAGAGAGAGAGAGAGAGAGAGAGAGAGAGAGAGAGAAAGGGAGAGAGAGTGAGAGAGAGCGAGAGAGAGAAAGAGAAAGAGAAAGAGAGAGAGCAAGTGGACCACAGGCAGAGCTATCGATTGGTCTCTTCAAGGCTCGGGGATATAGATGAGCGTTACAAAACCACCATTAATTACAAATCACTTCTGCCATGAAAGTCGATTAGAGCAAAAAGCAGCAAAAAGTCTCTATCAGAAAAAGACAAGTGATTGGGCGTACACATTTCTCATCCAAAGATGTCTCTGATTTGGCAGGGCTACTTACTTTGCCCTTCATCTCCTGTGCTTTTACGTTATTGCGAGTCTTGTTTAATTAAAGTTGTTAGTGTCTTTTGTGAGCATTTGTTGGCACGGTCTTCGGCAATTAAATGTATAGACAAATTAATGCAGAGGAATGTCTTATCTATATCCAATAAGCATGTTCCAATGCCTTATCACTGAGCACATAATCAATACCTTGGATGCATGATGAATTATGGTCCATAATGGTGCATATATTTTAGCTCTTTTGAGCCATATGTAATGTGCACTAAAAGTGTTGCGGCACCATGACACAGTCATGAGCAGGTGCAGGATTTATGATGATCCGTAGGCAGGTTCACAGACGGTCCCTGTCAGCACCACTTGAGTGCGTCCTGGCTGTCTCAGACAGGTTGCAGTAGAGCCGTGCTTTGCATTAAAATGGCAAGCAACACTCTTTAAGTGTGTGTAATCTCTCCACTACATTATTTTTTTCTTTCATAAGGTGAAAAAAAACTGTTCCTATACCTTAAACTATGAATGCTTGCTGGCTCTCACCAACACTTTTTGTGTTCCTTAGTTATCACTTCGCTCTGCCCTCTATTTTCCAATACAGCATCAACCTCACATCCTAAACAGTTTTATAGTATTTTTGGAAATAGACAGCTGTCTATGATTGATGTTTGGTGTGTAGCTGTGTATGTAAGCGATTCCAATTCAACCGTGGAGTCTACTCTTCCTGGGTCTGACAGGCATGCCTGGGCACTCAGCGCTCTGCAGTGTCTTCTACTCTATAAAGCTGATTTCAACTACAACCATTTCAGAGGAGATGCACTGCAGTGGCTTGAAGCAAGCAGGCTAAACAGATCAACAGCTCTCTCTCTCTTTCTGTCCTGCACTTTCTGAGTCTTTTTTTTCGCTGTCTCTCAGCTTCATTGTGACACGGCAGAAGGAGTCATGGCTTGAATACCAACATGATAATTTCTTGACAGCCTCCCTTTGTTTGTCTGCTATCGTCATGATAAGATGATTTGCACTCATCTGGTTTGTTTTGTTTTGCTAGAGATGGCACAAATGTGTAAGCTTATCCTCTGTCTTATTTTGTCTTTCCACCACTTGTGATTTTCCTATATACCAGACCCTTTTGCAAACACAATAACATGCGCATGAGGGAGTTGGAGTGCATAAGATGATTATGAGAGGATGCCATGCAAAGCAGAAATGTGTCCAACCAAGCTAACACAGAACAATATATTAGGAAATAATGGTGCGTAAATGACTGGATACAATTGTGACAATGTGGTACTTTATTTTACAATAAAATGATAAAATTCATTCTGTCCATTATTCTGTTACTACTCTGTTTCCTTCCTATTAACATACTTGAGAGGGGCATGCAGAAGCTATTATTTTGTTAGTGACTAGTGACATAACTCCTGTGCAATATGAAATAATAATTAATGTACCACAGACAATTGGCTGCATTCAGAATTAACATGCTAGAGAGCATCTGGGGAGAAACCCAAAGATGACTCACAGGGAGATTAAACTGGGTCAAGACATAATTCTGCATACGCTTTATAAAAATCATTGCCATGCTATGTTGCTTAAGCTCTCTCCGGTCTCTACAATGTGTGGTGAACTGAGTAAAACACTAAAACAGGTGAGCAGCACCCTGAAAATGGCATAAATTTTGCTTGATAAGCCTGCACAATAGTCCATTAAATTACTCTGGGTCACAAAACAAAAGGGCTGCGAAAGAAGTTTGAAAAGCACTCTTGTGGATGGATAGAAATCTGGAGCACACTTGATAACAGTGCCAGACACATTACACACTGGGCTGCAGAATTGGACTGAGATTTGATATTTTGGCACACATAGTGCTCAGAATAAAGCCTATGTTTTCATAGAGCTAGCTTTCGCCTCGTTTCTGCTTCCAGGGATGGAATTGGAGTTAATTGTTGCCATGATGGTGTCAGGTGGCAGAATTGATCAGAGTCAAAGAATCATTCTCTGTAACATTACCTCTTGAGGAGAAAACACAAACTCAGTGAGAGAGAATGCTCTGTTTATGTGACATTTGACAACGCAAAAGCAGATCATTAGCTGGTTCTAGCAATCTCAAAATCAATAGGCCATATTCACATTAATCTCTCTATTAAGGTATCACTTCCAAATGAGCATATCAATGAGTGTCACTTTGTGATATGTCTTCCTTTCATGAAATTATATTCTAAAAGGCCATCATTTATAAACAGTGTAAATGTTTTGCAATTTTATCATAAAATAGAGTTTAAATAACATCTTAGAGAAAATATTGTTAAAAAATATATTAATAAATGAACATGCAAGTAAATATGATTTGTGCTCATTTCATTATAAAATAGTACCTCGAAATACATGTTTAATCAATTCCATGATTGAGCTCATAGGTCAAACAACTCATAAGACATCCATCCATTCATCCATCCATCCACCCATCCATCAATCCACTTGTAATTGTCTTGTCTACAGTCGGTTATCCGCCTTGTAGGTCACAGATCTGCTGTAGCCTATCTTAGTTGGCAAGGGAAAAAGGCAGGGCACACCCTGGACAAGACACCTTCTTGCCATGAGGCAACACCACTAGCTGCTACGCCACCATGCAGGACACATTTTAACATATTAAACTGAAAAGTATCCCCAACACTCATTAGTAAACTTTATGGATATCCAAGATTTTTGGTATGAACTGAGTTAATGGATGGAGACTAATCAAATTTTAGTCCTGTAACTTTGATTAGTCTCTGTGTCGTGCAGATTAATTCATCATTTCTACACTTCAGCACCAGTGGTCACTGTTGTATTTCTACTCCTCAGTTTATCACTTATTCAAGAAATCTACCTCCGGAAATGAGATTTGAACACTGTGTTACTGAAAATCCATGATGTGCAGAATTAGGGGTGCTATTCTGTAGACCATTATTTGAGGATGTTCACCTTCCCTCTCACCTCCAAAATTACATTTTACATAGATTAGTTGGACTCAACATTTTTGGGCTGTCTTTATAACAGTGTGCTATTGCTGCCTCAGGTATCTACAGTGGAGACGATGACTAAAATGTTAACATAAAAATGGGAATTATGATTGAAAATGTAGAAAAGTACTCAGTTAGCAAAAAAGAAGGATTTTCTAGAGACACAACCTGCACACCCTTAATGCCATGACTATGACAAAGATATAATTACTGGGTTCATGCAGAATATTTAAAGGGATTCATGAAGCCCATATTTAATGAGAATCTCCACTGGTGTGCAATCTGAAGGAAAGTTTACAGATGTTACCATCTGCTGTGTTTCACCCTGTTGTCTAGAGAGTATGATGACTGGAGAGAAAATATGTGTATTAAATAATAATACATTTAGATATGATGCTGGAAAGCCAGCCTCATTTACTTTAGATTTTCACACTGAATTTCTCAGAACAGGTGGCAAAAATCAATTAAGTCACACAAAGCAATTAAGTATGTGATATACTGGCTGGAAACATATGATAAGGTAACGATAGGTAATGTTATTTTCAGTACTCTGAAAATATTTTTTAACTTCTTATTTAAATGGCCAAATGATCATGCAACCCAGGTTTGGGATAAAGCAACTGTAGTCTTAACGCCAACATCCAATCATTTCTATCACAAGGCCAATAAAAATATGAAAAAAACAAACAAAAAAACCCCACTAAGATACACATCCACATTCAATTATGCGTGATGGAAATGTTTTAATTCCTTAAGATTGCATTCCTCATTCTTGTTTTAGTGAGATAGCTCCAAAAAGAGAAAGTAGCAACTAACTTACAAGTACCTTCATGAAAATGCTGTCTTGACATGTGTAATAACAGCATCAGCTCACTTATTGGCAAGAGTCAGATCCACTTTGAAACACAAATCTTTCCCAAACACTATGGGATGAACAATACTGCAGTGCAAGACCTGGCATTGCAGAAAGAACGGCTGGCACTCCTCGTTCATCATGTTGATTGGGAGATCAATTCACATTTGTGCTTTCCTTGGCTTCCCTTTAGGTATATTTCATGGCTGTGTCGTGAGGCAAATCTCAAGTTCTGCATTTTGCCTTCATGCAGACATTGAAATCAGCCAATCAGTTGCAATACAACAAGAAGCTTTTATTATGTCTAAAGTTTTAGAATGCATAAAAGGGACATTATCGAAGCCTGGTAATGTACAAACCTTTGCTGCAGTACCTTTCAGACCTTTCAGAGGGCAGTGTAGTTCTATGAAACAACCTGGCATGACCAAAGGGGAAAAATTATTGGTTTCCTGTAATTCTTCCGTCATTAAGTTCCTTATAGTGCCTGAATTACTTGCTGCATATATCAGTTTAAGTCAGTCATTTTGTGTACTGCTCACATTATACACAGGTATGGTGCATTGCTAGATTAATGCAGTCTGAAGTCTGACCTCATTCTTAGTTCCATTTTGCCATGCCCCATTCATGTTGAGATATTTGTTCTTCTGCAATTGAAATGTCACATAATTGCAAAAGTTTTAAAGAAAGAGACTAGCAGACTGTATGGTGAATTTTTGTATTTCTATAACAGAACAAGCAAATCATGGTATTCAGAGTCCAAATCTCCATTCACTTCCTAATACTATCACGGCTTGTTAAGTTATTCATTCTGCAGGGGGCTATGAAAGCTGACAGAGCAAGCTTAAGTTCATGTCTCCGGGCTCTGCCCTTGTCCACTTGGCTTCCTTTCTTGTCAAGGAGACTTAATTCAATGTGATAAGCAATCATCTGTGGGGTTAAAGTGCAACAAGTACGTTGACTTTTTTTATTCAACCTATAACCTTGAACTCAGGCTCTGTATGCCAGTTTGTATTTGTCAGATCTGTCATGATCAATCTTTCTACATTTGATTATATTTTTTTATAATGTAAAAACACATCAAATGTAAACTTATAATTCTGTCCTTATAGGTTATAGGTGATTAAGAAAATCAAACTTTTTTTTTGCATAAAAAAAGTAGAAGAAAGAATGACGGACTACACGAGACAGAAGCCAAGAAGCAGGTAACCATCTTCTGCACCATATGCATCCCTCTTTATTTGGGCCTATTCTGTCTTCTTTTCATTGAGAGCTTTAGATAACAGCTGGACTCCACCATAAAGAAAACTCCAACTGATATGTATTGAGATTTTAATTGTGGCAAGTTATTTAGCTCGCAGTCTTCCTTCAGGAGAGGGAACAAAAAGCCTGTCTGTTGTCCCTCTTTGCCTGCCTTGCAGTTGATAATAATCAATTGAGGGACAGACCTGCCAGCTATTGACTAAAAAGAGATGAATGACATTGCTCCCCAAAGGGTCTATTTGAATTTGACAGGCAGGAAGAAGGCTTTTCACTATCACATTGAAGGTAATACCAAGAGCTGATTGCTGGGCTATGAGCGGACCGAAATTCATGAAGGTTCAGACTGCAGGTGATCATCTGTAGCCAGTTCAAATCACTGCATATTACTTCAATTGAATACTTTTGCAGCTCTATTGTATCCATTTTGCAAAAGAGCTGAATCAATGACGCACTGAACTCGCAATGGTTAGTATGTGGAGCAAATGTCAGCACATGGAAAAAGACTCATCTGGCCCCTGGTGGGAGGCCTCCACACAATGGTTATTATCTCTTTAATATCATGCATATCTGCTTTAACATTTTCTTTCTGAGAAAGCAAAATTATTCAAATCCTGTCTCCTTTATTCATATACAAGCTTGCAGTCTCCTGTTTCATTCCATTTGAACTTTTGAAAACCAAAGCTATTGCTTACAGAACATATGTTTCTGCATTTTATGCTTCAGTTGTCTTTGAAATGATATAGCAGGTATTATCCATCCATCCATCCATCCATCCATCCATCCATCCATCCATCCATCCATCCATCCATCCATCCATCACTTATCCAGGGCCGGGTCGCGGGGGCAACAGTCTCAGGATGGATGCCCATACTTCCCTCTCCCCAGATACTTCCTCCAGCTCCTCTGGGGGGATCCCAAGACGTTTCCAGGCCAGCTGAGAGACATAGTCCCTCCAGTGTGTCCTAGGTCTTCCCCGAGGTCTCCTCCCGGTAGGATATGCCTGGAACATTTCCTAGGGAGGTGCCAAGGAGGCATGCGAAACACATGCCCGAGCCACCTCAGCTGGCTCCGCTCGTGGAGGACGAGCAGCGGCTCTACTCTGAGGTCCTCCCTGGTGACTGAGCTCCTCACCCTATCTCTATGGGTGCACCCAGCCACTCTATGGGGGAAACTCATTTCAGCCGCCTGTATCCGGGATCTTGTCCTTTCGGTCATGACACAAAGCTCATGACCATAGATGAGAGTAGAAACGTAGATTGACCGGTAAATCGAGAGCTTCGTCTTACGACTCAGCTCCTTCTTCACCTAGACAGACCTATACAGCAACTGCATCACTGCAGAAGCTGCACAATCCGTCTGTTAATCTCACGTTTGATCCTTCCCTCACTCGTGAACAAGACCCCAAGATAATTAAACTCCTCCACTTGGGGCAAAGACTCTCCACCGACCTGAAGCGGGCACACCACCCTTTTCCGGTTGAGAAATTGGCCTCGAATTTAGAGGTGCTGATCCTCATCCCACTCACTTCCCACTCAGCTGTAAACCCTCCCAGTGCACGTTGGAGGTCCAGGTTTGATGAGGCCAACAGGACAAAATCGTCTGCAAAAAGCAGAGAGGAAATTTTTTGGTCCCCAAACTGGATTCCCTCCGGTCCTGGCTGCGCCTAGAAATTCTGTCCATAAAGATTATGAACAGAACCGGTGATAGAGGGCAGCCCTGCCAAAGTCAAACATGCACATGGAACAGGTCTGACTTACTGCCGCCAATGTGAACCAAGCTCTGGCTTTGGTCATAAAGGGACCGGACAGCCCTCAGCAAAGGGCCCCGGATCCCATACTCCCGAAGCACTCCCCGTAAGGTACCACGACGGACACGGTTGAATACCTTCTCCAGATCCAAAAAAACACATGTGGACTAGTTGGGAAAATTCCCATGAACCCTCAAGCACTTGATGGAGTGTAGAGCTGGTCCAGTGTTCCGTGACCAGGACAAAAAACCGCATTGTTCCTGCTGAATCCGCGGTTTGACTATAGGTTAAATCCTCCTCTCCAGTACCCAGGAATAGATTTTCCCCGGGCGGCTGAGGAGTGTGATCCCCCTATAGTTGGAACACACCTTTTGGTCCCCCTTTTTGAAAAGAGGGACCACCGCCCCGGTCTGCCAATCCAAAGGTACCGCCATGCGATGTGACAGAGACATGTCTCTGTAAGACCTCACTGACAGAGGGTTCTGCCAGTCGTTCCCAACAGACTCTCAAAACACATTTGGGCCTGCCAGCAGATCCAGCTCACCACCAGGTGGTGATCAGTTGACAGCTCTGCCCCTCTCTTCAACCGAGTGTCCAACACATGTTGTCGGCGGTTTGATGATATGACAACAAAGTAGATCATTGCCCTCCGACCAAGGGTGTCCTGGTGCCATGTGCACATATGGACATCCCAAACAAGGTGTTCGTTATGGACAAACTGTGAATAGCACAGAATTCCAATAACAGAACACCACTCGTGTTCAGATCGGGGAGGCCGTTCATCCCAATCACCCCTTTCCAGGTCTCACTGTCATTGCCCACGTGACAATTGAAGTACCCAAGGAGAACAATAAACTCCCCATTCTGAGCACTATTCAGTCCCCTACCAGGGACTCCAAGAAGTCCGTGTATTTTTCACTGCTGTTTGGCCAGTAGGCCGAAACAACAGTGAGACACCTGTCCCCAACCGAAAGGCGCAGGGACGTGACCCTCTCATTCATTTGGGTGAACCGCAAAAAATGACAGCTGAGCTGTGGGGCTATAAGCAAGTCCACACCAGCCCACCGCCTCTCACCCTGGGCAACACCAGAAAAGTGGAGAGTCCAGCCCCTCTCAAGAGTTTGGGTTCCAGAGCCCAAGCTGTGGGTGGAGGTGAGCCCGACTATATCTAGTCGGTACCTCTCATCCTCCCTCACAAACTCTGGCTCCTTTCCCCCCAGTGAGATGACATTCCATGTCCCTAGTGTTAGACTCTTTGTCTGGGGATTGGGTTGTCGAGCCACATGCTGACGACTGCCACCCAATCCATACTGCACCCGTCCCCTACGGTTTCCTCAGCACACGGTGAGTCCACTGGAGGTTGGGCCTGCGTCATCCTTTCGGGCTGAGCCCCATTGGCAGAGGCCCGGCCACCAGGCGCTCGCAAACAAGTCCCAACCCCGGGCCTTTATGGATGTAGTGAAAGAGGACATGAAGATAGTTGGTGTGAGAGAAGAGGATGCAGAAGACAGGGTTAGATGGAGGCAATTGATTCGCTGCGGCGACCCCTGAAGGGAAAAGCTGAAAGGAAAAAAAGAAGAAACCGCTATGTTTGACGAACCCAAAACGGCTCCGTAAGTGAAAGACATGGGCAAATGTGAAGAGCAGAGGTAGTTCAGCTAGCGGCCCGAACATACAACTTACAATTGTGTGACTTGCCTTGCCCATACTGGCCCATACTCATTATTCACAGATATGGCCAACCAGACTGCCGGATTATAAGGTGCACCGTGGGTTTATGAGAAAATTATAGGCTTTTAGGTGTGCCTTATAGTGTGAAAAATACTGTACATATTTTACTTAACATTAAAACTAATGTCTTGCTTAACTTGTGTTGTGAATATAATGAAGTTTCTTTAAACATGTCCTTGTTACCTTTAAAAATATCTATTGGAGATTGACAAACCATTTCAACAGGGATTCTATTGATGCTAACTGAATGTCTGCTCCCAAATTAAAGGAAACTATATAAAAATGTAATTCCTGAAATAATCAATTAACAAATTGAATCAAGCATAAATTACAAGACACATTTTTGATCCTCAAAATATGGACAAAAGGAAAACCTTATGCATGTTTACATTAAATCCCTCACTATTTTCACAATGGAAAAACAAATCTAAGCAAACTAATAAGTTTGAATGGTTCTCTTGGTTCTCCTACCATCCTTGAGAAAAAAAAAAAAAAAAAAAGTTTGAATGGTTCTCTTGGTTCTCAAACCCATCCATCCATCCATCAATCCATTCTCTTCCGCTTATCCGGGGTCGGGTCGCAGGGGCAGCAGCTTAAGCAGGGAAGCCCAGACTTCCCTCTCCTTAGCCACTTCGTCCAGCTCCTCCGGGAGAATCCCAAGGCGTTCCCAGGCCAGCCGGGAGACATAGTCTCTCCAGCGTGTCCTGGGTCGTCCCCGGGGCCTCCTCCCGGTAGGACGTGCCCAGAACACCTCACCAGGGAAGCGTCCAGGAGGCATCCTGACCAGATGCCCGAGCCACCTCATCTGGCTCCTCTCGATGCGGAGGAGCAGCGGCTCGACTCTGAGTCCCTCCCGGATGACCGAACTTCTCACCCTATCTCTAAGGGAGAGCCCGGACACCCTGCGGAGGAAACTCATTTCGGCCGCTTGTATCCGGGATCTCGTTCTTTCGGTCGCGACCCATAGCTCATGACCATAGGTGAGGGCAGGAACGTAGATCGACCGGTAAATCGAGAGCTTTGCCTTTCGGCTCAGCTCCTTCTTCACCACGACGGACCGATACAGAGTCCGCATCACTGCAGACGCTGCACCGATCCGCCTGTCGATCTCCCGTTCCATTGTACCCTCACTCGTGAACGAGACCCCAAGATAATTGAACTCCTCCACTTGGGGCAGGATCTCATCCCCAACCTGGAGAGGGCACTCCACCCTTTTCCGACTGAGGACCATGGTCTCAGATTTGGAGGTGCTGATTCTCATCCCAACCGCTTCACACTCAGCTGCGAACCGCTCCAGTGAGAGTTGGAGATCACGGCTTGATGAAGCCAACAGCACCACGTCATCTGCAAAAAGCAGAGATGCAATACTGAGGCCACCAAACCGGACACCCTCAACACCTTGGCTGCACCTAGAAATTCTGTCCATAAAAGTTATGAACAGAATTGGTGACAGAAGGCAGCCTTGGCAGAGTCCAACCCTCACTGGAAACGAATCTGACTTACTGCCGGCAATGCGGACCAAACTCTGACATTGGTCGTACAGGAACCGAACAGCCCTTATCAAGGGGTCCAGTACCCCATGCTCCCGAAGCACCCCCCACAGAAACTCCCGAGGAACACGGTCGAACGCCTTCTCCAAGTCCACAAAACACATGTAGACTGGTTGGGCAAACTCCCATGCCCCCTCAAGGACCCTGCGGAGGGTGTAGAGCTGGTTCACTGTTCCAGGGTTCTCCTACCATCCTTGAGAAAAAAACAAAACAAAACAAACAAAAAAACCCCCCCCAAAAATAAACTCCTCCAAAATCTTGAACCAAATTCATATATTTCACATTCAACAAACATTTTCACTAGGCGGTTTCATGCTGGGTTTCTGAGTGTACCTATTTGCCATTGTGTGCTGAGAGAAAACAGGAAAAGAACCATCTAGAGAAATAAAACACATGTCAATATTTTCCTAACATATCTGAGTCATGATTAATTGTACGACCCAAATGCAAAGCACGGCAGGCAAGGGAAAACAAGGAATTTATTTAACAAGGAATATTGCAAGATGGTAGACCAGATGACCACACTGAGCTGGTGAATTGACAGGAGGTAGATAGTAGAGGCAGGCAGGCGGGCTGGAAGGGTAACAGGCAGCAGACTGGAATTGGTAACATGAAGAAAACAGAGTTAGCAAAAGTCAAGGGCTTAGTAACGAGAGCCACGATGCTGATACTGACTAGCAGTACAAATGAACTGGCGATAAATGGTGGGAAGCTGGTCCTCATGAAGGTCTGCAGATTGGATATGGAAGACAGGTGTGCCACTCTGCTGCTAGGAATGGCCACGCCAGGGTAGGTTGGACCCGGGTGTGACACAGAAGACGAGAGAGAGAAGGAGCAACCGCAAATCCTGAGCCAATTAAACAGCTGATATATATACATAAAATATACAGTGTATATATATATATTGCCTTTCAGAGACATTCATTAGTACATGCCACTGAGTTTGAACTCCTGTTTGATTCGGTATAGTCAGACATGTCTTCATAATCACAAAGTGATCGTTTCAGCTTGCATTTTTTGAAAATGAATTATACAAATCACGCTTATTTTCCACATTTGATTCTTACCATGAAGATTGTGTTTGAAGTCCCTTAATTCTAATTGCAATTCTGCAGACACACAAACACATGGAACACCTTTCCTGGGTAATAATGCTTGTCCTCGCGGTTAATGCTTTCCAGGAACCACACATGATTAACGAATTCCGCGATAGAATGATAATCTATTTATCTTATTATTTACGGTACTTTAAACATTTATGAACCGTCCCCATACTGATATTAAACCACCTTCTTTCTGCATTACCTTGTACCACATTCTTCGACTGTTTAAAGCACTTTTGTGTCTCACGGAAGTCCAAGACTCACGGAACGTAGTGCATTTCCGGATGCTGTCAGCAGTACAATGCGTGTACAGTATCACATGACTGCTTGCCAAAAATCTGCAGTGGGCTGAAGGTGAAGTCGCGAGCGTTGATGCACAAATGTGCAAGGGCGCACTGTAATTGCAAGTCTAAACCAAAATGTTCTTGGTGTTCCTAATTGGATTTGTCACTTGTGAGTGATAGATGACTAATTTTCTCCCATCATTACTGACAGTATCACTCTAACCTATTCGAAGACAGCCACTGTGCATGGAGTTGGAAAAACAACTCTCAGAAAGCAAGATACCAAAGCTAAAGGTCTCCCATGTATTTTCAAAGGAAACAATATCTAAGTATGCATATTCTCCCCTGAAGCAATGTGTGTCCTCTGCTTGTTGTTTTTGTGACAGTTTGTGAAAATGTGAGAGGCGTAATCAGGCTGCAGTGTGCTATTTTTTTTTCCAAGGCTGATGAGTAAGAATTCACTGGTGCTGCAAGACAATTAGTTCCAAATCCAAAAGACTAATTTAAAAAAAATGCATAGACAAGGTTTCCAGTCCCCTTATAGCAATTGTGCTGTCCTCCTTTTTAATCTCTAATGTAAGGGGCAAATAGACATTAATCAAAGTTCACAGTGACTTCCTGCATTTTATTATACCGAATGGACTGTAGAAAGCAGGCATGCATGAAATAGCTTTTATTTTCACAGTATGAAACAGTGTGAGTGTGGGTATAAAGGTGAACACATGTTATAAATGACATGCTGAGACTCAGGCATGGAGTGACCTGTGGATACAAAACAAAATCAACAGCTACAATGCACTTAATAGAAACAATGAATATGGGGTTGTATAGAGAACAGAAATTTTTTTCCCTTCTGACCAGAGCTGCACACATCCCAAGATGCTCATTTCCATCATGATCCATTTCTAGGATAATAATTACTTGGCTAATACAATTTAATCCAGCTCTTGAATCCTCCTCTGACAGGAAGCACATGCCAGGCAAAATGACGCTGGAGGTGT
This sequence comes from Antennarius striatus, assembly GCF_040054535.1. Taxonomy (NCBI): domain Eukaryota; kingdom Metazoa; phylum Chordata; class Actinopteri; order Lophiiformes; family Antennariidae; genus Antennarius; species Antennarius striatus. Next base: position 16,833,726 of record NC_090779.1, on the reverse strand, counting down.
TGCTTCATTACATGCAATGTGCATAATGTTAACTGGCTAAGATTGCCCCTCCGTCCATCTATCCATCCATCTTCTTGTAGACTAGACGATCAGTCATCTCGTCTACGGCAGACTCAGGTCATGAGTCTGCTGAAGCCTATCCCAGACAACCTTTAGTAAAAGGTGGAGTACACCCAAGATAAGATGCCAGCTCATCACAGGGCCACGTGAAATACAAACAACCACTACACTACACTACACCCAGAAAATTTGGTATGACCAATTCTCCCAAGATGCATGGCTTTGGAGGTGGGAGGAAGCCAGAGAGAATCAGAAAGAAAGAAAAAAACACAGAAATTAAACAAACCAGAACCTTCTTGCTGTGAGGTGACAGCGTTACTCACATCACCACCATACCGTAAATGCATTAAAATTTGCAAATGTCTTAACTTTTTAGTGTTGTTGTTATGAGTGTGCTGAGTTTGCTGAGTATGAGTTTCGATTGGACTGATCACCGTGACAATTGGACTGTTCACCGTGACATTTGGTTAAAACAAAAAAAAGAATCCCTAGAGTTTTGTTGGGCTCCCAGTATAATTCAGTTGTTCACAATTACGGTTGGGCGGCACAGTGGCGCAGTGGTTAGCGCTGCCGCCTCACACCACGGTGGAACAGGGTTCGAGTCCCGCTCTGTGCGGAGTTCGCATGCTGTCTGTGTGGGTTCTCTCCGGGTTCTCCGGCTTCCTCCCACCTCCAAAAGCATGCGCTTCAGGCTGATTGGCCGGTCCCAAATTGACTGTAGGAGTGAGTGTGTGTGTGAGTGATTGTTTGTCTCTATGTGGCTCAGCGGTACACTGTCTTGCCCGGAGTGTCCCCCGCGTCACGCGACCTGTGTAAGCGGATTAAGCGGGTTAAGAAGATGACTGACAATCAGGGTTAGACAGTATGTCATAAACTGTATTTCTACCCAGCATGAAGAGCATTTTTATCCCAGCAAGTCTTTGACATACACAGACATACCCTCCTTTCATATTGATCTTCACACTGATGTGAAGACTTGCCTAGATTAGGCAAGTTAGAATGACAATTGAAATTGTGATTTTTCAAGTGAAAGCAAAACAATGCCTGCAAATCAAATTTGACAAAAAAATATTCTTTTCACACATGCCCCTACCAACAAGGGATTTTTATTTATGAATAATACCCCAGGAATTTAATTAGACGTGGTTTCTTGAGGTGTTGTTACATTCCAGGCCCCTGGAGTGTAAGACTTTTGTGGTTTAGAGCCAAGTGTCTCAGAAACTGTGGGATGCTTTGCCATGAGGTTTTGTCTGAACATTCATGTTTGATTTGATCTTTTTTGTTGATCCCACCAACATTAGCTGCACTTGAATTTAGTGTTAATGAGATTAGATTTAGTGTTATTTAGGTGGCCTAAAAGAACTGTCTGTAGGCTCATACTTTATCTCTTGATGCACTACTAAACACACTTAAAAAGTGCTGTTACATATTTAAAAAAATATTTTAAAGTAGCCAACAAATAAGCAGCTCCCTGACTTTAATATTTGGAAATGATTCCTCCCTTTGAAAGATATTTTACTTCAAGGCTTGGACTTTTTATCCATGCCTTTATACTCAGTCCCATTTATCCATTTTAGGCACTGATCAAAACTGCTCCCTTTTTTTTGGCTTTAACTCCTCCATGAAAAATGAATACCCTTATACAACTTTGGAATGTCATGGGTAATTGCTTCTTGAAAGCTCACCCTATTTTTTCCTTTTTGTTGTTAATACACATGTAAATGGATTTTTTTTAATCATGTGACCAAACCATGTGACATTCAGTTGTTGCTTTGCGTAGCTGACAACAGAGGGCAGAGAGATCTTTGTGGACACCATTTAGGCTTCAACAGTGCCAGCTGCATACTGGCAAAGAGAGACCAGAATCAGGCCTATTGGGAAGCTAAGCTGTGCTGATAGTGCAGATGAATCAGTTTCTGGTGTGTTCATTTGTGTTGTTGTGCAGAGGGCTGTGCATGAATGTACCCTGAGTTGGTCAAAGGAGCAGGGTTGATAATGTTATTCCTTCCCTATTTGCTGCTGTTGCATGTTCATTTCCACTGCAATTACACTGCTGGTGTGCATAGGAAGCAATGGTAAATGAATTAGGCAATGACATGTTGTCGAGTGGGACTGGATGAGGGAAAGTGGAGCAGTCTCTAAACATTTTAATGAGGGAGACGTTTTGCTGAAGACAGGGCTCTGCTAATGGAATTTGAATTTGATTATAGAAGAGCACACACATACACACACACACACACACACACACACACACGCACACACACGCGTGCACACACACACTCGCACGCAGGCACACACACACACACACACACAAACTCAGTACAATGTTTGTCCTCCAAATCTTGATCTATTTACAGTATTTATCATCAAGACACTAGGAGAGGCGTGCACCATATGTATACGCGTAAGTGTAATTTTATGACATACCTAATCATGCTAATCCTTTAAACTATTTTGTAGTCAATTTGCAACAGATGCAATATAATAAATTTTCTGGATGGCTCACTGCACCTGTTGATAGCCCCAATTTTTTTTTTTCATCAATTAAAAAATCAGAAAGATACACACAAACCCCACACACACACAAACACACACATGGAGATTATTTAAGAGTACTAGCATCCTATAATATTAACATTGTTGCAACTACAACAATAAATATGGTGATAGTTAGAGGAGGCAGTGATAAAACACTGAGTAAGTTCCATGTCACTTTTTTCTTCTTCTATTTGTACACATTTATCATGCCTTGTTGAAATTTAGCTACACTGCCCTGAAAATATTTCTTCTGCTAGGCCAACACTATTAATGCAAAACATACTGTATATGGAAGGCTCTATCCATTTCCTCTGGGAGTTTCTCTGTAGAATACATGTAATGTTTTAAATTTTACTAGATTCAAAATCTGAGATTCAACAATTTAACTAAGAATTTTTAAACAGCTGGTTTATCTTTTTGTCCAAATTAAATTGATTTTGTTTTCATAAATTCCAAAACAGCCTGTGGATTAGATGGTTGTCTTGACTTTTCTATATTATAGTCTTATATTTCTACAAGCGGGAACCCAACCAAGCGCACCCAACATAGTCAAAAATCAACGTGGTGACGTAACGACTTTATGTTGGCAAATCATGGATTGCTGGGCGGGCATTGCGAAGCCGTGGATGAATGTTAGCAGGCTTACTGGAAAAAGAAAGCTAACTAATCGTGAGATTGGGAAAGGAACTAACATTAAAGGAAAAGGCACCTGTCAAAACAGCAAGTGGAAAATAAATTTTAGAGAAGTGATATTTCTGTTAGCAGACTACATGAACTGCATGTAGTTACTCAAAGACCGTTTTTGTCAGATGTCCGAAGAGCAGTTTGTAAACTACATCCATTGTCCCATTCCAAACAGAAACCATGGATGGACAGACTGTTCGTGCTAGCCAGCTAATGTCACTCAGAATTTGTTGCCGTTTTCTGTGTTGTTCCTGCTCTTTGAACTCCCTGCTCAAAAACATGAAAATTGTTGGTACAGTTATGACACTCTAAAATTATGTTAACTGGGAAGTCCATATATAGCTATTTATTCTCCTAACATAGCAGATGCCTTAGTTCATATTGTACATGTGATTCCTTCTGGCAGATGTGCCGTGATTGGTTGGGCATTGGGCACTTGATTGACAGGTAGTGGGTGGAGTTGGTGACAGCGTGACAGCATGAGACTTCTTCAAGTGAGCTTATTCAAGTAAATAGGGGGGGGTGTTTTTATTTTTTTAAAGTGATCAATTATCAAAGGTTATCTCATTTCTTGTTAACTAAGACACATCTGGGATGCAAGGTGAGCAAAATTCTATAGAAGAATTTTAATTTCAAAACTGTGAGTTTTCTGGATGTGGATCACTTGATGCATGAGTCACAGGGGGTGTATTTGTTCTTAACAGAAGTACTGGTATTTGGGACTCCAACTCAACTTAGTGATAAGATCCCTGGTTCACAAGCTGGTTATTGACACAATAACAGACATACAGTAGGTCACATAATATGTTTTAATATAGCCCTCTATTTTAAAGAGTATTCAGTTAAACATTAAAAGTTGACAGCCATGGAATGCAAATAACCATAGATTTGTCATTCACCAGCGTTGTCTGTGGTTAAAGTGGAAGGGTCATGTGACCCCAGTTGTGGAATCTGCTCCAAATCAGTAGAGGGACATGCAAAAAATTTTCAGTTGGGTTTTATAGAGGAGAGTGTGATTAAAACTACGCATAACAGCAACTGAGATTGTTCATAAATCTTTCAGTCACTAAGCTTATAATGAATAAATAAGAAATAGCGAACAATGACTCTGATTATTTTTTCATTCATATTCAGAGACCTAGGATATACCCACAACCTGGTCGTAATGGCGTTTTAACAACTTTGGATACTCAAGAAAAAAAGCTTTAAGGTTATTGCGCTCTCTGTTATTTTTGGTTGGAGTCAAATATGCTACTCAGACCCCAGAGAACTATTTTATATATAGTAATGTGAAATCCACCTGTCCAACTGCCTGTTAAATACTGGTGCCCTGATACGGTTATGTGCATAGAAAGTAGCAAGCCACAGAGGATGGGGAGGGAGAAGGAAGGATGGATGTTTGATGGAGGCAGGAAAGAGAGACTGACAGCCTATATATCTATCTATATATCCTATCATCAACCCATATAAGGGTTGATGATAGGATATATAGATAGATATAATCTATTGCATAATAAGTCTCCATTTTCATGTTTTAACCCAGTTGTCCTCCTTTCAGAGTAGCAGTGCCTCTCTCAGGGTAAAAAAGACTGACACAAGCTGTTTGGTGAGACCACACAGGTTAATCAGGGTCTCCTTCCATCATTCATACGAAGCACACATTTATAAAGATGCACAAAACAGGGGACTATGGTACATATTCTTCATGTAGACGCAGTTAAAACAATTTATTTTCCCTGACTTATGTCATATTGTATAGCACGAAATTTACATCACAATGTCCTGGTGTAGCTCATCTAGATGCCATTGAAAGCGCTAGTCCAAACACAGTGTTGATTTGTGTATTGATTTACTTTCTTAACATACGTCTTATCTATATTAATTTTCCACCACTGTCAATGAACAGGAACATTTGCTTCAGCATGTACTGACACAGCCTCAGGGATGTTGTGATTAATGCATTCCACTTAGCTTGTTCTCTACACTCTACAGACATGTTTTTTTGAGAGGCGCAGTCACATCATTCAAATTCATGTCTTCGTTTAATAATGTATCATATGAACGTACTACATTATAGGTGCTTTGGGACTGCAGCTATCCATTCAAACTAAAAGATTTAATAATAAATACAGACCTGTGAATGCACGCAATCTAACCAACTAGCTGTGGTGGGGGTGCAGAAAAAGGAGGAGGGCACAACACTTGCTGTGAGTTTGATGGCATGCATCATTGAAGATGACAAAATGCAAAAATTGTTTAAGAGGACCTTATTTAATATTTATGAAACTTGGTTTTCAAGGAGGACATAGACAGGAAGATCCATCAATGCATCGTAAAATACAGAAATATTAAAGTATGAATATTTAGTATTGTTTGCTGTGCAGAATGCTACCGACAGTAGCGCTCCACAGAACTTAATTTTAATACTATCAGTGATTTTTAAAGCAATGCTATTCTTCTTCATTCTGTTTGAATGCATTAATTGCAGGCAGCATTCCCTGATTTAAATATTTCCTTGAAATAGTGTCTCAACAAGCCCAGTAGTTTCTAGATAAATAGATTGTCATAATACCTTTTCTCATGGTGCAAACACTTGAAGATACTCTGCAAAAACTCATCAACAAACATGAACAAATTGACATTGGGAAAGTGGGAACAATAGTGTTTACAAGCGCTCAATTAGAGAGATTAGTCAACCTCTCCAAGGTCACCAAAAACAAAGGCATGCTCGTGTAGAATAATCTCTCTAACTCAACTCTTAATTACCTCATGAATATCTGAGGACTAAAGGGCATTTACATGGGCCATGGCTCATAGAAATGTCAGTAGGGTTGTGATAAAATATTGCCAATCCTATTTCTCAGATTCTTTTTAAATCTACACTTGTAAACCATTTCCTGTAAATGTACCAATTTTATTTAACTCTGATGGTTTGTCTTTGTTAAGGCTAACTTGCAATCAACATCAGGCAACATCATGCACAATCTGCCACACTGATATGGCTGCAGCTACAGTACACCTTTCTGTTTTGAGCCTGCCAGCATACTGTTTTGTTGTGATTGGGAAGCCCACACTGATGCGCGGCCTGGCTGTCTTAAGGTTATGTGAGCAGGTATGGGGGCGTATTTGCACAGAGAGAGAGAGAGAGAGAGAGAGAGAGAGAGAGAGAGAGAGAGAGAGAGAGAGAGAGAGAGAGAGAGAGAGAGAGAGAGAGAGAGAGAGAGAGAGAGAGAGAGAGAGAGAGAGAGAGAGAGAGAGAGAGAGAGAGAGAGAGAGAGAGAGAGAGAGAGAGAGAGAGAGAGAGAGAGAGAGAGAGAGAGAGAGAGAGAGAGAGAGAGAGAGAGAGAGAGAGAGAGAGAGAGAAAATGAGAGATAGGAGCCATAGTCAGACAGCTGTCCCTGAGTGATGCTGCTCTGCTCCCACAAGTACCCTGTCAAATCCAAATGAGAAATTTCAGACATCCAGTGAGGTAGCTCTTGAGACTAGAAATCTCTTCCCACCACTTCTGTGTCCTTTTTTGGACAATAACTTTAAAAGTTGCTTGGCTGACCTTCAAAGAGTCCAAAAAAATATTGAATTCCTTCCTGAGCATGTGTTAAGTTGATTGGTAGATGAAATAGTGTGAAAACAGATTCTGTTTCAAGATAAAAGTGGTGACTTGTCCTTTGACTTCTATGCTTGTGCTTTGAACTGTGGCTTCGTTGTACCACTTTTAATGATTAATGTCTAACATTTGCTAATGTGGGGGTATGCATGTGAGCATGTTTCTGGTGTGTCTGAATTAATGATATGATCCCAGCAAAGACCACAGCCTCTCTAATGGTTTGATTTCTAGTTCTTTTCAATGTAGTACCATATAAAAGGTCATTAGCAAAAGGCTTCGACAATATACCTATTATAAAATGTGGAAATACCCTCAGATCTTAATTCATTATTGATGGACAGGAATATCCTAACATTTAAGATGTTTTAAGTACGAACAAGGTGTATAAACAAACAAATCATTGTGAGTTAAATATTTGTACTGCAGCACACAGACATTGACACATTGGACAGGGTTAACATACCCCGATATAAACCTGTAGTTCTGGGTTGACTCACCCTGAACTTGGAAAACCAGGGATTTCAGTTTTACAAATGCTTTTCAGGCTTAGTTTTTTAACCCAGAGTAAGTTGACCTGCAATTTAACAGGCGCGCCAACTCTATAAAAAGCCATCATCAATGGAGCCCCGATTCGACGATTCACCATGACGACAGACGATATGTGCACCAGGCATGCGCTCCTATCTCATGATGCCGAACAACAGAGTGAATTCCAGTCCTCCTTTTGAACTTCTCCAACCACCCATGCGATGCTTTAAACTCCTTAAACTTCCTTTTGTTTTAATAACGTGTCGATTGTAGATGCATTGCGGCCATATTCTGTGCCTCCCCCTACATTTTTATTATTGCCCTACATTACTCTTGAAGATCATCAAAAAGTTTTGTCCTAAACACTCCTCAGTTGGACTGAATCATTTCATTTAGTATGAGGTACCATGTTGCCACATCACGTGGACCCATGTGTGCTGAACATCACACACTGACAACCGGACTGGTGTTGGCATTGTTTTTGCTGTATTGTTTGTGTCATCCCTCAGCTCTGGACTCTCTTCTTCTTCATCTCCCCCAGAGAGGAGTTGAGCAGTTTAATGGCTCGGGGGATGAAGGAGTTTTTAAGTCTGTTAGTCCTGCATGTTGGGAGGCGTAGCCTCTGACTGCTCAGGCTTCTCTGGTTGTTGGTAACGGTGTGCAGAGGGTGGCTGACATTGCTGATGATGTCCAGCACTTGCCCAAAGTTCTCTTCTCTGCCACTGTTGTCCAGCTTCATCCCGACCACCGAGCTGGCCCGCCTGGTCAGCTTCTCCAGCGTGGAGAGGTCCCCGTTAGTTATGCTCCCTCCCCAACACACCACAGCGTACGACAGGACGCTGGTGACGACAGACTGATAGAACATCCGCAGGAGCTTTTTGCAGATGTTGAATGCCCTCAGCCTCCCCAGAAAGTACAGTGGTACCTCTACTTACGAAATTAATTGGTTCCGGAAGAAATTACGTAAGTAGAAAATTACGTAAGTAGAGACGCGTTTTCCATGCAAATGCCCTAATCCGTTCCAAGCCCACAAAATTTCCGACATAAATGTTTTATAAAGCATAAAAATGCATCAAAACATGTATCAAATACATGTTACGATTAGATTATTACACAATAAATGCAAGTTGTGCATAACGTAAAAAAACAAAGAATAGAGTAAAGAATAATAATGACGGTCATTTACCTTTTAACTGCCGTCCCCATTGTTTTTTTTGCCCTCTTTGGTTCATGTGCTCCTATCTCACGATGCCGAACAGAGTGAATTCCAGTCCTCCTTTTGAACTTCTCCAACCACCCACGGAATGCCTTAAACTCCTTAAACTTCTTTTTGTTTTAATAACGTGGCGATTGTAGATGCGTTACGACCACATTCTTTGGCGAGATCAACCAAACGCATCCCTTTCTCATGCTCTTCTATTATCTCTTGCTTTGTAGGGCCAAAAAAAACTCTTTTCTTCACCTTTTCTTTTCCTCTTTTCTCCGTCACTGTCTCATGGTCCATAGTGAATACGTACTCAAAAAAGTTATTATATTTGCGCAAAACTATCAGACAACCTCACGGGTCGAGTGCCGAATGCCGAGACACTCCATAAGCACCGTTCAAGTTCCACACAGAAGTGGAGTGGCATCACTCTTAGCCAATGGGATGCCAGGAAGATCTGACTGAGGCTGTTGACATATTTTAACATTTCCTTGATTCTGTAAATGTGAAAAAAAGTAAGTCCTCCACAGTGATAGTCTCTCATCGCTTAATTTATCATGGCCACTTTCTCATACAATTTATTAAAAACAGTTTCCAATATATGGCAGCATCATTGTTGCATTACAACAATCTTCAGAATATTGTTCTGAACTGCTAGGCACACCTGAAGGAGTCTGATCCAATAATCTGTGCCCATTCAAACAAGAAAGCTTCAGAATTGACTGTTTAAAGTAAAATGGTCTTTCATGCCACTGACTCAATGCTAGGACATGTGTTGGTTGTGTAAATTATTAAACAGACTGATAAATCATTGATGTTTAAACTCTACTAATTGGTGAGATAAGTGTCCAGTCAGTCATATCAGTGCTGACAGCAGGTATGTACTCTATCTAATGAACCTTTGCAGAGTCTGCAATTTTCAAACATTAGTCATTCATTGTGTAAATACTACTGTATATGTAAATCCACACATATTGATATTGAATACACTCACTAAGACCCATCTAAAAATTGTGAGTCTGACACAATGTTTAAGCTATTTATTTCTGGAAAGAAAACGGGCATGCATTTACAATGGAAAAAAAAAAGCAATAGCAACATTACAAATAATCACATCTACGGGAACTAGACATTGTTGTAAGAGTACATCCATACATCCACTTTTGTGTAGACGAGACATTGTCATTTTCATACACAGCCGCTTCTTCTGCTCTGCGCATCACGGGTGTTGCTTGAGCCTCTCCCAAATGACTATGGGACAGAGCACGGGTATGCTCTGGAAACGCTGTCAGTACATCGCTGAGCCACATGAAAGACAAATAACACAGTCAATTCAGGACCTACCAATTCACCTAAGCTCTATGTTTTTGGTGGTGGGAGGAAGCCGGAGAACCTGGAAAAAACCCAGATAGACTTTCAGACACAAAGTAGTTGTAGCTCAGTGAACTCTTCCAAAACTCACTAAAGGGTTAAAACCACATTTCATCATGCAGATTTAAGTATACAGTAAATTTAACAGGAATTTCCTATATGAAACATGCATTAATTGCTCCAAACACTTTAATTGCTTATTCATTAGTAAGATGTTTTTAAACACATTACAAATTTTAGAATCATTATGGGCCATGGATGAAATTGGGTGCAGCATCTTTCAGCTTGTACCAAATTCACATATTTTACATTTGTTTGTTCCTCAATTATCCTTCACTATATTTACTCATTGTTTGGCAAAGACTCCACATCGCATCCACTGCTTAAACTCTATGTGCTTGTCTCATTATGCAGATGCTGAAAATTAACACCCTGTCTCCCAATTAGAGAGAGAAATGTGATAAAAGGACTTCTTCTGGCAATGAGTTAATTAGTTGATCTTACCCAGGAGACCCCGTACCTTGGGGTAAAATTACCATGTGCCATTAATTTACATATGATTGAGATTAAATACATATTTTATGAAATACAATTGAGATGCATTGTTGCATGTGTAGTTTCCTTCTGTGTTTTTTTCTATGTGTCTTTCTCTTCGTCGCATGTGTCAGTATATCTTCTGCTATAAGGCGTGGCTGGCCACACTCCCTCACCATGATAATCCCTGCCTCATCTTCTCTGCACACCTATATCGCATTAGCTCTTCAAGATACTATAAAGACGGCAATCATTCTTCCTGTGTATGTTAAAATGCCAGTTTCCCTTTGTAGTAAACCTGAAACTCCAGAAAGATTTTCTGAAACTCCTTGCGCTTTCTGAGCTGTTTCATCTGACCTTTGCTAATTTTTGATTTTGTTTTGATTTTTGCTGTGTTGTCATTCACACATAACACTGGTTTTAGTTTTTCAGTCACTTTGTTTTTTAGTTAAGATAATTATTTGGAATCTTGAGCATTTTTTTTTCCATTCGGGAGTCACTGTATGTCCCTTTGTTCATTCAGTTAAATAATGACAATGAAAGGTTTGACCACATAATGGACCCTGCACGCTTAGACACATCAAACCCTGTTAGATCAGGTAGCCCAGATTGGTGATAAAGTTGCCATGCTATCTTTTGACTCTGTCTTCTCTGCCTCAGCAATGACTCCTGCAGAACCAACTCTGGCTGCTTCCAGTTCTTTCTTTCACCTCCTTGAGTCACAAACCACTGACCTGGAACCAATTGAAGGTGAACTTCTACAGTGTGATATAATGGTCTGTCAGAAGAAGCTTAATACTTTTTCTTCAGATCTATCTAAAATCAAATATATACTGGTAAGATTCTTGTGAAGTGCCTTAGTCTGAGCAGAGACACTCCACTCGCACAATCCGATTCATTATCTGGCCTTTTCTGATTTATTGACAAATATGATCTGATCATCCTGATCACATCTGGAATGTCTCCTTCTGCCCTCTACTTTTAAGGCAGGAGCCAAATGTGTGTCAGATGATACGATGATACTTGCAACCCTTTGTCAGTGGAATGAAGAGTCGCTCAAGAGCATACTTATAAAAAGACTAATTTAAATAAGAATGAGTAAGTCATATGTGATCTCCCCCATTAAACACTGGTCTCCTTGGACACAAGGATTGACAATTGCCTGAATGAAGATCCATGTCATCCTTCACTGCTACCACTACTATGGGCCCAAGTGCTGAGGGAAGTGGTCTGTTTACGTCACCATCTGAGCACGAACAAATGCAGTTGGACCAGCTCCAATGATGCAATGATGAACATTATTCAGGTTGCAAGTGGAGAGCTGACTATACTTTTGTGAGCCAGGCTATTTGACTTCTACCTGACCTCTTGAGCAAAATCTGGGTACTCATCAGTAGCTGTGAAGGTGCTGGTGGGTAATATTTTAAATTCTAACCCCATGTTATTTATTCTGGCCAACATATGTCTCAGTAAACTGTTCTAAACTGTCCCGACAAGCTCTTATTGATACTGGTGCTGAAGAAAATTCTCTAGATCTTGAACTAGGTAGCCAATGAGGGGTCTGCTCTGTACCACTACCTAATCCCCTTACTGCTCAATCACTGGATGGGAGCAAATTGTCTCAGGTGACTCATCAGACCATTCCTATTTCCCTAGTAATCTCCGGTAACAACACAGAGATGATCCAATTATGCCTCATCTCTTCTCCCTATCCTCCTCTGGTCCTTTTTGCTGCCACTGGCTCAAATTGATTGAACCAAGTACACCAGTCAGTTGGATGTCTTTTTGCCTCAGTGCTTGTATGCATTCTGCACTGTCTACTGTGACATGTTTTTCCTCCACAGAAACATTCACCATCAGATCTCTCTTCTGTGCTGATTGGCTAACATGACCTTGCTGAAATGTTCAGTAAGGATTTGGTATTGTCGCTACTCTCACATCATTCCTATGAATGCTCCCTAGACCTGCTGCCAAGAGCTACACTGACAAGAGGTTTTTAGCCTCTTGTAAAGCTTTTTTTTAAAAGACGTTTCTCTGTTCATCTTAATGACTTTTTTTTTTGTAAGAGCCCAGAGGAAAGTCTCAAGCATGTATTGTAAGCCTGACCTGACATCAAGCCCACTGGTCTCTGTTCTTTTAAGTTTAGTATTACCTCGCTAGCCAAGGTGGATCATGTAATAAACTTGATAAGAGAGACCACTCAAAGTGTGAGACATCTTGTGTGGTGGCATCAGTTTTCTAGGAGTTATTGATTTGACAGGCTAAGGACAAACCAGATCCAGACAGGGGCCACTGGTTGTGTGCCTATAATAATCACAAATTAATCATCACCACTGTGAACTGCTTTTCCAAGGCTTCATGTTCCACTTGCCCAAACTATTGTCAGCTAGAGAGACTGCTAATGTTCTGATCCTGAATAATTGGGATTCACAGTCTATTTTCCAAGATAGGACTTTGTTAGCCTTTGTGTGCGACAGTCAACCCATCCTCAGGCTTTCATCCTCAAACCATGTGTATAGCAGCAACACTAACCCAATCCATCTCTAAGTAGTCTGGATATCTTCCATGGGTATGCCCATAATTCAGTTACCAGTTCTGACATAGGTATCTTTCAACCTGCAGAGAATGCAGTTAGTGGTTTAAAATGCGTCCTTCCTCATGAAGATTATGTTTACGTTTTGCCAAGCTATTTAAATTCTGATTATTTGGAATTTTGTGATAATATTAAAACCCTGATTTCCATGTGGAAGTTTTGTATTATTTGCCCATTTGTTCATTCAGTTATCACCTCAAACGTGGGATATTGTAGGAGGAATGATCAAACAAAGGTCCTATGAAGGATTCTATTGCAATAGCACTGCAGACACATTGTTGGACTTCAGGCAATTATTCATTTCTGTGTACCATAGTAGTTCAATAGCATTTAAAGATGTCTGCAGGGATGGAGGCATCTCAGAGTGAAATGTCATGCATCTATAGTTTTCATTACATTCTGTCCTAGTGAAGTGTGTTTGACCAGTACTGACACTGGAGCATCCTCTAAAATTCTAAAATAAGTACATATTTTCATGCGGTGCACACTACTACACACACCCCAGGAAATGAAAAAAACCCCCCAAAACATACAGAGAAAATCAAATTAAAAATAACCCACCAATCACCATCACAATGCCTTTTCGCTAAGTTACTTCTTGAATTGTGATGTATGGACTCGTATAAGAACAATGCATTGATAGGACATTCTGAGAATTAACCTCTGTGCATGATAATTGCTCTATGTTTTTCTATTATAGACAAAGTGCGAACATTTATGTTCTAAGATGAAATGAAATCTATAGACCATATACTAAAAATGGTGACATTAAAGAGCACCATCATAGCGGGTCACATACAGAAATGACTGTGTTCAGAAAAATGAACATTTGAAAACACACAAGTCTTCCTCTTACATCATGTGTTTAGATAAGGAAACTATTACTTTTCAGCCTTATTATCTTGATTTGCGTGCCACTCCTATAGCTATCTTTGTAGCACTTCAAGGACAAGTAGCAATGCTGCTGATTTTCCTCCATTTGCTTCATTTATCTGCCTGACTGTTCTCTAATGTTTTCTTTAGACCTAGTCTTATAGCCATTTCCAGTGGGACTGGAAATAGCTATAAAGTCCGAAGTTTTTTCTTATTGTGAGCATGACTTCAATACTTTTTCAGTAACACTGGCAGACTAATTTACAGCAAATCAGTTTATGACAATCTACGTACCATCTATGACAAAGTAGAACATTTTTCACATGCACTTAATTATCCAACCTGGTTTTAACAATTTGTGGAAATAAATGACATGACTTTCACATTGTGTGAAAAAGACCAATTCTTTCTTCAGCAGAACAACATGGCAGCAAGATAATCGGTTGTTGTTTGGAAGTTGTTTATATTTAGGAAAAACTAATTTGCTAGGATGAGGAAAAGAAGATTTCATTAAATGAGAAGTACTTTCACGTTTTGTTGATGCAACTTTTGTGTAGTGTGTGCCCGAATCTGAAAGATTTTCAAGTCGAGATGAGCATGCGATAATCAGGCTTCCCTAGACTGGTTTTTCGCTCTACATTAAGTACTCAAAACTTGGGTTCTATTCCAGATATAAGCCTAATTGAAAGTCCCATTTACATTTGTAATTTCTCTACCAATAGTCCAGTCTTTCTGAAGAGAATGCTCTGTGGCGTACTCTCCCGTGCTTGGTAAATTAGGACATTTACTTTTTATTTTTACTTTTTTTTAAATTAAAAAACAAAAGTTTCATGCATCATTTAAAAAAAAAACAAGTGAAAGAAATGTGGGGATAGTGATGTAAAGCCATATTAAAGCCATAATAAAGTCAAATTACAGTGCTGAACACAGCTTTGACCTCATTGAGTAACATATGTAAATCTACCAACTCTGAATGCAAAACAGCACAATTAGTGAGGCAATGAAGGAAAGTCATTGTTGAAAATAAAACTGAAAAATGATCAACTCTCCAATCACAGTGTGCTGATAAAAAGATAGGGAGAGCTAATCATCACTTATGTGGAAGATGATGGCCCCTGGCACACAGCCAAATTATGTAATTGTAAAACAAAGGATCTTTTTAAATGAAAAATTCTTTACTCAAACCTGGATAGCTAGAGGGCTCATATTACCTTATACCCTACACACTGTCAGTTTATCATATGTTGCTTTCGTAATTAAAACTTTAACTAGTATTTACAGGAAAGGTTGTAGTTG
This sequence comes from Antennarius striatus, assembly GCF_040054535.1. Classification (NCBI taxonomy): domain Eukaryota; kingdom Metazoa; phylum Chordata; class Actinopteri; order Lophiiformes; family Antennariidae; genus Antennarius; species Antennarius striatus. The sequence continues at coordinate 16,818,440 of NC_090779.1, read as the reverse complement.
TTTGGAACTAACTTCAAAAAGTACTATCAGAGACCAAGATACACATATTGACTAGGACCTACATTTATTTACATTATCAATTTGGAAAATGTCCTTCTACAACTTTTGTTTTCATTTGTAATGATGTTATGCAAAAACAATTCATCCATTGGTGTTCCTACACTCAATTCAAGATATTTTCTGTTGAAGAACTATTTTATAATACAGTGATACCTCTACTTACGAATGACTCTACTTATGAAATTTTCTACTTACGAAATTTCTCAGCAGGACAATATTACCCCTACTTACGAAATTTCGACTTACGTAATGTAAAAACAGAGTATCGGCTGATAGTCGAATACACAGTATCTGCTGATACTCAAATCTCCCACAGGTTTCTGAACGCAACATTCTCATAGCTGCTCTGCCAATGACTATTAAGTATCTTCCTGGCATCCCATTGGCTAAGAGGGATGCCACTCCACTTCTGTGTGGAACTTGAACGGTGCTTATGGAGTGTCTCGGCTTTCGGCACTCGACCCATGAGGTTGTCTGATAGTTTTGCGCAAATATAATAACTTTTTGAGTACGTATTCGCTATGGACCCCGAGAAAGTGACGGAGAAAAGAGGAACAGAACAGATGAAGAAAAGAGTTTTTTTTCCCATACAAACAAAGCAAGAGATAATAGAAGAGCATGAGAAAGGGATGCGTTTGGTTGATCTCGCCAAAGAATATGGCCGTAATGCATCCACATTCACCACATTATTAAAACAAAAAGAAGTTTAAGGAGTTTAAGGCATCGCGTGGGTGGTTGGAGAAGTTCAAAAGGAGGACTGGAATTCACTCTGTTCGCCATCGTGAGATAGGAGCGCATGAACCAAAGAGGGCAAAAAAAAACAATGGGGACAGGAGTTAAAAAGGTAAATGACTATCATTATTATTCTTTAATAATTTTCTACTTACGCAGTTTCTTCCGGAACCAATTCATTTCGTAAGTAGAGGTACCACTGTAGCTTATATGTGTAATAAGCAAACAATTGAGATTGTACAGTTAATGATTTTCATTTTGACAAAAAGAAGCTTTGAAATACCTGGTCATGAAAAGTATAAAGGCATGTTGATCTATCTAAAATAGATATGAGAAAAACAAAACAAAGGGAAACTGAATGAATTGTCAACTGAAAACAAATAACAGAATTTTAAGAAAATTCTTTCCTTTATATACTCACACATTCTTGAACTTGGCCAAGTGAGTGGATAAACATAAAAACTTAACAGTGGCAGAACACCATATAACGGCATTTAAACTGCCAAGAAAAGTAATACTTCGGTCACTTTTATGGACTCCCTGTCTTCATGGTATTAGGGTCTAACAGCCGGGCACATACCAGGATTTCTCATTAACCTTAAAATTTTCATGTGATTTATTTCTCCCTTGCGCAAACACACAAATATACACACCTCTTTTAAATTTCTGGGATCGTAAAAAGGAAATGAGAGAAAAGACCAAAAGAGAAAGGGAGTAAAACAAGACTGAGTAGGCTATTATAGAGGAAAGAGTGTATTCCCTAGACGATGGCGGGCTGAGATGGTGTAAATGAGGAAAGCGTGGCGGCCATTCCCGTAGCCTCATTACAGTAATGGAGACCCATCCGTTCTGTCAAGGCCTCCAGAAAATCTTCAGTGATGAGACTGCCTTTCTTTTTGTGCTATTTCTCATCAACAGGCCAAGGCAAGAAAGCATGGAGGGAGAAAGATAAAGCAGAGGCTTTTGCTGCTGGGTGTCATGTTGCATGAAGATTCATGCATTTCCAAGTTTGTTAAGGTCTTGATTAGGGTCTCATATTCCATGACAAAGGCTGTAATTTCTTGTGGTGGTTGGATTTTTGTCCTTTGTGAAAAAATTGTGATGTGGTACACACCTGGAAAGTTTTACTGCAATGAAGGCTGAGGCTGAAGTGGATAGACCATCTTGCTTGTAATGGCAACTGTTCAGAGGTTGATAGAGCAGACCACAGGCTAATATTCACTTTGCCTAGAGGATATAACAGTGTCTGTTGTCAATTTATGCATGCATCCTCTCCCAATGAAGAAAACCCCTCCAGTATAGAATACCTGGGTATATGGGAAAGGTGTAATGTTAAGCTCTGATTGTTTATGTGTTTTTTAATTTCATATATATGTATATTCAGAATTTTATCAAAGGTATGCTGCATTTGCAACTTTCATTCATTGCTAAAAGAAAGAAAGCTTCCCATACAAGTCAAGGCTATTAAGAATGAAAATGGCTCAGCTACTTTGTTGCTTTGTTTACAAGCAGTTCAGAATACTGCGTATATTACAATGAAAATAAAGTCTTATCTTATAATTACTATTCAAGATAAGAGGCTACATCTAATGGAGCATTTCTTTCTGACTATTTGTGAACATTTATGCTGAAACGTCTTCCTTGTAGATCATGTCACCTCTGTTATTTTCTATGGTTCTAGTGCTGTGTGACGATAGTGCATTATGATTTACCTAATTTTTAAAAGGAAAGTGACTGTTGGGTATCATGGTATTTTTTTTATTTCAGAGTTTAGTGGTGTGAATGCATATATAACCTTTGTGCTTATATATGTAATGTACTGTACACATGCAACCCTGCTTGTCACCCTCATGCTAGTCTCTAAAAGATGTGGTGACCAGTAGAGTGTGTATGAATTACTCTCTCTACCGGAACAGACTCAATAATAATAAAACAAACACAAAGACCAACATTGTGATTGAATTACACTTGTGAGGTCTTTCAATCACTGACCCGTACATGGCAAATGGCTGTAGTTAGTCACAGCTTCCAGTAAATAATTTATCCTTAATAAATCAAATCAAATAACTCATTCATTCATTCATGTTCTTCAAGACAAGATGATTTTAACTGTGTCCTTTTCAACTGCCTGGTCAAAGTTGCAGGGTAAACCCCGGATGCAATACCAGCTCATTGTAGGACCACATAAAAGAGAGACATTCATGGTCATACCGATAGAAAATTTGAAATACAGTGCGCCATCGTTACTCGCTGTTTTTAAGGTAATTTAAATGTTTATTAACCCTTCCCATACTGATATTAAACCACCGTCTATTTGTATTATCTTTTCAAACACTCTTATCGACTGTTTAACCCTTAAACCCCTGACCTATTTTGGCCATTTTTTGGTAAATGCAGATGCTTTTGCTTTTATATTTGTTTCTATATACCACATTAACAGTTATTTAATATACCCATGCTTGGTATCCAATCCAATCCACTTTATTTATAAAGCACAATTTAAATAAACACAAGGTTTCCAAAGTGCTGCACAGCAACTAGATTAAAAAAAAAACCCAAAACAGACAAACCATGAACATAGTGCAGTTAAATAAAAGTGCAGTTAAATAAAATATCAAAAATAAAAATCCAATAAAACAATTTAAAATAAGTTCAAAGCGGAAATAAAATCAGATAAAAACAATTAAAATAATGTGAAGTAATACACAAAACACTCTAAAAAGTGTCAAACGCTAGGGAAAAGAGGTGGGTTTTAAGAAGAGTTTTAAAATGAGCCAGTGTAGACGCCTGCCTGATGTGCAGTGGGAGCCCATTCCATAATTTAGCAGCTGAAACCGAGAAAGCACGTTCCACTATGAGCTTCAGCGTGACTTTAGGCTGTATAAGGAGCAGCTGGTCAGCTGATCTGAGAGAGCGGCTGGGCGTGTACGGGTGAAGTAGCTCAGAGAGGTAGGGTGGGGCGAGTCCATTTATGACTTTAAAAGCAAATAAAATGATTTTAAAATTAATCCTAAAATATATGGGCAGCCAGTGCAGTGATGCTAAAATCGGTGAGATGTGGTAGTACTTTCTTGTTCCAGTTACAAGACATGCAGCAGCATTCTGGACCAGTTGAAGGCGGGCAATGGAGGAATCACTAAACCCCACATAAAGTCAATTACAGTAATCCAGCCGAGTGGTCACAAAGGCGTGGATTACTGTCTCAAAATGTTTTTTCCCTGAAATTGGCTTAATTTTTGCCAACTGCCTCAACTGGAAAAAGCTAGATTTCACCACTGCTTTATTCTGGCTTTCAAATTGAAGCTCTTTATCCATTTTTATCCCCATGTTGTTCACAACTGTCTTGTTGTACCTTGCCAACGGGAGTGATAACGGGAGTTTCAGAAGTGCCACCAAAAATCATGACTTAAGTCTTTTTTGGATTAAAATTAAGAAAAATTCAGAGACATCCAGGTTTGAATGTCACCTGAACAATCATGGAATGGTTTTATACTGTAGTCAGACTTCTTAAGAGGAACATACAGTATATCTGAGTATCATCAGCATAACAGTGAAAAGAGATACCATGTTTTCTTAAAATTGCAAAATTGTGGGAGTAAGTACAGCGAAAATAACAGAGGGCCAAGCACAGAGCCCTGAGGCACCCCACAAGAGACAGGGGTAGTGGAGGACACACGATCATCAAGACTGACACAGGCTTAAAACCAGATTGGTAAATCTCTAAAATATGATCATTTAAAAAGTCCATTAGCTGGGAGTACACAATCTTTTTTAAGATTTTCGAAATAAAATCTGGCGTCGTGCCCGGAGTGTCCCCTGCCTCATGCCCTGAGACTGCCGGGATAGGCACCGGCTCCCCCGTGACCTGCGTTAGTTAGCGGATTAAGCGGGTTAGAAAATGACTGACTGAGTGGGCGGACGACCAACGCTCGTTGCAGGGGGGCGTGGGGGTTCCGGGGGGCCTCCCCCGGGAAATTTTTTAGAAAATGGGGTTGTTTTCCTGCATTCTGAGGGCGAAGTCTTCTGTTCAGTTTACCTACAAAAATACACTAAAGTCAACAGTTCAAGCTTAACTATCTTTATTTCTGTCCTACTTTATGCAGGTATGAATGTGAGATTCAACAATTGAAAACTTCCATTCAATATGTGAAGATACAGTCATACAAAATATTACTGAATGTTTACTTGTAAGTTTTACCTAGACTAGAAGACATTTCACCTTTGACCACCACCAACACCATTGGTATGCCATAGTTTATTTTATTTTTTTAAATTCAATAACATGATTTTTCATTTCAATTTAAAAAGGCATGAAAAATAGCATGGCAAAAATAGCGAGGTGAATACATATTTACATGCATCGCTGGTTATTCCTGCTGGTCGTAGGGAACAAAAGTCTAAGACTACAAACAAGTATTGATAATATCTTTCATTTACCTTCTGATCGGTCTGTCACCACTGCTACCCCCTCTCAGCATTCACCATTTGTTTATTAATGAGGACTTTAACACAAACTCTACTATAAAACACTGGATTATTTTATCGATCGATTTTCCTCGCCTTGTCTTACACCAATTCGCGGGTTCAGCTTGTAAAAAAACAATATTTTTGTTTTTCATTGGACGAGAGGAGGTCATGATCCGAGTGCATATTTAATGATTGGGAGCGTTCGGGTCACTTCGGCTATTTCTGTCGGCATGCTTCGGCTAAATTCCGTTGGCATGCGGAAATAGTGGCGCTTGCGCCATTCGCTAGCGGAAGTAGCGGCGCTAGCGGCGCTCACTAGCTGAAGTAGCACCGCTAGCGCCACTCGCTAAAGGAAATAGTGGCACTAGCGCCGCTTGTTAGCGGAAATAGCCTAACGGAAATAGCGAGCGCCACTCTTTAGCGGAAATAGCGAGCGCCGCAAGCGAGCGAAAAAGTTGTAAGTTTTAGCCTTTTTTCCGTAAAAATAAGAACGCCACTGTGGCTACACAGTCTAAAAACCTTGTAGCCAATCTTGAATTTACTTCGCCTATGGCGAAGTGACGAATGGCTAGCGCAAGCCCAGCCACAGACACACGGGGATTTGGTGCAATATGGTGCTTCATCAGTTGCAATACATGTAGCACCTACACACTTAAGCTTCTGCATTGTAAATACATTTTTGCTGATCAGACACTTTACAATTTAGACTTTACCTTTTTATATCTCACATTCTTAACTTTTCTCTTTTTCATTTATCTGACATTTTTAACTTTTTTCTTGTTTTTCTTAACTTATCTAATTATCTTATTTATGGACGGGGCTTACTGGGACCTTCAGAGACGGATGTGAGATGTCATATGTGAAAACGTGTGTCAGCATGACAGATAAAGACTCTGATTCTCTGATTCTCTGAATCTGATCTGCGAGCAGACACGCGAGTTTTAACCATGTGAAAGTGAACAGGAGCCTCGAACAGTACAGGTTTGTGATCTGAGAAAAATGCCTCACAGATCCCTGGATTAAAAACAGGCAAACCATAAGATGAAACCAGATCCAGCGTGTAACCACATTCATGTGTCGGTCCCAGAACAGACTGAACAAGATTAAAAGAGTCAATAATGTTTCAAAAGTCCTGCGCCAGAGGGTTTCCAAGGCAGCACACATGAATGTTAAAATCCCCAACAACCAGGACGTGGTCATATTTTGGCATGATATCAGCCAGAAAAGAAGAGAAGTCTGTAAAAAAGTCACTGTTATGCTTTGGAGGCCGATAGACCACAACACACAGCACCGTGTGAGGATGACCTGCCTCAAACAAGCTCAGCTCAAAACTGGAGAGGGAGGATGATGGCGATATCTGTCTACATTTAAAGTTACTTTTACAAACAGTTGCAATTCAGTTAAAAAAGAACACTTCGATAAAAGTTCAGTAAAAACAGAGGTCTCAACGACACCCAGCCATGTCTCAGAGATGAAGAGGAAATCCAGTTTCAGCGACGTGAAGAAATCTTTAAGAATAAATGACTTATTTCCGAGTGATCTGGCGGTAACCAGGCTGAACCTAGCAGGAGCCGGTGGGTCGGGTCCAGCAGCAGACGAGGACTCCCGACAGAGCGGCCGCAGGTTCCCCAGATTCACTTCGTGCCAGCGGAGATGAGGAGAGCAGGGTCCACGGTGACCGGACACCACACCTGAGCCCACCACCGGTACCAGGCAGGAAGCAACTGGGCCCTGAAAACGTCGAGAGACACACAAGAAAGGTACGGATCCGTGTTTGGCTCGATGGGGGCTTCACCAACCCGGCCCTCAGCCTGACAAGGCGACCGCTACGCTTCCCCCGGCATCGGAGTCACCACCGTGTTGTGAGAGGCGCAACAGTGCGGCGCAGGTATGAGGGGATATCAGAAAGAATGTGAGGTTCAGTGCTCTGCCCGCAATAGCTGGATCTGAGAACATCTCTTCTCAGATCTAGCAGCGTCTGACGATCATACACCAGTAGAGTGTTAACAATGTACATAAAGAATGAGAAAAAAACCTGGAAAAACACAATAGCTTGAGCAACTGACTGTTCGCCTGACACACTGGCACCATCTTCACTCAAACTATTGGTATGTTTCTCTTCAGCACAACTTCAGCTATATGAAGAGATAGTTATTATTTCCCTATAACTTACCATATTGACATACTGGGGCAAAATAGACACACAGTCAAATTTGAAAATGGGACAAATTGTATTTCATTGCACATAAAAAACAAAAACATGCTCATCAATTTTAATTTGAACCCCAAAAAGTTTGCTTTAGCCTTCTAACATAACTATATACAGTTTGTGTCACTTGTGCCACTCTCAAAAGGAGTTTTTCAAAATAAGACAGTGGCACTTGAAATACATGAATGGCGAGACATGTTTGCATCACGTGATTACATGCATCACCGCTTGTACGATGGTGACTACATGGACAGAAATATGGCGCCTGATTATAAGAAGCCATTTAACCACTTGTCTTAGGTCAAATGTAAACAATCATATCTCTGGTTTTCCGGTGTCAACCAGCTCCAAATGAAAACCAGAAGACAGTTTCACATCTATACTGTTGAGTGAACACGCGCACGGCAATTTGCGTGACAGACTTTATCTGCTAAGAATGGTTTAAAACATCGTATGATCTGGTCACGGGGGCGCGATCATAGGGCTATAAGGGTTAAAGCACTTTTGTGTCTCATGGAAGTGCGTTGCGTTCCGAGACTCACAAAACGTAGTGCACTTCCGGAAGCTGTCAGCCAATGAAATGCACGTACAGTATCACGTGACTACCTACCAAGAATCCATGATGAGGTGAAGTCGCGGGCATTAATGCGTGAATACACAAGGGCGCACTGTAATCAAAACATGCAACCTTTGTTTAATGTTCTTTTTTCGTAGTGGGAGGAAGCTGCAGAACCCAGAGAGAATACATGCAGACATACAGAGAACATACAAACACCACACACAAAAGCCCCTTGCTGCCCCACATGAAATCAAATATACCCTGCCTCTTGTCATGCACCTTCTTGCTAACACTATGGGTATTTTGTATTACCACATCAACAACTTTTACGTCTCGATGGTTTGCCATTAACTTTTTTTCAATCTGGACCTTGAAGTCTCAAAGGATTTCTTTAATGCCGCTTATCATTGGAACCTGGGGACCTCTAAACCATACTCAGAATAAATGTTCTAGTACATTATGCTAGCTACTTGGTTATGCCACTCAATGTGTACTGTTCCAGCTTGCATCACACCAAGGCACTATGTGTTGGGCTGCATTACTGCATAGGCTGCACTTCTGATTTATCTGCTGTGGTAGACCCCTGCTTTCTATGGATCTGGAGTTAAGGGCCTGATCTTGTGTTTGTGCATGATTAGGGCCTCTATGCTGTCCTTCATTTTCAACGCTCTCTCTCTCTCTCTCTCTCTCTCTCTCTCTCTCTCTCTCTCTCTCTCTCTCTCTCTCTCTCTCTCTCTCTCTCTCTCTCTCTCTCTCTCTCTCTCTCTCTCTCTGTCTCTCTCTGTGTGTGTGTATGTGTGTGTCTCAACATAAAATTACAAAACAAGAAAAACAAGTGAGGCTATCTTTATTCAAAAATATTTTAAGGAATAATATGTAGCAGTTGTTAGTTTCAGTTTCAAAAGAAGCTACCCCTTATTGTTAACACACAAAAAAAGCAGTGACTCAGAAAAACAAAACAAGACATTGTTTCACCAGAGTTACGTTGAAGCATAAACTCCTCCGCATGTCTCTGTTGGAAATTGTCACCTTTATTTCAAATAAAATGTAGAATTCATTCTGTCCGATTTATTGTTTAACTCATAGAGGAGAGGACAGAGACAGTAAACAGTAATGCCAGTTTTAAATTTGGCTGTGGACTGCATCAGTCCAAACCATTGACTAAGGGTGACAACCATAAATGCCACCAATACAGTAGAACACAAAGAGAATAAGAAAATAGAGAAGAAATTGCAGTGTAAAAAGATAAAATCACCACCACTCACCTGTGGCAAAAAATAAATTATGATTGAGAAAGAGTTACAATTTGCAATTCATTCATTACATCCTGCGTAGCGGTGATGTATTGTAGGTACATCCTGCGAAGCGGTGATATATTGTAATTGTCAGTGTTTGTGTGTTCGTCCATCCATCAAATATCTTCACAATCGGTGCAAATAGAAAGATGAAAGGAAAAACACATTACTCAGGTGGCAAAGGGGATGAAAATGAGATGATGACCTTGACCTTGAGAAAACAAGGCCAAGGTCAAATTTCAACTTTTGTAAACAATTTTTGCACGTATCTCAGGAACCGGATAAGATAGAAAGACGAAACAAAAGGTATTATATTCAGGGAGGCAAGGGGATGAAATTAGATAACAAGTTTGACTGGGTGGCAAGGGCAACAGTCTCAGGAGGGATTCCCATACTTTTCTTTCCCCAGATAACTCTTCCAGCTCCTCCGCAGGGATCCCGAGGTGTTCCCAGGCCCGCTGAGAGACATACAGTAGTCTCTCCAGTGTGTCTTTGGTCTTCCCCTTGCACTCCTCCCGGTAGGACATGCCTGGAACACCTACCCAGGGAGGCGTCCAGGAGGCATTGAGCCACCACAGCTGGCTCCACTTGCGGTAGAGGAGCAGCGGCTCCACTCCGAGCCCTGGTGACTGAGCTCCTTACCCTATCTTTATGGGTGCACCCAGCCACTTCCTCTGTGTAAGAGGAACCAGAGGCTTTGAATGCTAACATATGACGGCGGGATTGAGGAGATCCTCGAAGTATTCTTTCCACGGCCCGACAATATCCTCAGTCGACGTCAGCAGCACTCCACCTCTACTGTAAATAGTGTTGGCTGTGCAACACTTTCCCCACCTGTGCCGCCAAATGGTTTGCCAGAATTTCTTTGAGGCTGATCGCTAGTCCCCTTCTATGGCTCCCCTAAACTCCTCCAGGACCCGAGTTTTTGCCTCCACGACTACTTGGGCTGCAGTATACCTGGCCTGCCTGTACCTGTCAGCTGCCTTCGGGGTCCCCCAATTCAACAAGATTTGATAGGACTCCTTCTTCAGCTTGACGCTATCGCTTACTTCTGGTGTCTACAGTCGGGTTTGAGGGTTACCGCCACGACAGGCACCAGAGACCTTGCTACCACAGCTCCGAGCAGCCGCTTCGACAATGGAGGTGGAGAACATGATCCACTCTGACTCAATGTCCCCAGCCTCCTGTGGGATCTGAGAGAAGCTGTCTCCGAGGTGGGAGTTTAGGACTTCACCGACAGAGAGTTCTACCAGATGTTCCCAACAGACTCTCAAAATATGTTTGGGCCTGCCGAGTCTTTCCGGCTCCCTGCTCTGCCAGCGGACCCAGCTCACCACCAGTTGGTGATTGGTTGACAGCTCTATCCCTCTCTTAATCCGAGTGTCCAACACAGGTGGTCGGAGGTCTGATGATACAACAACGAAGTTGATTATCAACATCCGGCCTAGGGTGTCCTAGTGCCATATGCACTTATGGACATCCCTATGGTTGAACATAGTGTTCGTTATGGACAAACTGTGACTAGCACAGAAGACCAATAACAGAATACCACTCGTGTTCAGATCGGGGAGGCATCCCAATCACCACATTCCAGGTCTCACTGTCATTGCCCACGTGACGATTGAAGTCCCCAAGGAGAACAATGGACTCCCCAGTCGGAGCACTATTCAGTATCCCTCCCAGGGACTTCGAGAAGACCACGTATGCGGCACTGCTGTTTGGCTGGTGGGCCAAAACAACAGTGAGACACCTGTCTTCAACCTGAAGGTGCAGGGACGTGACTCTCTCGTTCACTGGAGTGAACTCCAACATATGATGGCTGAGCTGTGGGGCTATAAGCAAGCCCACACCAGACCGCTGCCTCTCACCTTGAGCAACACCAGAAAAGTGGAGAGTCCAGTCCCTGTCAAGGGTTTGGGTTCCAGAGCCCAAGCTGTAGGTAGAGTTGAGCCTGACTATATCTTGTCGGTACTTCTCAACGTCCCTCACAAGCTCTGGCTCCTTTCCCCCTGCGAGGTGACATTCCATGTCCGTAGAGCTAGGCTCTTTGTCTGGGGATTGGGTTGTCGAGCCCTATGCTGACGACTACCACCCAATCCACACTGCACCCATCCGTTACGGTTTCCTCGGCAGGTGGTGCGTCCATCGGAGGTTGGGCCCACGTCGTCCTTTCAGGCCGGGCCCCATCGGCAGAAGCCCAGCCACCAGGCGCTCACATATGAGCCCTAATCCCAGGCCTGGCTCCAGGATGGGGCCCCGGTGCGCAATGCAGGGCGATGTCACAGTCCTTGGTATTTTTTTCATTATAGGGGTTTTCTTACTGGTCTTAGTCTGGCCCCTCACCCAGGAGACACTTGCCAAGGGAGACACTAGCAGGAGAATAAGGCCCCTGACAACATAGCTCCTGAGATCATTCGGGCACTCAAACTCCCCCACCACGGTAAGGTGGCAGTTCTCGGGGGAGAGTTAAACTCTAAGCAGGATTTCTTTTTTCGAAATCAAAAGAACTGATTTTTCCTGCATAAACTTAAACTGTAATTGTAGGTCACATAAAAATGAAGATTGCACGATGAGAATCCATTTTTTTCCACATATGTGTAGGTTCTCAGTAATTCGAGTCAAGCTCAATTAAACAGCAAAACAGAATCAACAGGACTTTCTTTAGGTTGGTTGAAGATGTTTCGTGTCTTATCCAAGAGGCTTCTTCACGAGCTTAGATGAGAAGCAAAACATCTTCAACAAATCCAAAAGCAAGTCCAGTTGATTCTTGTTTCACTCTTCTTAATATTGTTCTCCACACAGACATAGAATAAGAAATTAAATGTGTTTCAATTCCTTAAAAAAGGTATACAATCAATTTCATTCTGATGTATGCAAAAAACACATTCCTCTTTTATTAAATTTTGTAGCATAGCATGCATGATTTGTGCGTTGAATGCATAATTTTTATAATTTGGGCACAACCGAGTTCTTGAATGGCACTGAATGAAAAAAAAGGAAGAGGCTGATCCGTGAACTCACCTGGTGCATCTCAGCATTTGGCTGAGATGTACTACATGTGGTTTGTCATGCTCCGGTTGGATGACAGTTGTATTGTTAGAAAGCATCCCTTGACTTTCTCAAGGTTTGTAAACAGATGATTACTGTGCTGTCTGGTAACTTTTCACAGTTACTTACAACCAAGGACAGGTTGTATAGGCCATGCGGGAGTGCACATCTCTTGTGCATGAAAGACCCATTTCTTACAACAAAACCTGTTCCTGGAGGGCAGTACGAGGAAAAAACAAAACAAAATTTTCCAATTTTCAATTCCAATTTTAAAGAAATGTAATTGTTACATATTGTGTATCTTACTAATTTTGTAAGATAAAATAAACAAGATAAAATTAGCCATACATGTCACTGTAAAATATACATTCAGGTCCAATGTGCATGTAGTCAGAATTGCATTAATGCATGTTTTTATTGTGGTGTTCTTTATTTTAATTTGCTGCATAAATTAAACATCATGTTTTCCTTTTGATTTTTCTTCCTCTTGATTAATGGCATGCTTTGTTTCATTGAAGTCAACCTCCAGGGATTTGTTCTTTCATTTCTGGACAAAGCAAGGACACTAAATCCACTGAAGTCTTCCCAATTGTTTAGGTCTTTTTAATAAATTCTAAGCCTATAATTTGACCTTTGTGTGATAGCCCTACTTCATTTTAACACCTTGGAGAAAATGTACACTAAGGCTGTAGACTGATTACATCCTCTCTCAACCCATCCTTAACACTTCTCATTACTCCATCACATACCTCTGCTTTCCAGTCCTGAAGCTTGCGGTACCATTTCAATAGTGTGTTAACATTCCTTACAGTGTGGCATTATCATCAATAGTCATTTATGAGAGGGCTGCTTTCCACACCACCGGATGCAATGAAGATTCATAGCCACCATTTCAGAAGGGGTTTGGGGAGATGAACAGAATGAGGGGGAGATGGAAATTGTGCACATACACCACTGGCTATTGTTTGGCCTTGCATGTCCAGTGAGCTGGATAGAATAGGTAATGGATGACAAATACTCAGAACTGTAAATGAGTATTCTTTGGTTGACAAGCAGGAGGCAGCAAATATCATAGCTATGCTGTGTGTTACAATATGTAAAAATGGTTGTGTAAGTTTAACTTTAAAAAATAGATTTAACAGATTCAAAAATGGGGCAAAGTTTCTGTGATAACGATTGTATATACTTGTATTTGTATTGTATTTATTCTTACTCTGTCTACTGTTACATTATTGCACTGTGAGGAGTTGCCCAAATCTCATTATACCATGTATAGTGACAATAAAGGCTTTCTATTCTATTCTATTCTATTCTATTCTATTCTATTCTATTCTTTTCTATTCTATTCTATTCTATTCTATTCTATTCTATTCTATTCTATTCCATTCTATAAAAATCTGACTTGCAGCATGAAGGAAATTGAACAGCAATTAAAGTGTAGCATAGGTTCAGATTCATATATTGGTATTTACAGAATCAAATGCTGACAAATTGCAGATTTATAAACCTACCAATGTACCTACCGTCAGCCAATGCATATAGCTTTAAATAAAAAACAAAAAACAAAACTGCATCAAACAGGAATTGAATGTGAGAATACAACAGTATTTGATTAATCCAGATAGATAAGTCCATATAAGAATCACTTTCAATTCTAGTGACAATTTAACAACAATATTTTGAAATAAAAAAAAGACTATGGTGTGTTTTATTAACCAAGATTTATTTCTTCCTTGCCTGTTTTTAACGTTTCTTATAAAATGAGGAACCTGCAAAGACATAATATTATTTCAGTGCCTTGTATAGATTAAAAAAAGAGACAAAGACATAGCTAATGCTTCAAGTTAAGAAAGCGGACAAAATGTATTATGCTGAGACATTAATGTAAAAAGGTTTGAGGACATGAAAATAAATGATCAACATTACTTACTGAGCAATATACTAACTGTCCCCAATTTTTTTTTACATAATATTGTGATTAATCCATTAATTTGTTAACTGCTTGTTAACTTTGTTATCTATTCCTTATGATTTTACATTTCTGGTTTTGAAAAGGTGATGTAAAATGCAAACTAAACAAAATTGTTCATTTTGTCTTTGGCAAAAATGGATCCATAAACAGGGTAAATGGATACACATATATTTTCTAAAAATTCCAATTAACCATAAGCTAGTTTCTAATTTATACAATTAATTTCTGAGGTCTCAAAATCCAATCTTTCATCATATAATTGATAGTATTTTTCATTCCAAGAGACATCTGAATATTAAAGATGATTGTGCCTGTTTTATATTACCTTAAAGTTTAACATTTCAAATATTACTGATTGCACTATACTCTTTGCAAATGTCATATAATGTGAATCCATGGACAGGCTCGTTTCTGCGAGAGAGGTTTAGAAGCTTACAACTGATACACACATCTGCACTCTGGAGACTGTGAGCTTTAGTGGCCTGTATGCATGAGTGTTTGGGGAATGAATTATGTCTAGCTTTCAACAGATGTTTTATGGCTTGTGCTGCGTAAGTGCACTCAACTGTCAGAGTGCTTTATCATTCAGTATTTTCCATAAATGCAAATATGAAGCCTGAAACTTCTCCATTTTCACTCTGTGTCATCCATTGAGGAAACTTCGTTAGGAACAAATGGCATTGGAGAGAAGATGGAGAAATGATGAAGGACACTAGCCCCCCCCCCCCCCCCCCCCTCCACCCAAGAGTTTCGATCAAAACTATTTTGTGTGTTTTGTGCACTTACGGTGTTCTATGTCATTTTCCATACTGTAGTTGGAAATATGTAAATGGCAGACTTCCTGATGATTCCTGCTTCCAGGGAGCAAAACTAGAAATAATCAAATGCTAAGGAGGTAATTTCCTCAGGTAATGACCTTTTTTCTGCTGCCTAACCCTAACCCTAACCCTAACCCTAACCCTAACCCTAACCCTAACCCTAACCCTAACCCTAACCCTGATGATTAAGAATGAGGCACAGCGATGGGCCTTGATAAGTGAAATGTGAACCTGATTCTATGACCTTGCTGATCCATCGAGTGAGATTCCACCTCATTCATTAGGTTTTGAAAACAGAGGACGTAAGATATCTCTCTCACATTCTCACCCTGTAGCCTTTATTTATGGTCCTTTCTATGAGACCTTTCATCAACATGCAGATATCACTCCATCTACTCTTTTCCTGAGACTCTGTAACAACTCAATGCACACAGTCATTAATTTGTTAGCGAGTTGAATACCGTGCAACTTAATTTGGTGTGTTAGCTCCACGAGATATTTCATATCAAAAGGTTAGCTGTGAAAATACACTGACTCCTGACTTCCAATCTTTAAGAGGTGGGTCTGTGGAACTTGATAGCTTGCAAACAATGTTGTCCTCTAGCAATAGCGATGAGGAGCCAACAATCATGCAATCAGTTTGTCATCTGCCTAATAAACAAGTTTGTTTTCATGTTAATCTGTATTGATAGACAATAAACACTTACATTTCTAATTTTATTTTACTTAAATTTATAAATAGAATCTTGTGAATATAAACAGTTTTAGGATCTGCTCAAGTCAAAACTGATTTGTTATAGCAGTTGTTCGGAGTGCATAGATACTATACGATAACATAGCATGAAAGATCATATGCTTTTTAGTCTGTAATAAGGGGTTGTGGTGCTGCAGCATTTTTCTCTGCTGCACCGTATTCCGGTCTTCTGTGCTGTGTTGATACCATTTGCTGTTCCACAGCGAGACCAATGGGCAGCACCTTTGACCAACCTGATTTGATTTTGTCAAATGTATTCCCTTGCTCCACTGAGTGCAGGGCAGCTGCTTATTTCCCCCCAGTTCCAGTTCATCGTATTTGAGTCAGTGAATAGGAGAAGAATACTGTGGGAGACCAGGGCGAGAGTAAAGGGGGTGGGGGGTTTGGTGTGTAGACCAAATACAGACATAGTTTTATCAAACCTGGCATCTCAGTGTGTGACTGCTAATCCTGTGTAGGCTTAATTTACTGATCACCACCACCTCCTGTTTATTTTTTATCACTTTGCCTTCTATTCTACACACACACACACACACACACACACACACACACACACACACACACACACACACACACACACACACACACACACACACACACACACACACACACACACACACACACACACACACAGATATGTACATGCAGCTATAGGTATTTATTGTCTTATATCCATATTAGCTGTAATATTATTTTGAGTCAATAATATTACAGACAGAAATTAACTGTTTTACTTACAACTTAAAAAATGCTTAGGTGGGGTATGACAAAACTATCCCCAGCTATATTTGAATAAGCTTATTTGAAAGCCTAACGCTGTCAGGTTTCCATCGTCTACCCGGAAGTTCGGGCTGCTAGCCGAGTTAGCTCCGGTCTTCACATTTATCCATGTCTCTGACTTACAGAGCCGTTTTGGCTTCGTCAAATATACCGGTTTATGTTTTTTGATTGTGACGGACCTCACATTGTCGAGTGGGGAACCCAGATGCTTTATTCACCAGGACCGAACTCACAAAGCCGGCGTCTACCCAGATGGCCAGACCATAACGCCGAAGAGTCCTTTGTCTTGGCGTTCATCCGTCTCATATGGACGAACGCGTCGTTATGGAGTCGTTACGGCTTTGTCGGACACAGCAGTTTGTTTACTTGTGAAGGCAACGAAAAAAAAGAAAACAAACAAAGTCTGATATTATTGTTATTTTGGAATTTCCATGGGTTCCCGCTAGTATGTTGTATAAATACATACACCACTCTGACTTTTATATACTATCTATTTAAACAGTAATGTGTGGTTTGGACAGTGCAGCTTATTGTGGCTGTACTTTGCTCTATCTGAGGTGACTTATCTGCACATTTTCATTCAGTGCTTCATAATAAATTTTCATACCTAACCTGCTCTTTTTTGATGAGGTCAAACACATCATTTTCGTAAGTTTCTAATAATCGTAGGTTTATTTGTGGGCTAGTATCATGAAAAACATTACAAATCACCTCCTAAATATACCAAGAGAAAATTGTGAGGTTTAATATAATCCTTGAGGTTTGTTATGTTTCTTCTGTGTGAAACACATAACCGATGATTTCTGTTGTTTTGCCAGTAGCACTTGCCGCTCTAGATTTGTGTTGCCAGCAAAGTCATAGAAAGTACATCATATTACATTGATTGTGTTTTTGTACGTTATCGAATTTTTTGCTTGTACCATTTAACATTTGTTTGATCCCATGCCACACTCACATTTATAGTACTGCTCGGTTATTTCTCAAAGAGATGGTTTGTGTAATCTGCCTCGTCAGCATCAGAGCCTCCTCTGCCTCGTTCTTCAGAGCTCTTTACTCCAAACATTTTGCAAATGGTCTGTTTGGATGCCCTATTTGTCATTCTTTCCTTCAGTTTCTGTGTTCTACTGGATATGCTATTCAATATGTGTTAATTTTATGCATAGTAAACACAGAGATTGGTGTCTGTCTGTCTGTCTGTCTGTCTGTCTGTCTGTCTGTCTGTCTGTCTGTCTGTCTGTCTGTCTGTCTGTCTGTCTGTCTGTCTGTCTGTCTGTCTGTCTGTCTGTCTATCTATCTATCTATCTATCTATCTATCTATCTATCTATCTATCTATCTATCTGCCTGCGTAATTGTGTGTGTGCGTGTGTGAGAAATAAAATTGGTATGTAATCATAACTATGAACATGACCCCCCTCCCACCACAACTTTCTGTAATCAATTATGTATGTACCGAAGAGAGCCAAGCAACTATATTTAAAGATCTGCTCCTCTGCATTTTGTTTTTTTTTATTTTTAAATCTTTAAAGCACATATCAAAGTCAAGACCCACGGGGAAGATCTGGCCCACGGCAAATTATTTATGTCCTGCCGAAGGAATTTTCATTACTATTAGAACCGGCCGACGGGCCACATTGACCCACTGGTGTTTTGCACGCACCAAAACTACATTCCCCACAATGCCACGGTAGCGGAAGTCACTGCAGCGGGCTTTTGGTTTAATTGTTTATCAGCAGGGCGACACGGTGGTGCAGTGGGTATCGCCGTCGCCGCACAGCAAGTAGGTTCTGGGTTCGTGTCCCGCTCCATGCAGAGCTTGCATGTTCTCCCCGTTTATGCGTGGGTTCTCCCCGGATTCTCCGGCTTCCCCCAACCTCCAAAAGCACGCGCTTGAGGTTTATTGACTGGTTCCAAATTGACTGTAAGAATGAGTGTGTGTGGTTGTCTGTGTGTCTGTCTGGCTCCGCGGTACGATGGCGTCGTGCCCGGAGTTTCCCCCGCCACACGCCCTAAGCCAGCTGGGATAGGCTCCAGCTCCCCGCGACAGCGGATGAAGCGGTCATGACAATGTATGGATGGATGTTTATCAGCAGTCAGAGCGGAGGTTGCATTTAGCTCCTCCCTTCCTCAAAAATGGCAAAAAGGAAGGTGGACGCTGAGAGCAGGGGGTTTCAAGGAGTCAGAGTTTAAAGAGGTAAAAGGTAAACCTGTGTGTCTTCTGTTGAGTTTGCACGTTTCATCCCAGACACAATGTCCCAGCTGTGCATCCAAGCTGCACGGCCACTCTCTATGTTTAGCAGTGCAGACGTGTGTGAACAATTGTTCTCTCTGATGAAGCTGAACAAAGCATCACACAAGAGCCGTCTGACTGATACACACCTTCACTCCATCTTGAGGGTTTCCTCAGCTCAGACCCTTTGACACCCCTGCTTTAAAGGAAATGTGCATACTGAGTGTATGTGTTGATACGTATTGTGAATGTGTGTCATGAAAGAAGAGCATGACTTAAATGCAGAGAAGGAGGAAGGCCTCAGAGAGCTGTTGGGATGAGAGGCTAATGTTAGTCCATGCTGACAGAGCATGTTGAGTGTGTGCTCTTGTTCCCAAAATGATTCTCTGCCTCCTGTCATTCAACTGCTGCTATTGGACCACTCTAATCTAAAGGGATCCTGCCTTGGCACTGGAGTGCTATCAAGAATCTCAGAATTTGATTGGAGCAACCTCGCAACTGATATGACTAAATTAAAGAAGGTATGCAGCACTTAATCAGGTGTATGCTCTCTGTGAAACCAGGATTATGGCCAGATTGACCGGATAGGTCAGACACTAGACCATGTTTGGAACCTTGCCAATTTTCCATGCCTTGTTAAGGCAAGGAAAATGTATTTTAATTAATTAATTAATCACAGAATAAAATAAAATTTATAATAAAACACAGTTTAGGCATTAGAAGTAAAATAAAAATCAAGAAAATTGATTGAACACAAAAATTGATTTAAACTGGTTTAAAAATGTGAGTTTTTTGTAGATCTTAGGTGTTCACGAAGTTTATTCCACAGGTGAGAAGCATAATAAATGCTGCTCCACTAGTTTTGGATCTGATTCTGGGATGACATTGCATTCTGATACTGTTTGGGCAATTTCCCCCTAGATCCATTACTATAATTAGCATTTCTACTGACAATTTCTGAAAAAAAAATATTGTCTTGCATTTTTCATTTCCTGATTATACAGATGATGACTGTGTAGATGTAATAATGAACCTGGAGCTTTGTTTTCTGCCACTTGCGTTCAGACTTTTTTCTTTTTTTAAATTTTTTAAATTTATTTTTTTAGCTCCAACTAGTATGGTGTTTTTCCAAAGTGACTTCTTCATTCCTGACAAGACTGTGGCTTTAACTGGGGCAACAGACTCAATGATAGCAATCACTTTCTTCCCAAAATCACTCACAAGGTCACCGACAGAGGCTGAGGGCAGGGCTAGTGATGCTGTAAAAGCCTGAGTGAATAAAGGACAGGTGTTACCAATAATACAGTCATCACCTGTGCTTCTCTTGTATTAAAATTGGTAGTGGTCCTTTGGCAGCTTCAAACCTGAATTGATTAAGCTTCTGGCGCATTTGGCCTGGAAAAGTCAGGAGTGAAATTCTCCTTAGAAGCTAGAACCCAGAACACATCATTTGAAGACACAGAAAGCAGAGTGCTGAGTGTTTCTGATGCCATTGAGGGGATGGGATGGTGGGCCTTGGGGATAGTTGAGGTGGGATTTGGAGGGAAAAGCTGGGAGTGAATTTGGATGGGAGTATGGGAGTGAATAGTGTTCCAGCAATGACAAGCTTGTTCATGTGGTTAGTAACTCCAGCATGGGGGAGGAGGGGGATGATGGAGCATGCAGTGAAGATGGTGATCTAGGTGGGGTTTGGGGTTTCCCAGTACCAGGGATGAAATCCTCATCTGGTAGAGATGTGAAGGTGATTCATTCAACCTGTTCATCACAGTAGCTGTAAAAAAAATTTAACAACATCCTACAGATGACAAATGCATGGGATTTCCTTAAATGTGATGGAAAATTAAAAAAAAAAAAGGATATAAGACTGATTTGTGTGTCGACATAGGGCTGCTAAGCAAGTGTTTACAGGACATGTGATAGGGATGCATTCAGTTTCCAGGATGAATAGTATGGAGAGTTGATTTTCCAAGCCACAATGCATGAAAGTCATACTGTCTTAAGAATATAACCACTAGTCAAAATCTGAAAGACATGTGACAGACAAAGTAGGGATCATAGAAGGTCACAGATATTCAAAAAAAAATGTGTGATGACAGACATGACATATCTTGATACAGAAAAAAAGAAAATAAAATGCAGCCGAGCTTCTTCTTTTAGGGATTATTTTTGACTGAATATTAAGACTGCACAAGGAAAAAACATGCTAAAAACTATAAATTAGTGGTTTACCAAATTCTGTTAAAAGTCAGTTTGCTACAGGCTTCAAAAAGTATTTGCCAATATATTAAAGTTAGAAATGTTATGCTCTGCAAAATAATTCCTTTTAAAACCACAGCACTTTCAGATGCAAACATATAATTTATAGATCTAAAACCCTGGCATCTATTATCATTATTAGATCTCCAAGTAATGAGAGTATATTTTTTACTACATAAGGGCATTTATAATATGATTAGAGACATTTATCTTTGATTAGCAACCAGCTGACTTCCCCATTTCTGCTAGCTTTAAAAAATGGCATATGTCCACAAGGACAGTGACATCCATTAAAGAAAATTACAACCAGTGGAGAGACTCTTGAGGAAGCAGCTCCTGGCTGCTTCTTTCCTTCACAAAACACCACATTTCTACACTTTTATCCCATTTGAAGAATTGCATTTCCTTACACTTGTCATAAAATTTGTTTTTACTTGATAGCTTTAGATTAGCTGCATTTGAAAAAGTTAATTATTCCCTATGGTTACTAATCTTGTGGGTTTGAGCTGAGATAAGGATTGTTTAAGGGCCTTTTTTCTGTGACCTTAATGTTTCTCTCTTTCTTCCTCCATTTACTTCTGTTTCTCTGACTGGTTATACCTGGAGTGTGAGATGGGACTGAGAAGACAAAGATAGAAAAGAAAAGGCAAACGTGTCAGCAGAAAGACAGCACTGACACTGTAAGGGAATAGTGAATAATTGAAAGTCTCCAAAGGAAAGTGGCTGGGTTTAAAGGTTGGGCTGTCAGCATGCAGTCGAATAGGGACATGCTGCCTCGCAACTTTAGAAGTTTTTATGCTCCCTCTTCATTGAGATGGTAATGACTGGCTCTCTATGCCCTGCTCACAAGCCATGTGTGTGAAATATAGTTTAGTTAAGGTGAGTGTGCCTCTGTGGCGACATTAAATTACTCGAGGCGCTGTGACTATGATTTGCCTGTGATGAAAGAATGTGTAGTAAAGATGCTTCAAGTTGTGACTGTTTCTTAAAGGGAAAGAGGGAGAGGTCTTGTTGATATTTGTAAGTACTTCCATACAATATTTTTAGAGTACTGTATGAAAGATTTTGTGTGTGTGTATTAGTGTGTACGAGTGCATGTTGTTTGCAGTTGTAAAGTAATAAATCAACATCGCACAAGCAGCATCTGGTGGCTTCATCACGGTGGAAGGAACAATGAACATAGCGACTGTTCACATTGCTTAGTGCAGAGGGGATTATATGTACTGTTAATGAAGCATCACACTTTTTTTTTGCCAAAACAAAAATCCAAATGGAGGTTTAGCCTTTGAGTAAGGTCATCTGAGTGAGTTTAAAAATTTCAAGAACATTGTAGAGGTACAGTTTGAACGCAGTAAAAGACAGACATTAATATTTGTGAAGAGCATCAACAAGATGAGAAAACAATTTATTGTGTACCACATCTTAATAATAACATTACTGTGCTGTCAAGATAGAAATTGATATTCAACTGCTAAGACAGATTGGAAACACTGACTGCTTAGCCATCCACCCATCTGTAGGCGCTTTTCCCCTGCAGGGTTGCAGAGGGGCTGGAGCCTATCCCAGCTCCTATTGCGTGAGAGGAGGGGTACAATCACAAACAAGATGCCAGTTCATCACAGGCCCAACACATAGAGAGAAAAAACAACCATTCACACCTAAGAGCAATATAGAGTGACCATTTTAAGCTTGGAGGGAGCCATTGCATACATGAAGAGAACTCCCCACAAAAAGGTCCCAGAATCTTCTTGCTGTGAACAGTGTTCCCCAATACACCACCATGCAACTCAGTAGTTATTGATCAGTTATGATAACAAAGAAATTAGATTCCATCGAAGATAATTGTAATCCTCTCATCTTCAGGCACTTTTTTTCACCTTGTGGGTCATGAGTCTGCTGGAGCCTACCCCAGCTTGCTAAGGTCGAGACCCAGGATACACTCTGGATGTGTCACCAGTTAATCGCAGGGCCACATGAAAGAAAAATAACCTTTCACTCACATGCTCACACCTATGGACAATTTGGTGTGATCAATTAACCTAAGTTGCATGTTTTGGAGGTGGAGGAACCTTGAGAACACTGGAGAGAACCCAAGCAGACATGGGGAGAACGTACAAACTCAGCACAGAAAGAAAAGAAACCCCAAACCTCCTTGCTGTGAGGTGGCAGTGCTACAAACTGCGCCACCCACTGCGCTACCCACTGCACCACAGTGCTGCCCACATGTACAGATATTACACCATAAATATGTGGTAGATATGTACCGTGAGTCTGTTTGTAGAGAAAACAATCTCTGGAGATATAGCTGCTATGAAGTTAACTGAAGTAACAAGAGGTGGGCCTAAAACTGATACAAATATCTGGTGGAGCAGGTCGTTAGTGTCACTATGACAGGACCAGGGAGGAACATTAACACTGCAGAGATACTGACTTATACAACAAAACTGGGCTTGAAGGATAAAGCTGTCAAAGGTGTGTTATTAGAACGAAAGCTTTGTTTCATCTCTTTTGGAACGAAGGCTATTACTGCCAAAATTCTGTGCCAAATTGGTCTCTTAGCGCCAAACACTGTGTTGCTTCTCTGTATCATTTTACTTGATCATCAGTAGACACACAAATCCCCAAGACACAGCTGTGTAAACAAAATTTTAACCCTCAGAACACAGCTATTTTGTATCCATGACTCCCATGATTTAAGCAGAGTAAAACTAACATCCCGAACCCTTAGTCATTGAAATCTTATTTAACTGAAAAATGGAAAATCAGTTAATCTGGTTTTTCAAAGTGTATTTAACCTTTGTTACGCCCAGTCTACGAGTGCCTGAGCCATAACACGAACAGGCTCCATCTTCCCCAAGTCCCAAGGAGCCACCAGATGAATGGTTGAAGTAATTCAAGAAAATCAGAGTTTTAATTTATGAGAACTAAATATCAAATAATATGTTGAGCTCTCTTCAGGTTTGACTAATACCAAAATAACAAACAAAACAATCCTATCTGTAAAAGAATAATAATTACCCTCACAGAAAAACAAATGACAGCATCTAACCTTCCTAACCAAATTAAACAGGAGAAAAGTATACCAAATAAACCAGCAGTCCAAGCCTACTTCTCAATTGAGACTAAGCAGTTCATACGTTCATAGAAAACCATATATGGCTGGTTGGAAGATGGAGAGGATGAGGACCCGCTGCCTGCTGCCCTGCTGCCCTGCTGCCCCTGAACGTCGACCATCTTGGATCCTTATGTATCCGGTGAGGCCTTGGCATAGCCAATCAGGGGCGGGAACAGGTGTGCTCCCCCAATCACCGTTGAACGATGGCACAGGCTAATCTGCATACCAAAACGAACATACAGAAAACACGGAGCAAGGAAACAAACCCAACACACACACACACATAGGCACACACACAAACGCACACATACACACACACGCAAGCGCGCGCACGCACGCACGCACACACACATAACGCTAGTTGTCACACCTTCATCCAAAGGTGTGCATCCCTGATTATTAGGAAACTGAGATTGAATTGCCAACCCTGTGCTTAGGATATGATACATGCTACATCCTGGAACCATTTTGGCCTTCTTTGTGGGATTTAAAATGCATCTTATCACCATCTTTATACTACGTACAGGAATCATATAGCTCAAATTGAGTCATGCTGTAGTTAACGTCATTACTTTAAAAGGCTGTCATGATAATGTTTGTAGAAATCACGTACACTTTGCACTGATATAGGCTTTTTAGCCATAGAAAACAACATTAACAAAAGATCTAAAATAAAGTATTGCATCCTATAAAAATATACACATTCTGAAAATTCATACCAAAATCTGACTTCCCTTATTCAGGTTGTTGTTGCTGAGGGAACAGGACTTATTGCCAGTGGGTAGTCATAATAATTTATGTCTAGACTGGAAGAAGACATCATTTGCAACTCAGGAAATCACAAGTACAAAGTTGACTGAAAGGAAGGAGCAAATTCTCTCAGTATGATACATTGACCTCACATCCTTCAAACATTAACTTCAACCTCTGATGTTCTCCTTTCCTTTCTTTGAGATCTTTCAAACAATTTAGCTTTTAATCGTCTACGCTTCTTTACATAATGATGAATCCCCACAGGCAGATCAAGCAGAGCACAGAGGGAACATGTTCCTCAACAGTTTGAAAGCAAAGCATAGACCATAATAAACTCAGTCTATTATTAGTACTAATTTAGGTCATTGTAACACATTGCTGTTGTCAAGAGGTTACACCTTTTTGTCTATATTAGTACAACATAAATTCACACACTAACTGTAATTACCTTGAAAGTGTATGCAAATCTCTCCTTCATGTTGACCTTTTTGTGTCTGAAGTGAAACTGGATATTCTTTACTTTTTTTTAAATAATCAGATATAGTATCACATATACTTACTAGCACAATTAACTGCTCTCATTCATTTAATCAAGACCACCGTAGAGGAGTTTGTATACATTATAGAGGTACAGATGTTTACAATAATATGAACATTATAATGAAAATGCCACACAATACACCAAATACTACAAACACAATGCTTATAATCAGTTAGTCCATCAATGAATTCTAAGCACACCTGGCTGAAACCTTCACAGACAAGCTCGTAATGAAGCTTGTTTTTTTTTAACAGGCATGTGAGTTCAATTCAAAAATCTAACCATAAAAGTGAATAATATCCCTGAATGATATTATTGTCTCAACAAAGACTGAACATCATAACCTTGCTGAATGTAGCAGATATTGTAAGAAATTGTATCATTCATTCGTTCATCATTCAGTCTGTCTGTTCGTGTTTGTTCTTCAAATGTCTATTAATTTCTTTTATTTAGGTGCAATGTAGCGGGGTAAGAAGCGCACATGTCAGAAAATGAGAATGACGTATAAAAACATTGTTCACACAGGTCAGACTTCTGCATCATCTCATTAAGGATCCTCTTCATCCTCATTATGTTTGTGTTGTACAGTAAATATAGCTGACGTTTGACTGTTCAGTTATTTTATCGCCAACATAACGCTCTTTTCATTCATCATTTCATTAATTTTCTACTGCTTCATCCGCTGTAGTGGGTCACAGGGAGCTGGAGCCTAATTCAGCTGACATAGGGCGTGAGGCGGGGGACACTCCGGGCACGACGCCAGTGCACCGCAGAGCCACACAAAGACGGACAACCACGCACACACACACTCACTCCTACGGGGAATTTGGGACCGGCCAATCAACCTGAAGCACATGCTTTTGGAGGTGGGAGGAAGCCAGAGAGAACCCATGCAGACACGGGGAGAGCATGCAAACTGAACAAAGAGCGGGACTCGAACCTGGACCCACCGTGTCGTGAGGCGACAGCGCTACCCACTGCGCCAAGCACATAAATACACTCTCATCTGTACCAAGTTCTGTTAAATAAGGAAATCTATTTAAACATTTAAATGTTTTGTAATAAAACAGTAAAGAAAGCAGTTGAGAAAAAGAATATTCATGCAATTGCATATACCTATATCATCTAATAACTGAAATGAAGAGCTGGCATCTAGCTCCTTTGCATGGTTTCCTTGATAAAGTACCAGTAATAGCCAAAGCTGCTGTAGTTCTTGTATCAATATCTGTGGCATTGTGCTGCTTATAACTGCTTTAAGGCATTCCAGGTTTTATTTCCTGTCTGTTTTAGTCACATGATGCACACAGGAGTTAATAATTGATAAAAAGAAAAATAAATTAACAAGAAATTGAAGAAAACAAAGCTGGTCTAATATTTTATGTTACTGATGGATCTCTTCCCATTGCTTAACATTCTTGCGCAATCCAATGTGACATTTAGCATCCGCTGAAGTATTAACACCTTCTCATCCTTTTTTAACAGAGCATAGATGGACAGTAGCAGAAGGGTCCCGACTGCACGGATTATCACAGGAAAATAGTTGCTCAGTAAACACCAGCGGTTCATTCTGTGGAATTCATGTTTAACTGTATGTTTTAATGTACTCCTCATGTATTCCCAGCTATCTGCTAAAGAAGTTTATAGAATTCACTTTCTAAAAAAAAATACAGAAAACAGAATGGCTGACTAGAACCTCTAGACTAGGAGGGCAGATCTGGACATAGAAATACTGGAGCACTAGTTAGAGGTCTGTGATGGTCACAAGTGAATCATGTTAACTATTAGAACGTTAACTATTATAACACAACAAAAACTAACCTTGTATTTGTAAGAAATAAAGTTGACCAAAGGAAATGCGTATTCAATGTTTTTATTGCCCACTGTGGTGGTGATGGTGACTCTGAAATGATTCTGGCAGATGGTTTTCTGTCACTGTTCTTCCATCCTGGATAGCAGGAATCATCCTGAGGTGACCTACGCAGTGGAAATGAGCTTTCAGCAGGCCTATGGTCATCTCTACCTAGACTCTCGTCCTGCAGTGAACTGAGTTGAAGTTCTTTTGAGTCTCTGGGTCAGAATAAAGGGTCAGCAGCTCGGTTGGCATGGGTAACCCCTGTCCCCCAGCAAAAAACCATCAAACTCTCCTGTAATGTATAGTGGACTCACTCGAGTGGATTAAATGATGGAGACAAATGAATTCTTGTGTAAATGTTTACGTTACTGATCACATTTCAGTCTGCTGTTCATGTGAGGTATATCCGTGAGTCAGGAACAGACCTACACCTCCACATCAGAAATGTAGTCTGCAGGGAAATATCTCCAGGGAAATAGAAAAACTGGGGTCAAAGTTTAAAGACGAGGCACACTAAGCATCTCCCGCATTGTATAGAAAAAGAACTGTTTTCTAATAAAAAATAAAAACTGAACGGAGCGCTACACGCAGCGCTGCTGTAGATGTGAGGATGGATCAGGTCGTAGATGTGATGGATCGGGATGTGAACCAGTACCGATCATAAAGAGAACTGTCTGGATATGACGGGACATCTGAACGCGATACAAAAATATTTAATTCTCTATGAACTGATGCTGAAACTTCATCTATGGTATCCTTGTCAAACAGATATGCCATGTTGGCCTCTAAAATACCTCTAAAATACGGAGTTATTTATAAAACGGAACGTTGTTCAAACTCTCGCACATTCAGAACCAGGAAATGAAGCAGTGTGAATGGTTGTGAAAGGGGGCGGAGTCAAAGGAAACCCTGGGTTCTTGAAATAAAACCTGCTCCGGACCAGGTTAGCTTCAGAGAGTCTGTTACTGCGGTAAAAACCCAGGGGTTCAGTTTACCTCGCTTCATGAAACAGGACAGGATTACTCCTCAGACTCTGGGTTAAGTTACCTCCCTTTGTGAAACCGAAAACCCTGGGTTTCCTTTATTTCAGGGTTAACTTACCCAGGTTACCACTAAACCTGCTTTGTGAAACGAGCCCTAAGTTCTCAGATGAAACCAAGCACCTTATTGTTGTAAAGCAACAGCACTACCCACTGCAACACCATGCCGCCAAAATTTGTATCACACAAATGTAATTTGACTTTAGTTCCCTGTGTCTACCACATAAACATGAACACGGAAATGAATATTACACTGATTAGAACAGTAGATCAATAAATTCAGATTAAATGCTAAACAGATCATGCTCATTTGTTCACAAATATCAAGGGTACCATAGAACCTATACAGTAGAAGAAGAAGAAGTATACTTTATTGATCTCCGCAAGGGGAAATTACAAAGTCACTCGGTTAGTTGACAAGTATACAGGCCCCCTGAACACAGCACACAAGTGGGCCTGTAAGCATACAGTTAGTACAATCACATTAAACTACACACATCAGGCAGGCAGAGTGACGGGCAGCGGCTTCGGAATGCTCCCCAATTTTGAGCAGCTTGTAGGGGGGACAGCGCCTTGCTCAAGGGCGCCTCGGCAGTGGCTGGGAAGTGAGCTGACACCTCCCACTGTCAGCTCACACTCCTGGTGACATCATGGCGGGAGCTGGATTCGATCCGCCGATGGCTGGGGCGATCCGTCTATGAGACATCTGCTCTACAGCTGAGCCACTGCCGCCCCCGCTGAGCCACTGCCGCCCCAAATTAGGTGTTTTGTTTATTTTAAGCTTGGTGTTAATTTACTGAGTTAGCATGGACATCTCTGCTAACAAGAATTATATGCATTACCCAGATGAGACAGGTGTCTTCAGTATTAATTCTGACAACAGCATGCTATTGTCTCTGCTGCTATGAGCCATCAGGTCCCTTTGTAACCAAATTGAGAGATGCATCCATATCAGAGGCAAAGGTTCTCTGTTGTTCTGTTGGTCTCAGATCTTGTTTGTGATATTCATGAATGAGATCTGGAAATGTTTTTACTGTGATTGTTCTCTGCAGAAAGGATGGACTCATGTCCAAGTGGTTGGAGACCCCATGGTAGATTCATAACTTGATGGAGAGATAACATCTCATTCAGCATCGGGATGCCCTAGGAGTTCTGCCTGGGAAATGGACATCTGGAATCTCGTCTACATAAGTAAGGGAAAAACGTATTGCTTGCAGAAGCATAGATAGTTGTTTCTAATGTATTCATTCATTTTCATGTACCGCCGCTGTATCCACCATAGCGGGTTTACGGGGAGCTGGAGCCTATCCCGGCTGGCATAGGGCATGAGGCGGGGGACACTCCGGGCACGACGCCAGTGCATTGCGGTGTTTCTAATGTATACTATATTTTATACGATTTAGTACATAATACTACCTGTATCCCCTACAGCTCCCCTCCTTGTTTATATAGTGCATTACATCGCTTGTCAAGGTGATGCCCTCAAGTGCTTTAGATGATTCTGCCCTTCCCTCTCCTCAAGTGTTGGATAACAGACGGTGCATCTACCACTCTGTACTCAAGTGCTTGTGCAAGTCTGCTCAGGTAATTACAGCATCTGTTAAGAGCTTTGTTGATTGTTTTTCATCTCCACATGGTCACCACTCCAGAAAACCAATTACCCAAGGGAATACTAAATCACCAGCACCGATTTGTTATTCTTTTGTGAAAACCGAAAAACCTGCATAAGGGTGAAGATGTTCGTTATTCTCAAAGAATAAATATAATACAGGGATACAGGCAAATGGAATAACAGTTGTTTTTTTTTAAAAGTGAAACGATTAAGACAATGAAAAAGAGTCTTGCATGAATATCTGATTAAAATGCAATTGGGCTTACAAGAACACATGTGAATGGAGTGACATGAGCCTGATAAATCAAATGCAATCAGGTTTCTTTTACTTTTTAAAGGAAATGGCTTTTTAAACTATAGATCACATATTTTAGGCAATGTTTTATTCATGCTACTATGAAATGAGGCAACACGGCCAGAAAATAACGCTAAGTAGGCCATGCTAGTAGACCTAGTTTCTGTTTTCACAACACATGCTGCTGCTATTTCAAGGATAAGAGCTTGCATGGATGACTCAAATGCACAAAAACAAAATGTGTCACTTCAAGCCCTGTGGTTGCTCATGTTTAACAGATGCTGCTATGTTCAATGCTACAGGCCGTTGTCCTTCTATTTGGTATTTCAAATGCCAGTATTGAACAGATTCATTACTTCAGTAATGTGACTTGGAGAAACAAGATTGTTTAGATGGATAGTGGTGCAATTCAGATTCACTTTTGATTAACTGTTCTCATTTCTTGTGTCGACAGAATAGTTTTCCTCTTCCCTTGACCTCAATCTAGAATGTCCTTTGTAACCACTGTGATGACTTTGAATTCTATTTGCTCCTGTCTTGCTCTGACTACAGAGGTTTTGCGGAAAACCTATAAGCCGATTTAAGTTTCTCTTTAGAAAAAAACACATTCACAATAAGAAAAGTGAAAAGCTTTATACTCCTGGAACTGCGTCAGATTGCCTTTATAGCTGTGCCTGAACTCTTTTTTATTTTGATACGTCTTTAAACTACCATGTCTAATTGCGATGGCACTTTTAATTAAAAGTCAAGGATATGTGGTTGTTTGTGAAGGGAGACTTATCTATTCTTGCCTCCACCTCTCCCAGTGCAAGCTATCTTCAATCTATCTGCCTAGTGAGAAAATAGAAAAGCCAGTGCAGGAGTTTTTGATATTTGGCCTCTATAATTAGATTTATGTGAATTTACGATTAGCAACCAAGCCTCAGACCATGCTATACTGCAGCTCAGAGACCTTATGGATTACTCAAGATAACAATGAGAAATTTTCTGCAGGCTTCCTACAGTGAAATTCACTTGATTTCATAGGGGTGACTGCATACTGAAGTCAATATTGTATTATTTATTCAGAAAAATAACATTTATCAAATTAATTTTTTGTTTCATATTGCTTTATTGATATTCTGCACTTGGTATTCACAAACAGGAGGTTGATTTATTGTGAAAATGCATTGGAAGTGCAAGTTATGTATGAGACAATTGTTATTTCAAACTTGTTATTTCTTTAAGTTTTCAGCTGCCTGGTTGCTACCTGTTGTTTTAGTAACAAGAGGGTGGAATTTTGAGTAGGGAGAAAATTATTCAAAAAGTAGACAAAAGTTTAAGATCATCCACTGGCATTCATCTGTCCAACTGAATTGTTGTAAGGAAAATCCCTATACTATTCTGACTCAACACACTGACACACGCACGCACGCACGCACGCACGCACGCACACACACACACACACACACACACACACACACACACACACACACACACACACACACACACACACACACACACACACACACACACACACACACACACACACACACACACACCTTAAATGAGGCAGTCTGGTCTAATTCCGGGGGAGATAAGTACCACTGCTTTATCATGTCCCGCTACATCTCACCTAGATGCAGAAGGTACCCTTTATCATCTGTGTGTGATGCCCTGGGCTGTAACAGACATCCATTGTAATGTCATCCATGTCAATAAAAGATTATCAGTGCAACAGCTCAATATAGTATAGTGTACAGTTTATAGTAACCAAGTCCCAAGACAAGTAGAGGCCAGTTTAGAGTAGCGGTTATAGATTTTGTTCTGTGACAAAGCATTTTAGGTGTAGGTGAATTGTCAACAGAAACCTTGTGAGTTTGAATGAGATGTTGAGGGGTGTGTGACAAAGAGTTGTTATGCAGCAATGTGGAATTGACACATTTTATTTCATGATGTAAATAAGCATACTTTTGTAGTGATTAAATTGATTAAATGATTAGCAAATAGCATTTTGAATGATGTGCAACTGTAGCTGTGCTTGTACCCTTGACTGAAATTATCACAGAAGTCTACACTACACCTCCAAACATGAAAGTTCCCCACTAGAGATGCACTGCCACAGCTGGGATTTACCAGAGAGGAGAGATTAACACTGCACTTCACCACTTAACTTCATGGAGAGGGCCTAGTGCCAAACCTTACAGTTGAGGAGGCATAGCCATTCTTGGGGGCAAGCTAAACCCAGAGGCGGACCACAACTGCAGGAAAAATCCAATGATTTTAAGTCATGAGCCAGCTGCTAAATCCAAAGACTTTGATTGGTAGCCTTCTTGATAGTATCCAAAAGCTGTTTATATCAATGTACTGGACTTTTAAGAAAGTTTCTTGGAAATGTTTCGCCTCTCATCCAAGCGGCTTCGTCAGTTGACGAAGCCTCTCTTACAACACATGTTGCACACACCTAGTATCATAGAATTATTTGCAACATAATATAACATCCCTGATATAAATGTGACATGGCCTGGGGATTGCTATAAAGTGGAATTATGTGTAGTGAAGAGGATGTGGTGACTACAATGACTCTTCATCAGCTACAGTAGCAGCTCCAGGGATTTAGCACTGCAGTTACTCATCAGCAAACTGTTGATCTTTAAATGGCAGCAGGCTATACATCCATTCTCTGGTCAAGGGGCAAAATGACATACTTCCAAGATGTGTTGATTTAAAATGGTGTATTTGTATTGTGTAAGACAAATAATACATGTAATTAATCATATAATTACCTGCCATTAGTGTTCACCTTCCATCCATGCATACACTACCAAAGAAGCCTATAATAAAGCTTTATCTGGACAAATGCTAACTTGCTAGTCAGTGTATCTGAGTGTTGGGGGAGACAGTTTACTAGTGTCTATTGTATATATACAGGAGGAAATAATAGTTAAAAGCTTCTATACAGAAAACTAAAAATTATCTGAATACAGTGATAAGCTTCACATAAAATGAGAGTTGTCCCAATTCCTTTTTTCAATATTCCCAGTGAACCACTTAACCTGCTAAGAAAATGCCAATTTCGTTTTCACTTCACTTTTGGCCATTAAATAAGTACATTCATTTTCAGAGGAAAGTGTCTTAAAATATCTGAAGCATTTGTCACTCAAGGTACCAGATATGATGATAACATTTAATCTATAAATTAATCTGTAAATTCTCAGGCAAAGCAATGAACAAATGGTGTAAACTCCATTTGCAATCTCCCCTCTTTGAACAAGGCAGCAGAGATTATTTATGTGAATTACTTTCTTTGTTTTGCATTGCGTTAAGATTGAAGTCTAGGGACCTTTTACACTTATTTGTAGCATGTAAATAATTTAAAAAAATCTTGGAATGATAACAGAATTAATGGCAACAATGTCAATTTCCTCTAGGTTCCTTTAACAGGCTTTGTAGTTTATTGGTGCCCCATAACGTTGGAGATGTGACTTGTTCCTGTGCAGCTAAGTGAACACTTAAAGGTTGCTGTTACAGTTTGCCTGAAAAATGTCTTGACAGGTATTTCAGTATTTCAGTAGCTGATAACATTGAAGTCTTAAAAGGTCTGGGTAACATATAAGCCTGCTTGTCTGCTACAGCATCAAACAATATTGATAATGGTAAGATTCTCTGACAGGCTAATGTCTTATGATGGTTATGCAATACATCATGCTTCTCATGGTACAAAAGTGTGAGACTGGATAATGTTTTAAGGGCAGTTTTGATTAAAATAGCTTTTATTTTTCAGTACACATGACAGAAAAGCAGTAGAAATCTTTCGCAGTGTGAAATAGCCCAATGTTAGGTGTGTAGGATATTACTTGGTCCATCAAGCCAGAAAATGGTTGAAATTTTGATCCAAAACCCTCAAGTGGCAAAAAAAATGTCCATATGTAAAAGTGATTATGCACTGTCTTTGACTTTCATAACATTAATTTAGTAAAATTAGATACACCATGCTATCACAGCAGCATAATATATTCTGTCTGGCACTTTCTCCAAGCATGCATAAATCAGCTGCAGTATGTACAGTATGTCATGCATCTTTCTGAGTGTGTATGTGTGTCTCCCTGCCTGTAGGGATGATGGTTAAGGTTTTGGGGGTGGGGGATTGGCGGGGGCAATTTAGGACAGCAGAGCCTTTCCCTGTCTGCACTTTCAATAGTCTGTATATGGTTGTGTATCAGGCAGGAGGTGGGTGGTGTAAATTCTCACATCACTTCCAGGCATCTGAACCCACTCACTAGGCCTCTTTGGCAAGCAGAGAGGGACCAGGTGTCGGCTCTTATACAAATGGCTTTGATGCCAGAGTGCAATGAAATGTGGGATTTGGAAAGTGCATCTTATGCACAACAGTGCATGAGGGTGTATATGCGTGTGAGAGAGGGAGGGTTGAAGACTATGTCTGTTAACCTGAAGTAGTTACTACAGTTTGAGTACAGCTTAAGTCTTTTGGTAACACTTTGTCAAGCCTAAGTTGAAGATCAAAACATGAGTATCAAATAAAGTCTTCTCAATACACATGTCTACTTTGTTAACTTTCAAATAAAAAGAGGCATTTTTGATTTCTTGTTTTCTTCCAAAGAGACAGTAATACACAAGCTCAGTGTACTGCAGAAATGCAGCAAAAATGTCATCCTAAGTAAAATATGAATTTTTCACTCACATTAGAATGTATTCAAATCAGATCAGCTTTATTTATATAGTTCCAAATAAAAATCTTAACTTTACAGAAAGAGTAGGTCTGGACCATTCTCTTCATGCTATAGAGACCTAGCAGTTCTCCCATGAGCAATCATTTGCTGACTGCTAGGAAAAGAAGTCTTTTAACAGGAAGAAAGCTTGAGCAGATGAGTGACTCTGGGGAGGGAGACAGACAGAGAGAGAGAGAGCGGGAGACTGAGAGTGAGAGAGAAAGAGAGATATGGATTGATGGGGTAAGGTGAAGGAGAAGGCATATGGTCAAACACCACAAAGAATAGCAGCAACCTTGTTGAGATAGAATTTAAAAAAATATATATGAAAATGACTTTACCATTCAATGACTTAAACTGTTACTTCAGTATAACAATAAATGAACAAAATAATTGATTAAACATCTAATCATTTTTCTCTGCAAATAAAATTAATGGAAAGTCCTCTCAATGTAATTATTTGGAATTCACTTGTGCACTATGCTGTAATCCATATTTCAGAATAAACTTTATTGTTACACACAAGTAAAGAGATTACAATGTTGTAAAATGTGTTCTTTGCATTTGACCCATCTCAGAGGAGCAGTGGGCAGCCCTTACGGTGGAGCAAGTTGGGGATTAAGTATCTTGCTCAAAGATGCATCAGCATTTACATTGAAGAGAGTTGGGGCTCAAACCATTGACCTTCCGATAAGTGTATGACATTCTTAGCCGCCCCCAGCTTTAAATATTGTCATGGATTTTGAAAGGAATTTCCACTTTGTAGTAAGTATAATATAGTTGAATGACAGGTCAAATACATTGTCATACAATGGATCCTAACAGGTCTAATGGAATGGAAATTATTTCCTAGTGCCCACCCAAGCAGCATAAATTCATGGTTAAATGACAAGGGAAGGGCCAAGTGTTTATGACAGCATCTGCCAGGCCTAGGCCATATTTATCGCCAGTCTTGTCAATTTATAATGGTCCATTCAGCACTTTAATGTCCCCAATTTTGTGGTTCCTTAATGCTTTTTAAAAGGTCATGATCGGTTTATTCTGTTGGATGAAAGATACTTTCAAATTTGTTTAAGAAAGGTGGTAACATATTTATCTAACATACAAAAGTCATGGACTATTAAACTAAAGCTCAGATAGCAGTGTTTGATAGCCTTCCCTTATTGCCCTAACATGGATGACAGACTCACTCTCTTGGAGGTGAAAGAAGATTTAGCATATAAATAAGGCTACGTCTGTCATAGGTCAATTCTATACTGCTGAGTTCATAATGAGGACAAGGGTACAGCCCTTATTTGGGAATTTCAGTTTGTGTTGTCAGCACCTATGCAATGTTGCCCTTGAAAGAGGGATTCTCATTATAGATGGTAAGGATGCTGCAGAATCACACTGAAAATTAAATATGCTTATTAGAGGTGATGGATAAATGGATTATTCTTTAATTGGTCTGTTATTATAAGTGTTTGATTGAATTGTCCTTTGCAGGCTATTGATTTTGGGGCTGAGGTTGATAAAGAAGTGGAATGAGCAGAGGATGAGAGTTCCAATGTGCAGAGAGTATATTGTCTATTCAGGACAACTTGCCTTGAATAGAAAAGTGTTTAAATTGTAGAAAAGTGTTTAAATTGTTCCTGTGAAGTAAAGATGAAGGCCAATTCAGTGTCAAAAGTAAAGGACACTTAAAAAGCTGATATCTCCAGAGATTTAGACATTTTTTCAATTAATATGCAGTAGTTTGGCTACTGAGTTGCCAGATGGGTTGTTTCAAATGCAGCAATGCAGCACATTAGCTAATGCCTGCAATGAACAAATTTTGAGTATAAAATTGACAAGGCATGAATGAAACTTTCAGATAAATGTAATAAAAAAAGATGTTTGATTAGTCTAATTATGCTTATAGTACTTAAGATAATAAACTTCAGTTCTCCACTGTTGAGCATTTTATAACTGAATCTGAATTGGCTAAAGTAATAGAATAAAACTGATGTGGTCTCAGGACATTTTTCTTTTCCAAAATGCAATCTATTCTTTCATCTCTGCATTGTGGAAGGGTTGCTCCATGTGGCTCTAAAGGCAAAGGTGACATCTCACTGTGACTTGAGGGTAAAGGTGTTTATATACACATTGCCAGCATGAGTCACTTTTCCTGCATCCTTGAACATAATCTGTTAAGGTCACACACTCACCTAAATCTCCACAGTGAAAAAACACACAACAAAAATCAAGACAAAAAAAGACAACAAAGACCTGTGTTGCTGAAGACCACTCAAGATGACTGAAGCAGAGGGCTTTTCCTATGTTTTGTGCTCTGCAAATCAGGCCATAACCTTGTTGTGTGACGATCATCTGGTGTCTGGAATACAATGAAAAAATACAGCTTGATCTGTTTTTAATTAAACAAACAAAAAGTTGTATATCCACTACAGACAATGAAATGCTAAATGCCATTGTATAGAATGCCTCTATATTAACAATGACTTGTAGACTACAGGAACTACATGAACACATTGATGAAAGGCTCCTCTAAAGTCAAACTTTCTTACAATACAAGATTGTGGTTAGGATGAAGAGAACACAAGAGTTTTGCTTTCCACTGTTGACAATATTTTCACTCCTGTCTTTCTTCCTCATCATGTTTACCTGAACTCTTCAATGCAATGCTATTGCCTACCTAACTTACTGTAACAACAAAATTAAAAACATTCTTGGTCAAAGCCTGTCTACCTGCTGTCCCTCATGTAAAAACCAACATTCTTTTCTCATTTCTGGTGATGTTTCCTCATCTGTAAAAACAACAGTTATAACTTATTTTTTTAAGAAACTCAGAGCATATATATATTTAATTTCCTATTTCTATTCTATGATCAATAAAATATTTGGAAAACCTGTTGCTTCTCAGGGTCACCCTCCTGTTATCAGTTTTCCCTCTATATCTCATTTACCTTCTGCCTCTTGTTAATATTTTACAGAAAATTTGATATCAGGATGTTTTACAGTGAAAATCTAAGAAATCTGTTTCAGCATTGAAATAAAATCCATGGAATTCTAAGGGCACTTGAATCAATTGAAAGATCTTACAAAATTACTGGAAATATTTCAATTTTTCATTGTTTTTTTCCCAAGTGTCCACCTGTCATAGAATCTCTTTACCAGCAGGTGCGTTATTTCATGTCGAAAACACTTCGGAGCGGTCCATTTGGAATCACAGTTGCGGGAAAGATGCTAATACAAGGGCTGAAAAGGCTTCAGAGTGATTAGATTTCAGATACATCCACAAAATATCTTGGTCTGCATTCAGACCTGTACTTGGAGCTGCCCATATGTGATCAGATTATTCAAATTGGACCCCGCCCCCCGAATATCTACCTACATTTCATTTTGCAATGGTCATATAAATTGAAATAAAACTGGCAGAATCCTGGTGAAAGATGGTATGGGGAGATTGTCTGTAGTTACTGATAAAATGCAACTGTATCCTAGCAAATATTTTTCAGCATTTACATGTTTATGATTAGCTTCACTGTTATTTATGAGGTACAAGATAAAAAAAAAAGACAAGATAAAGATAAAGAAGACAAGAACAAGATAAGGGACCTTTGTGGGGAAACCCTGCTCAGATATACAGTATTCATGAAGACAATGTGGAAGGAATTTGACTTCCCCTTTGTGTGTAACTCCATCCAGCTTGTGTGACAGGTTATTTAGTGAATCACTCACCCCATAGTTAATTTAAAATACAAGGCAATTCCATCATTCCTTGTATATGTTGTTAATACTGTTAATGTTGTTTGCTCATATGTGGAGTTTGATTATTTGGTAATATACTGGTGATGCCTCAGAGCTGTGTGTAGTTAGATCGATTGCTCGGTGATCTTTCGGTAACGCCTCGGGGCTCCGGTAGGGGGAGACGCGCTCTCCTGCTTCGTTCAATACAATAAGTGAACGACAGAGCTGCGTGTGGTTTTCTTCAGTTCTCTCTCACTATCATGTCCCTATTTCAGGTAATTATCCTTACGCAAAGCAACTTCATATGGCACGTTAGCAATATTTTACTCTGTGTTATTGTGATTTAAGTTGGTAGAAATAGCATATTTCCTATTGTTTTATTGTAAAAAAAGAGTTTCATGTGTTAAGTTTTAAGCTAGAGGCGGCATCGTGGCGCTGCCATACCGGACTGTTTGCCTTTCCAGGTTTGCTAGCTAACACTTCTACACTGAGGATAAAATGCTAATTTTGCAATTCATGTGTGATTACAAGAAATTTGGTAAGCTAAAAACATATTTCATAACATGAAGGCCATGAAATAATTTAGTTTAAAACAGAAGTATATTTGCAATGATATCTGTGTTACTGATACTGGATTATTGAATGTCTTATTGTTATTGTTAAAAATAAGTAAATTTTGTATGTATTACGTGCAAAATGGTTCAATACAATAAGTGAACGACAGAGCTGCGTGTGGTTTTCCTCAGTACTCTGTCACTATCATTACCCTATTTAAGGGCACAACACTTGCTGACTATGGGCCCGTTTCACAAAGGCAGAGTTATCAAACCCGCAGGTAGGCCTGTAGTTCTGGGTTGCCGACAGACGAGACGCACACCGCAGCGCTTTATGGCAGTTGGACTACAGATTTTAATATATGCATATGAAGACTTTGAGGACATTTTCAGAAAAAAGAAACAGCGTTGCAGCTGCAAAGAGGGAGATGGCGTGGGACAAAATCATTGCTCGAGTCAGGGCGTCAGTTAAACGTGGTCGTTGCAATCACGATAACATTATGTAGGTTAAAGGAATGAATATTAGTCTATTAATTTATTTTATTTAGGTGCAATCCAGCGGGGGAGAAGCACACATGTCAGCAGCTGAGAACGAAGGATTAAAGACATCGTTCACACTGGTCAGACTTCTGCGTGATCTTATTAGGGATCCTCCTCGTCCTCATTATGTTTGATATTGTGCAGTAAATATTAAGTGGACGTTTGACTTTTCAGTTTATCGCTAACATAATGGTTTTGTCACAAACATAAATGTGCTCTCATCTATATCAAGTTCTGTTAAATAATAAAATCTATTTAAACGTTTAAATGTTATGTAAATAAAACAGTAAATAGGCATATTCACATTGCAAAAACAGTTGAGAAAAAGAATATTCATACCATTGTGTATTACTATATTATCTAAGAACTGAAATTCAGAGCTGGCATCTACCCCCTTTGCATGGTTTCCTTGATAAAGTAATAGCCAGAACTGCTTCAGTTCTTACAACAATATCTGTGGCATTGTGCTGCTTATAACCGCTTTAAGGCATTCCAAGTTTTATTTCCTGTCTGTTTTAGTAACATGATGCACACAGGAGTTACTAATTCATAAAAACAAAAATAAATTAAGATAAGAAGAAAACAAAGCTTGTCTAATATTTTATGTTAATGATTGATCTCTTCCCATTGCTTCACATTCTAGTGGAATACGGAGTGTGACATTTAGCATCCGCTGAAGTATTAATACCATCTCAACCTTTATTATCAGAGCATGGCTGAACAGTAACAGAAGGGTCCCGACTTCACAGATTATCACAGTGTAATAGTCGGTTCATTCTGTGGAATTCATATGCAACAGTATGTTTAAATGTCCTCCTCATGTATTCCCAGCTAACTGCTAAAGAAGTTTATAGAATCCAATACAGAAAATAGGATGGTTTACTTGGCCCTCCAGTTTAGGAGGGCAAATCTGGACATAGAAATACTGGAGCACAAGTTAGAGGTGGGTGATGGTCGCAGGTGAATCATGTTAACTACTAGAATGTTAACTATTGTAACGATACAAAAACTAAC
The DNA here is from genome assembly GCF_040054535.1 of Antennarius striatus. Taxonomy (NCBI): domain Eukaryota; kingdom Metazoa; phylum Chordata; class Actinopteri; order Lophiiformes; family Antennariidae; genus Antennarius; species Antennarius striatus. The sequence continues at coordinate 16,777,511 of NC_090779.1, read as the reverse complement.
TTTGTATTTGTAATAAATAAAGATGACTAAAGGAAATGCATATTGTATGTTTTGATTGCCCACTGTGGTGGTGGTGATGGTGACTGAAATGATTCTGGCAGATGGTTTCTGTCACTGTTCTTGCTTCCTGGATAGCAGGAATCATTCTGAGGTGACCTAGGCAGTGGAAACGGGCGTTCAGCAGGCCTATGGTCATCTCTACCCAGACTCTCGTCCTGCAGTGAACCGAGTTGAAGTTCTTTGGAGTGTCTGGGTCAGAATAAAGGGTCAGCAGCCTCGGTTGGCATGGGTAACCCCTGTACCCCAGCAAAAAACCATCAAACTCTCCTGTAATGTTGTGGCTTAAACGATGGAGACAAATGAATTATTGTGTAAAGCTTTACGTTACTGATCACATTACAGTCTGCTGTTCAGGTAAGGTACAACCGTGAGTCAGGAACAGACCTACACCTCCACATCAGAAATGTAGTCTGCAGGGAAATATCTCCTGGGAAATAGAAAAACGGGGGTAAAAGTTTAAAGGCGAGGCACACTAAGCATTTCCCGCATTGTATAGAAAAAGTACTGTTTTCCAATAAAAAATAACAACGGAGCACTACACGCAGCGCTGCTGTAGATGTGACGATGGATCAGGTCGTAGATGTGATGGATTGGGACGTGAACCAGTACCGATCCTAAACAGAACTGTCTGGATATGACGGGACACATGAACGCGACACAAAAATATTTAATTCTCTGAATTAGTAAACTCCATTTATGGTGTTGGACTCAAATGGACATGCCATGTTTGGCTCCAAAATACCTTTAAAATAGGGAGTTATTTATAAAACCGTATGTCAGGAAAACTGTCCGACAGAGCTAGGAAAGTGAAACGGCACGAATGGCGATGAAAGGGGGCGGAGTCAGAAGAAACCCTGAATTTGTGGAATAAAACCTGCTCCTGACCAGGTAAGCTTTAGAGAGTCTGTTAATTCGGTAACAAATCCAGAACATGAATAGTCTGCTACATTTTGTTCAAGGCTTTAGAAACTCTTTTACCACAACATTTCTGCCAAGGTCTAGAACGTACAGTTTTAACAAAGTGAGATGACAGCATTGTGAAGATGGAACATACTGTATCACAACTCATTCCACATTCATTGCCTGATTTGCTCAGTCTGTGTATTTAATTTCATAATTATTCTATTTAAACCTTGCAGTCACTCTATACAAACTGTTGGGTAAAACTTCTGCATCCAATAGCTATGATGCTATCATTACATTGCAGTGATGGCGAATAACATACAGTCAAACCTCGGTTTTCGAACGCTTCTGTTCTCGACCAAATCGGTTTTCGACCAGAAAATCTGAGAATTTTACATCTCTGAACTCGACCAAAATTCGGCTCTCGACCAAACCGAAAGAAGCCGAGCGTACCTGAACGCAACTCACTCGGGAGCCGAGCGAACTCGAATGCCCAGGATGCTTCCTCCGTAGCGCATTCGTGTTCAAAGTTCGATAGGATATCTTTTATTAAAATAAAACACAGTGTCTATTTCTACCCCTTTTTATTTATGGTAAACAGTATACAGTGCAGTTTATGGTGTAAACCGAAAGAAGCCGAGCGTATCTGAATGCAACTCACTTGGGAGCCGAACGAACTGCCCAGGATGCTTCCTCAGTAGCGCATTCGTGTTCAAAGTTTGATAGGATATCTTTTATTAAAATAAAATACAGTGTCTACTTCTACCCTTTTTTATTTATGGTAAACAGTGCAGTTTATGGTGTAAACCGAAAGAAGCCGAGCGTACCTGAATGCGACTCAATTGGTAGCCAAGCGAACTGCCCAGGATGCTTCCTCCGTAGCGCATTCGTTTTCAAAGTTCGATAGGATATCTTTTATTAAAATAAAACACAGTTTCTATTTTTACCCCTTTTTATTTATGGTAAACAGTATACAGTGCAGTTTATGGTGTAAAACAGTAAAAAAAAAAACTTAAGAGTTGTTTTTTAGACTTGGAACGGATTAAAATTATATACATTAATTATAATGGGAATGGTGTACGGTGGTTCAGTGGTTTGCGCTGCCGCCCCACAACACGGCGGGCCCGGGTACGAGTCCCGCTCTGTGCGGAGTTCGCATGCTCTCCCTGTGTCTGCGTGGGTTCTCTCCGGGTTCTCCAGCTTCCTCCCACCTCCAAAAGCATGCACTTAAGGTTGATTGGCCGTTCCAAATTGCCCGTAGGAATGAGAGTGTGTGTGCATGGTTGTCTTTCTTTGTGTGTGGCTCAGCGGTGCACTGGCGTCATGCCCGGAGTGTCCCCCGCCTCACGCCCTATGCTGCCGAGATAGGCTCCGGCTCCCCGTGACCAGCTGCGGCGGATATAGCGGTGGTAACCTGAAGATGACTGACTGGTTTCAGATTTCAAACAACTCGCTTTTCGAACAGCCTTCTGGAACGGATTATGTTTGAAAACCGAGGGTTGACTGTTCTGTTATTTACACATTAACACATGTCAAACATGCAAATCAAATCCATCGACTTCCATACGAGAAGTCACTCGAGGCCCTAGTTTACATCGACCGCCATCAGTGCTGTTGACCTACAGGGTGCCGGTGGAAATTGGAAATACTGTTGGTCGCAGAAGGAGAGGAGGAAAGTGTTCGTAGGAAGAGAAAGAAGAGGAACACAAAGAGTATAGGACTGACTGTCACACCCTGTGTTGGTGACTGCTCCAGCCTCTCCTACTCCTGTGTTCACAGGTGTGGGTGTGTGGGCGGAGTCGTCCTGGGAGCAGCTTCACCTGGATCCCATCTGCAATCAGCCGGCTTCTTAGACCCAGCTCTCCACGCAGACAGTGCCAGATTGTTGCTCCAGTTTGATGTTGGTGATTCTGGTCTCCCTGCTGCTGCTCCCTTTTACCACACTCGTGCTGTGATCCTCTGCCCGCTTTTGTTTGAATAAACACAGCTTTTTGGATTTTTGGACTCTGGTGTCACTAATTGGGTTCTACTCTGTAGTGTGCCGTAAAACTGACAGTAGGGATGTTGAATGTTGGAACTACTTTTCACATCACTAAACATAAAAGATAACTATATGTACAAACTCAGTACAGATCCAATGCTAAGCAGCCTTCCTGGAATGTAGAATTTATCATATGACCACATATAAAAGCCACAATAATCATGACTGTGTTTAACTTTTAAACCATTCTTCCAATAATTCTGCACAAATCCATACATGACATCAATATTGTAATGGATGGAAGGGCTTTAGAAATTAGTACTACTCTGGGATCAGCAGTGTAAATTTCCCTTAGGTTAAATTCTTGCTGACTGTTTTGACAAGATTATGTCACACAACCACAATCCCATCACATCCCTCTGCTCACTGCTTCCAATTTCACTGGAGGGAAACAGCAAGGTTTTACTATCTTTATTGGTGTAAATTCACAAGGGGTTATTCACAGTGATAGTGGGTGTTGAAGTCTTAGCGGATGTTGCAAAATTTTGCAAGAAGAGTTGCAAAAAAATAATAAATTAGCTGCTTTTTAATAACCGGCTAAAAACAAAACAAAAACAAATGTTGCAATGCTCCATTCAAAGGTGACAGAGAGGAGAATCTCCTTAAATATTTCCTGCAGATCAGTGTGCCAAGATTGTATACCAGAATAACCTCCTGCCTGGTACTCTGCTGACTATTTCATTTACAGACGTGGGGTCACAAGGGGAACATAGTTTGGCCTCTACAAGAATTCATTACTCCAACCCATTACCTTGAATAGGAAATGAAGTCCCCAGAAAACAAGAATTACAAGAGCAAAGGGAAAGGTGCTAGCTTCGAAAATGTAACAGGATTTGCGCTGTTACACATTGACTCGAAAGAGGCAGCTTGACGGCAATCTATGAGGACAAGGAATGTACAGTGATACCTCTACTTACGAATGTCTCGACTTACGAAATTCTCTACTTACAAAATTTCTCAGCAGGAAAATATTACCTCTACTTACGAATGAAATTTTGACTTACGTAATGTACTGTAAACACACAATATTGGCTGATACTCACATCTCCCACAAGTTCCTGAACGCAACGTTCTCATAGCTGCTCTGCCATTGGCTATTACCTATTACGTATATTCCTGGCATCCCATTGGCTAAGAGGGATATCACTCTACCTCTGTGTGGAGCGAAATTGGTGCTTATGGAGTGTGTTTGGCATTCTGCCCTCCACCCATGAGCTGTTCTGATAGTTTTACGTAAATATATTAACTTTTAGAGTATTCACTATGGACCCCAAGAATGTGGCGGAGAAAAGAGGAAAAGACGAAGAAAATGTTTTTTTTGTCCATACAAACAAAGCAAGAGATCATAGAAAAACATGAAAAAGGGATGCATTTGGTTGATCTCGCCAAAGAATATGACCGTAATGCGTCTACAATCGCCACATTATTAAAACAAAAGGAAGTTTAAGGAGTTTAAGGCATAGCGTTGGTGGTTGGAGAAGTTCAAAAGGAGGACTGGAATTCACCGTTGTTCGGCATGCTAAGGCAAGAGCGCATGAACCAAAGAGGGCAAAAAACAATGGGGACAGCAGTTAAAAGGTAAATGACCATCATTTTTATTCTTTATTCTTTGTTTTTTAAATTATGCACAACTCTCATTGATTGTGTAATAATCTAATCGTAACATGTATTTTTTACATGTTTTGATGCTTTTTTATGCTTTATAAAATATTTATGTTGGAATTTTGGGGGGGCTTGGAACGGATTAGGGCATTTGCAAGGAAAATGCGTCTCTATTTACGTAATTTCCTACTTACGTAATTTCTTCCAGAACCAATTAATTTCGTAAGTAGAGGTACCACTGTAAACCTTATGATGTGACAAAATTAGAATATTTATCTTTATTCTCTCTTCTTGTCTTTGTCTCCCCCCCGTGCCTGAACTCCCGCCACTAGCAATAATGAGTTTGTTAATTATGCAAAGAAACACAAAGAGATATGGTTTTTTTTGCCATGACAAGGATTAGGTCTTTTGGTAGTTTGGCTAAGATTTCAAACAGTTATCAGTTTGTATGAACAAACAATTAGATTCTATATAATCTGATAAATGTAGTGTTGCCTTGATTTTATTGATGGGCTGCAAGAACCACCCCAAATTTAACGAGTTTCATTTCCTTGAGTGCAAGCTAATTTTAATATACAGTACATGGGATTTCTGTTATTACTAAGATGTAAAGTTGCATTGCACTCTTTAGGTTTGAAGCACCTCTTCACAAACAGTCCCAATGTCTCTGTCCTGTTATTATGGACTGCTTATGGAGACAAATGTGGTTTATGACCCTCAACCAAAGACTTATTATATATATATATATATATATATATATATATATATATATATATATATATATATATATATATATATATATATATATATATATATATACACACACATATATATAAATATATATTTTATATGTATATATATATATAAATATAAATATATATATATAACTTTTTGAGTATTCATATATATATATATATATATATATATATATATATATATATATATATATATATATCTTAGCTAAGCATATTTTATCTTAGATGCGTTTAGACTGGAGGCAGAAGCAACAAAAAAATTAAAAAAACAAAATAAAAATATGCATAGTGATGTAGACCCTTAAAAATTAGCATTTAACACATTGTTTCCACACAAACAGAAAAATTATGTTTGGGATTTGATTCCCACACGCAGTTCCATACTCACCACCCATAAGGTTGGTATTGATCTTCAGAGTTTATTTATAGGAAGAATCAGAATCAACATATTTCCCAGAATGTAAAACCTCTCTACAAACATATCAAGTGATGAGATTTTTTTTTACCCGTTGAATGAAAATGAACATTTCTCTTTTGTTGACAATATATACGCACCCAGAGGAAAAGTTTACTACTTATAAAAGTATTTCCTTTGTCTCGTCAGAAATAAATCATGCACTTGCTTGATGATTAGCAAATTCTGAGTTGTTTCTTTTGTCTTTTCATGGGATAAACTTGATAAAAGATGGTTTATCTTCAAAGTTTGTAATTATATTGTCACTTTTTTGATGACAGTAAATCTGTGCATTCTTATTGCAAATGGCACTGAAAATGGTGTATGTTGATGAGCATCATCAACGTACTTTGCTCCCTTGTTTAAATCCCACCCCAACTTGTTCTCTCCCATTTCCTCTCTGTCCCCACCCCACTCTCTATGCTCTGGGGGTAGGAGTACTGGGTAGATGCTTGCATTAATAATGCAGAGCTGCCTGGAAACCAAACACGCTGCAGCGGAGTGATGTGTAGAATTCTAACGAGGTATTTGTTTGTACATGGATGGCATTCTCCTCCCCCAGCACCTCTTCACATTCTTCTCATCACAGCTCTCCCCCCTTGTATCCACCTCAACAACCATCCAGCATCAATGAGCAATCTGTTTGTGTCATCTTTAAATATGTCAACTGTAGAAATTGAGAGAGGGTTCGGTAATAGCCCAGCCCTTGAATAATTGCTGTAATCAAGCCAAGCTTTACTGCTCATGTTGTTCCAAAGAACAAAATTTGCAGTGTTGTGCAATGCAAAGACTTGCATTGTGATTATTTGTGTTGCAATAACATGAGGATAGCATGAGAGACAGCTAAAGCAAAAGTCTAAACAAGTGCTTAGTTGTTTATAGTCAAGCTGCAATTTTACCCAGATTTTACTGTTATTAATATTATATGTGTCTTCTGTGAGTTGTGTGCATCTAACTCAGATGATAAAAACATACATACACAAAAAAATCACATATCGTGTTCAATTCATGTGATCTTGTGAATGTGAATGTTGCTCATTTGTTATTGAATGTTTGACAAATTAAGAAATACACTCTGAAGTTACAAAACACCATTATGAACACAAAGACACGCTGTGCGCGATAAATCTGAAATTAGTCAAGGCTTTAAGAATTCAACAAAACAAGACAGTCATGCTTCTGAGTTGTCATTTTAAGTGTTCACGATTATCATATGCGGCAAAGCTGCGTAATCAATTTATTGATTTGTTTCAGCTTAATACCTGTCAGGCTGGCATAATGATGTGCATGTAAACCTCTGCACAGGTAATCTTCATTTACAAACATCAATATTGCTAACATTCGGAGATACGAACAAACGTGCAACACCGTATATGACTATTGTACAGCAGTTCTCCTTTCTGCCAAAATCCCCGCTGAGCAGCACTGCTGCGTTCACGCACCTCCAAAACTCCTCTCCTCCTCTTGTTGTTGTCTCTGTTAGCAATTCGGAGTGTCAGGCTTCGTACCTTGGATAAGGTACTGTTTATCATGGATGATAAATCAAAGGCTAGTGATGATGGTGGTTGTGGTGGTTGTCGTTTTGATGACAACTCTGCCTCTGACCGATAGTAACTACCCCCCCCCCCCGCCTTCTCCATTTCCTTTCCTCTAAAGGTAAGCCACATGCTACATGCTACAGTACCGTACAGTGGTTCTTCAACATCAACAGCTGACTCAGGCTGTTGTTGCTGAATTGCTTAAAAAACTGGTCGAGTGTTCCTTGAAGTGTTTTTTTCTCTCCTACTCAAGGATTAAATTATAAGGAGCAAACGTTTACCACGTGCTAACAAAGTTGGATTCCAGAGTGAAAAAGGAAATAAATAAGAAATATCTGGATAAGTACTTGTTTTCAGCTGAATCTGCAGAATAGTTTGTTTATTATCTATCTGAACTGGATGCCTTTATTTAATTTGTTAATTTGACAGATACATGTACACATTATTTCATTTTCAATAAATCTCACAATAGTTAATTTGCAGTCCTTGTCACTAGTTAGGCTTGCATTCTGCAAGAAATAATATTTGAAAACTTAAAAGTATTTCTCTAAAGATGTACTCAAATGTAACAGACACTTAATGTAACACTGACACAACTAGAAATCTGGATGATACGCACAAGCCAAAAAGCAGTAGTTGAGGAAACTAAATTAAGTAAGAAGAATGACAATGTGACGTGTGTTTTGTAAATGAATTATTATTATTTATTAGATTTACAGGCCCACACTCTCTACTGGTCCTAGATGGTAGTTGACTTTGCAAAAAGGATGGAAATGGCTGTAGTGAATACTGTCTTCCAGAAGAGGCAGGAACATAGAGTGACCTATAAGAGTGGTGGTAGGAGCACACAGGTAGACTACATCTTGTGTAGACGGTGTAACCTGGAAGAGATCAGTGACTGCAAAGTAGTGGTAGGTAAGAGTGTAGCCAAACAGCACAGGATGGTGGTGTGTAGGATGACCCTGGTGGTGAGGAAGATCAAGAGGGCAAAGGCAGAGCAGAAGACGAAATGGTGGAAGCTGAAAAAGGAAGAGTGTTGCATGACTTTTAGGAAGGAGTTAAGACAGGCTCTGGGTGATCAGGAGGTGCTTCCAGATGACTGGATAACTACAGCTAATGTGATCAGGGAGACAGGTAAGAGTACTTGGTGTGTGTCATCTGGAAGGAAAGTAGGTAAGGAGACTTGGTGGTGGAATGAGGAGGTACAGGAGTGTATACAGAGAAAGAGGTTAACCAAGAGGAGGTGGGACACTGAGAGGACTGAGGAGAGTAGACAGGAGTACAGGGAGATGCAGCGTAAGGTGAAGGTAGAGGTAGCAAAGGCCAAACAAGAAGCTTATGATGACTTGTATGCTAGGTTGGACAGTAAGGAGGGAGAGACTGATCTATACCTGTTGGCAAGACAGAGAGATAGAGATGGGAAGGACGTGCAGCAGGTTAGGGTGATTAAGGATAGAGATGGAAGGCTATTGACAGGTACCAGTAGTGTGATGGGAAGATGGAAAGAGTGCTTTGAAGAGTTGATGAACGTGGAAAATGAGAAAGAACAAAGACTAGAAGAGGTGACTGTTGTGGACCAGGATGTAGCAAAGATTAGTCAGGATGAAGTGAGGAGGGCACTGAAGAGGATGAAGAGTGGAAAGGCAGTCGGTCCTGATGATATACCTGTAGAGGTATAGAAGTGTCTAGGAGAGGTGGCAGTAGAGTTTCTGACTGGGTTGTTCAACAGGATCTTAGATAGTGAGAAGATGCCTGAGGAATGGAGGAGAAGTGTGCTGGTGCCCATTTTTAAGAACAAGGGAGATGTGCAGAGTTGTGGCAACTACAGAGGAATAAAGCTGATGAGCTATACAATGAAGTTATGGGAGAGAGTAGTGGAAGCTAGACTAAGGGCAGAAGTGAACATTTGTGAGCAGCAGTACGGTTTCATGCCAAAAAAGAGTACTACAGATGCAGTATTTGCTTTGAGGATGTTGATAGAGAAGTACAGAGAAGGCCAGAGGGAGCTGCATTGTGTTTTTGTAGATCTGGAGAAAGCTTATTGCAGGGTGCCCAGAGAGGAACTGTGGTATTGTATGAGGAAGTCTGGAGTGGCAGAGAAGTATGTTAGAGCAGTGCAGGACATGTATGAGGACTGTAAGACAGTGGTGAGGTGTGCTGTAGATGTGACAGAGGAGTTCAAGGTGGAGGTGGGACTGCATCAGGGATCAGCTCTGAGCCCCTTCTTGTTCGCTATGGTGATGGACAGGCTGACAGACGAGGTTAGACAGGAATCTCCATGGACAATGATGTTTGCAGATGAGATTGTGATCTGTAGCGAGAGCAGGGAGCAGGTGGAGGAGAAGCTAGAGAGGTGGAGGTTTGTCCTGGAAAGGAGAGGAATGAAGGTTAGCCGCAGTAAGACAGAGTACATGTGTGTGAATGAGAGGGACCCAAGCGGAAGAGTGAGGTTACAGGGAGAAGAGATCAAGAAGGTGGAGGATTTTAAGTACTTAGGCTCAACAGTCCAGAGCAATGGAGAGTGTGGAAAAGAGGTGAAGAAGCGTGTCCAGGCAGGATGGAACGGGTGGAGGAAAGTGTCAGGTGTGATGTGTGATAGAAGAGTTTCAGCTAAAATGAAAGGAAAGGTGTACAAAACTGTGGTGAGACCAGCGATGCTGTTTGGTCTAGAAAAAAGACAGGAGACAGAGCTGGAGGTAGCAGAGATGAAGATGCTGAGGTTCTCTCTGGGAGTGACCAGGAAGGATAGGATCAGGAATGAGTAGATCAGAGGGACAGCACATGTTAGAGGTTTTGGAGATAAAGTCAGAGAGGCCAGACTGAGATGGTTTGGACATGTCCAGAGGAGAGATAGTGAATATATTGGTAGAAGGATGCTGAGTTTTGAACTGCCAGGCAGGAGGCCTAGAGGAAGACCAAAGAGGAGGTTTATGGATGTAATGAGGGAAGACATGAAGGTAGTTGGTGTGAGAGAAGAGGATTCAAAGGACAGGGCTAGATGGAGGAAATTGATTCGCTGTGTGCGACCCCTGAAGGGAAAAGCCGAAAGGAAAAGAAGAAGACTCTCTACTGGTCCTAAGCTTTCCATGTTTTCAGATTTCTTTATTCAGAGCTACTGAATTATTTAGTGATTTACTGCTTTTAATTATGGTGGCGCAGTGGGTAGCGCTGTCGTCTCACAACACGGCGGTTCCGGGTTTGAGTCCCGCTCTGTGCGGAGTTTGCATGCTCTCCCCGTGTCTGCGTGGGTTCTGTCCGGGTTCTGCGGCTTCCTCCCACCTCCAAAAGCATGCGCTTCAGTTTGATTGGCCAGTCCCAAATTCCCTGTAGGAGTGAGTGTGTGTGTGTGTGTGTGTGTGTGTGTGTGTGTGTGTGTGTGTGTGTGTGTGTGTGTGTGTGTGTGTGTGTGTGTGTGTGTGTGTGTGTGTGTGTGTGTGTGTGTGTGGTTGTCTGTCTTTGTGTTTGGCTCCGCGGTGCACTGGCATCGTGCCCGGAGTGTCCCCCGCCTCACGCCCTATGCCAGCTGAGATAGGCTCCAGCTCCCTGTGACCCACTGCGGCGGATGAAGCAGCAGAAAACGAATTAATGCTTTTAATCATTTGAACTGTTTTCAAATTTGATGCAACATGACTACAGCAAATACTGTTGTACAGTTGAAAATCAAAACTGTGCTTAAGGACTGTGGTAAAATCTAGTTAATAGAGTAAAACTTTTGGTGCTCCTAGCATTTCTGTATCAGAGAATGGCAGTTTCATTGTACTGTATAAACATGGACTGTATGTCTCCGTCATAAATGTATAAAGTTCCAAATGTGTGCAGCAACTGATTTCACATAACTCCAACATGCCATCTCTTCATTTCCTATCTAACTGTTCCTTCGATCCAAAGAGGAGGGGTTTACTAACAGTCAAATTTCATGTGTGAAAATGAGAAATAAATTGTGTATCCGCTTCATGGTGCAGATAATTTGCCTTTGCCCAACTCCACCCTCCTACATTTCAAGGCCAGTAGTTTCTCTATATTCATGTTCACAAACTGAAGAACCAAAAAAAATAAAACAAACAAACAAATATTGGAGAAAAATGTGACCTGCATGGTGAAGGAAATACATGTAACTTTCTATGTATACAAAGCAGGACACTCGTAAGCATAATTTTGGATATATTTTGTGGAAGTATGTCTCGTTAGTCCAGTTGAGCATGGTGGAAACAAACATTCCAAAGAGGTACAGAAATTGAAAGGACTGGAGTAGATTAATGTTCTCCATATTGGTCAAACAGTGCCTTCCGTTTGGCTGGTACAGTGCGCCCTGGTGCATTCACTCATCAACGCACGCAACTTTACCTCATTGCGGATTTTGGGTTGGCAGTCACGTGATACCGTACGCGCATTTTATTGGCTGACTACATCCGGATGTGTGCTCGGTTCTGTGAGTCTCAGACTTACGTGAGATACAAAAGTGCTTTAAACAGTCGACAAGAGTGCAGGGAAAGGTAATATACAGTAGATAGAAGCTGGTTTTATATCAGTATGGGGAGGGTCATTAACGTTTAGATTACTGTAAATAACAAGATAAATAGTTTGTTGCTCAATCGCGGAATTCGTTAATTGCGCGAGGTTCCTGGAGCACATTAACCACAAAAAACGAGGGCGCACTGTATACCCATTCTTTTCGCTGAGTGAGTGAGCAAACAGGGAAGCGTTGCAGATATTCAATGATTTCACACACATTCCACAGGTGATGTTTTGGAGAACTTGATCTGTGCCCGCAGATGTCCTGGCAGGGACCATGAAGATTGATCTTTGCTTTACAGAAACTTAAGAGTGAATGCAGATGCCCAGGGTTGTTGCCATGAAAGCCTCAAGTCCAACCCTATCGATCAACAAAGTTCTGTGGCATGTGCAGGCCTTTATTTGAAGATCCATTACTCACTGTAGTCTTCAGGGTTTGGCTATCACATTGATTGATTGGCATTGATGAATGGCATTCATTTGATTGGCATTGATGAATGCCAATCAAATGAATTCATCTCAACATTTTTCCAGTGTGTGGTTTTTAAAAAACAGTCTAATATGAAGATAAGGAAATTAATTTGGTCAGTGGTGTAAAAACCTGAATTTAAAAACATAATCACACAAACAAGTGAATAAAACATGGGACATCTTTCATCCATTGCTTGATTGACTACAACTTAATTTGCCATAAGAGGGAATTAGTAATGTTGAATGAATATGCCACATGAAGACATAGAGTCTTGAACCCATGCAGGATTAGATTACGCAAATTAAAACACAGGTTATGTTTGTTTGTGCAGTGACTTATTACTCTCTAATAAAGCTGAATGCACCCAACTAATGTCTATATGTATAATTTAGAGTTTTTGTAATAAAGACAAATGCTTGCTACAATTGTAAACTCATTCAGTCTTGAAATGAAGCAATTCATTACTCAAGACTGCATGGGATCCCATTACTTAATACAAAACACTTCTTTTAATATACTGAAGAGATATGGCAACTTTCTAACCTACTTTAAAGCAAGACTAAATTTGGATGATATATTGAAGAGTTCTTTTAATTCACAAGTTTTTCAAAAGCAACAATGTGCATGTGGTCACATCTATTAAATGTACTCTCCCCAGGGACAGCTTGGAAGATTGCTATTCCATATTTTCTCATTCAATTTAAATTTTGCAACATTCACAATAAATGTTTTCCAAGAGTAATGTCCTTTTAAGTGTCTCTACATAATACAACTTAATAGATGCACTAAGCATAAACACTTGTCAGGAATTAATTCCATAAACACTGTTGTGGCAAAGAAAAATACATTTTTACTAATTAACTTCAATGAATTAAGGTAGTGTATGTCTGTTTCTCAGCTTGACTGTGAGACTGTTTTAAAGAGACTATGCCTGTAGCACACTGTGTTAATTCAGCCAGATCACACATGTACTGTATATCCAACATAAATCAAAGAATTGGGCATACATGAAAAGGTATATTCTGAATAAGTGGATGTGGAATTGTATAATTTAAAACTTCAACATTAGGGGCGGCAGTGGCTGAGTGGTAAAGCAGGTGGTAGAGCGGGTAGTCCAATGTTCTACGATCGGCGGTTCGATTTCCGCTCCTACCCAAGAAAACACTCAGAGTGTGAGCTGACAGTGGGAGGTGTCAGCTCACTTCCAGAGCACTGCCGAGGTGCCCTTTTGCAAGGCACCGTCAAGTTGCTCATATGGGCACACCACAGAGGAGCTGCCCACCACTCTACCTCCCCTGCATGCGTACAGGTCCCCTGTGTGTGTGTTTGTGTGTTCGAGGCTTGTACACACTAACATATGCATTTGATTTGGCTAACTAGAGTGTGCCACTAATTTCCCTTCGGGGATTAATTGAAAAAATAAAATAAATAATTATATATATATATATATATATATACATATACATACATACATACTGTATATACTGTATGTATGTATATATATATATATATATATATATATATATATATATATATATATATATATATATATATATATATATATATACACACATATACATACATACTGTATATACTGTATGGATGTATGTATATATATATATATATATATATATATATATATATATATATATATATATATATATATACACACACACACATACATACATACTGTATATACTGTATATATATTTATTTATGCATGTCAACTAACACTACAGTTTGCTATTAATTTCCCACAGGGAACAATATAGTGTATAAAATAAAATAAAAAAATCTTTCATATTGTACCTTTTCATACGTTTAGAGCATATAATGCACACCATTCATTTGCATCCAATGTGAACATATTAATAATTACATGTCATAAATGTTTAACTGTCAATTATGGAAATATAATCAACATTTTTTAATTATAATCAAGCTGTTCAGATAGTAATGTAAATGTAATGTGAAAATATATAGCAAAAACATGTCTGCAATAGGGGCAGCACGGTATCGCAGTGGGTGGTGCTGGTGCCTCAGCAAGAAGGTTCCGGTTTTGAGTCCTTGTTCTCCTTGTGTCTGCATGGGTTCTCTCCAGGTTCTCCAGCGCACCCCCCATCTCAAAAAGCATGCAGCTTAGGTGAATTGGTCAAAATTGTCCATTGATGTGTGTGAGCGTGCATGGTTGTTTGTCTTTTGTGGGATGAGCTGGCATCTCTTCCGGGGTGTACTTTGCCTCTCATATATAGCCAGCTGAGATAGGCTCCTGCAGACCCATGACCCACAGACAGATAAGAGGCTGCAGACGAGACGATTACAATCATCTCGTCTACAAGAAGATGGATGGATGGATGCCTGCAATCGATCAGGATGCCTTCAATAACTTATTTGCCAAGTCTATTTGATGCAAATCTATATGTGTGTGTGTGTGTGTGTGTGTGTGTGTGCGTGCGTGCGTGCGTGCGTGTGTGTGTGTGTGTGTGTGTGACTGTGTGTGAGTGTGTGTGTGTGTGTAATCTTTGTTTATAACAGCAGGTGACAAGAGGCGGTTTGCAGTCCCTGCTCAAAACTTGCTGTGGAATCATGTTGACTGGGTAGTATTCTCATCCTTAACAATTAATTATTAATTCTACAACATCAATGCTGGTTTCTGTTAAAATACGCACAATAACAATTGTAGTAATGGGAGCATGAATTCCACAATTTATTTAAAATGATAAGAATGGCAATATTCCCTCTATGGGTGCCTTAAAAAAATAAAGCTCTATTTTAATGCATACCAGAGCTTTCAGTTGAACACCATTGAAACAAATCATAATATAAATAAAGTATATTTTCCTTTGTTAATGATAGTTAGTGCATTGTTTGGCCTAAACCATATAGAAACCTGTTAATGAAAATTTGACCCTTGAAAAAATGTCAGAAATTGCAAAATGTTGTGCCCTCACTCACTGTTCTGTATTCAAAATGTGCTGCTGGCCATTCCAAAATAAATGTCGAGCTAGTGTGAGGAATTCTAAAGTCCTGTCACATATTGATCTCTGTCTTAAAGTGCTTTAAACACAGATTCCTTCCTTGCTGTATACCATGTTACCTTTGTACTCAGGACATGACATGTCTACCTCACATCATTTTTAATGTAACAACCCATGTTTCCTTTCAATTCCAGTTCATTTCATTGCATTTCCTCTTCAGCGGAGACTTGTGGTTGAACTAAATAACTGCACTTATTATATTAAATTCTATTTGATAATCAGTGTTGCAAGAGGTCTTTGGTGTCATAATGTATTTTGTGCAATAATGTATTTGGTGCTCAGGCACTTCGGGGGGGATGATGATCAAAATACCTCAGTGTGGAGCAGCTGCAGAATATGTATCTTCACCTTGGAGTCCAGACAATGGGGGTGGTGGCTGATGACCCTGTTGAAGATAATGAATTATGAAAATGAAGACTGGGTGGAGATGAAACAGTAGTATGAGAGAACTAGTGGAATTGAGAGTCATTTAAAAACAAAGTAGCCAGATGGTGATGTGAACATCTCATAACCAGATGACAACCTCAGATGTCGATAAGAGGAAAATCAGATTGGGCATGCATGGAATTGTGAGAATCAAAGAACTGAAGAATTAAAGTATTCTAAGTGTGCAATAAGCACTAGGTTTTTAGCATTTCAGGCTATATGTGCAGTATTACCTCTATTCACTCAAAGCTTTTGTGACTATTTTGGACTGTAATGGATTGATCCAGTCCCCCTGAGGTTTATTTCCAATATCATCCATTCTGCCATACGATTGTTTGTGCAATATCTTCCTCAGAGGCAAGATGACAGTCATCAAGCACTTGCTAATGTGACTGTTTCCACAAAATTTGAAAACTATTGCAAAGAACTACGGATCTTCCCCAAAGTGGCCTACTAATAAAGCGCCAAACTGAAATACTTTGCATAGACACAGCAAATGTCAAATGTGTTTAATAGTCTGTCTTTCTCTTCCTATCCTTTTCTCTTTCAGTATCCCTCTGAGATTAGTGCTATCCTGTAATCAGGCTGTTATTGAACAACTTATTGATTTTATTTCCAGAGAAGTCCTACACGGAGTCATATCTCTTAGTGGTCTTTTAATATGTCAGCTCTAATTCCACTCTGAACAAGCAGAGTGGAAGTTTCATTTCTGTTGTTGACACTGTGAAATATGACAAATACCTTCTCCCTTTGCCCAAACCCACCAGGGTTCAATATTTTGTCTTGGCCTCCCACTGAAATCTAAGGGAATGTGGGGATGTGTTTTTGTTTTTCAAAAGCAGTTTTAGATGACTAATAAAAGCCAATTAGGACCTGGTACATAACAAATATGGCCACAACATAATTGAGAAACACTTTGGCTAGTTGGAAATAGTTAAAAAAGGATACAAATGAAAATTGCAAATTACAGTCAATAGTCAGTTTCATAGTTTCATAGAGAAGTATGTTAGAGTGGTGCAGGACATGTATGAGACTGTAAGACAGTGGTGAGGTGGGCTGTAGGTGTGACAGAGGAGTTCAAGGTGGAGGTGGGACTGCATCAGGGATCAGCTCTGAGCCCCTTCTTGTTCGCTACGGTGATGGACAGGCTGACAGACGAGGTTAGACAGGAATCTCCATGGACTATGATGTTTGCAGATGACATTGTGATCTGCAGTGAGAGCAGGGAAGAGGTGGAGGCGAAGCTAGAGAGGTGGAGGTTTGTCCTGGAAAGGAGAGGAATGAAGGTTAGCCGCAGTAAGACAGAGTACATGTGTGTGAATGAGAGGGACCCAAGTGGGGTCAACAGTCCAGAGCAATAGAGAGTGTGGAAAAGAGGTGAAGAAGCATGTCCAGGCAGGATGGAACGGGTGGAGAAAAGTGTCAGGTGTGATGTGTGATAGAAGAGTTTCAGCTAAAATGAAAGGAAATGTGTACAAAACTGTGTTGAGACCAGCAATGTTGTTTGGTCTAGAGACAGTGTCACTGAGGAAAAGACAGGAGACACAGCTGGAGGTAGCAGAGATGAAGATGCTGAGGTTCTCTCTGGGAGTGACCAGGAAGGATAGGATCAGGAATGAGTACATCAGAGGGACAGCACATGTTAGACGTTTTGGAGATAAAGTCAGAGAGGCCATACTGAGATGGTTTGGACATGTCCAGAGGAGAGATAGTGAATATATTGGTAGAAGGATGCTGAGTTTTGAACTGCCAGGCAGGAGGCCTAGAGGAAGACCAAAGAGGAGGTTTATGGATGTAGTGAAAGAGGACATGAAGGTACTGTAGTTGGTGTGAGAGAAGAGGATACAGAAGACAGGGTTAGATGGAGGCAACTGATTCGCTGTGGCAACTCCTGAAGGGAAAAGCCAAAAGGAAAAGGAGAAGAGGTCAGTTTCATAGTTTGTAAAAATAGGAATATTCTTAAATGTTAAATGACGGGCATGGGATCATAAACACTATCCCTGCAATGTCAATGTGTTTTTCACAGGGCTTTTAACCGGTTCATGGAACGAAAACGAAAACTGGAAACTTCTGGTATTTTGGCAGGAACGAAAACAAAACTGAAAACTTTATATTTTTTAATGTTCAGGAACAGAATTGGAACAGAAAATAATTGCAAACCGGTTAATACCCTTTTTTTTTCATTCTTGAAAAAAATTATGACCTCATATTTCACTTCCTGTCATTCACTGGACGCGGGATGAGAGCAGAGAAAAGTAGCGGCTATCAGCAACAGTTAAGAAAAGGGCAGTCTCCCAGTCACCATTTAATCATAACGGGTAAACACTTCAGTATGTCAATCTTAAAAATGTATGATTCAGGCCCCGTCCACATGATGACGGATTTTTAAAAAAACTTTTTAAAAACACATTGAAAATGATTTGCGTCCACATGACATAGTTTTCAAAAAAATCTCCGTCCACATGTAAACGCAGCAGTGCGTTTTCAAAGACGGCTATAAGCATGCCAAACCATGTGGTGGCAGTATTGAGTCAAATTTTATCCAATAGGAATCCTTCGTATTTTGTTGTCACAACACACGGGCCCATAAATATGATGTCACAGAGGTTTTCGTCGCAGGCAAGACGTCAGCGTTTTTTAAAAAATTGCGGATACAGGGTTAGTGAAGCCCAGTATTTGCAGTGAATACTGCAAATATAGCCTGAAATGCTAAAAACCTATTGCTTATTGCACACTTAGAATACTTTAATTCTTCAGTTTTTTGATTCTCACAATTCCATGCATGCTCCACATGACAACGCAGACCCAGCGTTTTTAAAAAAATCCACCTCGGCCAGCGTTTTTGAAAAGTTGTGTTTTCGTTCCGGATATCTGCGTTGTCGTGTGGACGGAAGGCGTAAATGCAACAAAAAAGTTGCGTTTTAAAAATATCCGTCATCGTGTGGACGGGGCCTTAGACATGAACTCATTGGCTGCGGTCAATCTCTGAGCAGTGTGTCCCCGTACTGCCAGTGCTTTGTAGCAATATTGAGCTATGGGAGAAGCACAATGAAGATCTGTTGTTCAGGAATAAATTACATTGTGGACGTTATTCTTGTCTTATTTCATGTAGCGTCTAAGTAGGAGGCATAAGCCTTAACTACAGTGATATAACTGTCATAAAGCAGTGGTGTATTGCTGTGGTACTGCTTACTGTAGGGAAGGGATATATCTATAATTATAATCTATAGTATATAATCTAATTGCCTTAGTTGCCAAAAGGACAAGGACAAAAGTCGAAGCAGACACGTTAGTTCAGGCATCCGCAATCCACGCAAATATTGTTGGGGTGTAACTCGCGGTTTAACTTGCTCGGCACTGCCTCCAATCCTGGTAAACGTGTGTTTCCCATCACTCCCTCGACACACGCAGCTTAACTTTAAAGGCTCTGTTTACACCGATGTCCAGCGGTTGGAGTTCTTTCGTTAATCCTCCCGGGATGATGGCAAGCTCCGAATCGGTCCGCTTGACGTGGTTTTTAACAGAAGCGGTGGTGTGTACGTGCATGGAGTCACAGATCAAGAGAGATGGCGAAGCGTGAGCCCCCCGGTCTCTTTACGTGAACCGGAACAACCGGAACTGATAGCCTGGAGTTTACATGTTGCGTCGTAAGCGTGTCTCTTCGCTGACATCATTGTCGGGGGTCTTTAGCCAAACAAATGTGATCAACAGCATACCTGCGGTACAGTTCCGGCATATACCCTCTACCGGTACCTACCGGAGGTGTGCCGGACGTAGCCTTGCGTCATGTTCTCTAATTGGTCCATCGCTGCCGGCGTACGTAGTGACGTAATGTGTCCTATGTCGGTGGACAATGGCCGAGCTGGCGGATCGCTGACTAAAGTCACCCAAAAACATTTTTACAAATTTTGGAAGTCAGTGTACACATAAGACCCTTAATATTTAAAGGCACAGCGTTGATTTTTGAGAAATTTTAAGGCTTCTAAGACGCAAAAGTGTATCTTATGGTGCGCAAAATACAGCACCTATACATTTATATTTAAAAGGAACGTTATTAACCGCTTCAGGAACGTCAGTTTATGGGTGGAACGCAAAACCGGAAACGTTATAATTCCGTTTCTGTTCGGAACGAACCGATTGGCAAAAAATTCTGGTTCAAAGCCCTGGTTTTTCATGGTCATGTGGTTATAGATGCTGTACGTTGACACGTTAAAGATTTACACTTGTGCAGCAGTACATCTCTCTCCTGTAGACAATTTACTGTCACAGTGTGAAATGTCCTCCTGCTTCTGCTGTATAAGCTGACAGGTGCCACAGAATTTGCTCGCTTGTCATAATGTACAGAACAAGACATGCTTCCCGTATCATATTATTTCAAATCATAATATGCTCTTATATTGTTAGAAGGATGGCACCTAAGTAGAGGATAGATATTCTAACTGTCTTTATATTTTGCAAGAGCATCATTTTACATAAATCCATCGTTCCCTGTTAAAGTGTTTAAGGGTGGATTAGAGGGTGGATTAAAGACTTTACAGCTACCGGTGGTGTACCTTGAATATTTCACCCTATTTCTGAGCGATATGCAGCATGTTTTAATTTTCACAGACGAGTGGTAAAAAATAGATAAGCTGACATGATTTTGTGATGCATACTGCACAAAAAAAGAGGAAAAAGAAATGAGGCATAACCTTGAAATCCTCTGACATGTAAAGAATTTGGAGAACTTTTTTCTTCCCACTAATATTGCATAATCTCTCAAACTCAAGCAATTGTAGAAGGAGCACAGAGATCATTTTGACAACAGCAGCGTCAAGGTATGGTAACACATTAACAACAATATATCTGTTCAATAAATGAGGAAAAATTGTAGTTGTTGTCCATTGCAACTTTGAATGCAGGATATTTTCCTGTATGTGAAAATATCTTTACATCCTGCCTTCACAATGCTGGAAAAACATACATTTCTAATAACACATCAACTCTCAGTTTCAAGAGGTTATTATACATCACTCTGAACAATACAGTCATCGCAAAATGAAGTAAAAGCTCCAAAATTAGGTCCTCTCTATCCATGGCTGATGCAAAAATTTTAATTTATGCCTTTGTGTCCTCTAGACTTGACTATTGTAATGTTCTGTTATCGGGGTTGCCTCGGTCTAGTACTAGGGGGCTTCAGATGGTTCAGAACACAGCAGCAAGAATATTAACCAAAACTAGGAAATTTTATCATATCACCCCAGTATTAGCTGCATTACACTGGCTCCCGATTCATGTTAGATCCGACTTTAAGGTACTTTTATTGACGTATAAAACCATTAACGGGCCTGCTCCAACGTACTTATCGGTTCTTGTGAAACCTTACACTCCGATTAGGGCTCTCCGCTCTCAGAATACAGGTCTCATGTGTGTTCCCAGAGCTAAAAAGAAGTCAGCTGGCCATAGGCCCTTCTCCTATCGTGCCCCTTTACTGTGGAATAGGTATAGGTATTAGACAGTCTGAATCCGTAGATATCTTTAAATCTAGACTCAAAACATATCTGTTCTACCTAACATACAAGTAATATCGGGGTGGCAGTCTCAGTGTTTAGGTTTAGCCTATTCCTGCCGATGAGCCGTAGGATTTCTTAGTTAGGCCTCTGCCTCCCATTAATCCTCTGCCATTCTGGTCCCTCTAGCGCCACTATTGCACCTGTTCTCTCTATCTCTCTCCCTCCTTCTCCTGTTCTCTCTCTCAGGCCTTTGTGTGGTGGATCATCGGCAATCGGCTACCTCTGTCTGCTTCCGTGGCTGGTGATATCAAAAGCTGCACAATGGTCCTGTTTCACCATCCACTAGGGGAGTCTGGTTTTGTCTCATTTGGTTCCATTTTGGTTTTTGGGTTTTCGCAGGGTAATCTTACACTGTAATTTTTTTTGAGAACAATGACTTAGGCACTGTTTGGTCTGTCCTCAGAGTGGTGGATCCTTGGCAATCGGTGACCTCTGTGTGCTTCATCGGCTGGTGGTGACTCGCTCTACTGGATGGATCAGTGTGCCTTTGTCATACATTTATTATTGTTATTGTCATTGTTATTATTATTGTGTTGTTAATCTGTACATGCAATATCTATTGCTTCATCTGTCCACTCCTGGAAGAGGGGTCCCTCCTCTGCAGTCTTCCTGAGGTTTCTCCCATCCATTTTTCCCCTGTTAAAAGGGTTTTGGGGGGAGTTGTTCCTTATCCGATGTGATGGTCGTACTGCTCGCAGTGCACAAAGGTCAGTGGGATATCGCCCATGCGCAGATTGTAAAGCCCTTTGAGACATTGTTTGTGAATCTGGGCTGCATAAGAATAAATAAACTTGAAACTTGTAAAAGCAAAAAATGAAAAAAGAAACAAAAAACGTAGCTGATTATGAGAACATGTACATACATACACATAATCACTTTATCACAATGAATTCCTTGAAATTAAGTGATTATAACCAGCTGATGAAAAACAAAAAACATGGTCATTGTGCTGCCTCCTCTTTGATTTTCATTTGCAGTCACTGAGCACAGAATGGAGGAGTTATAAGTAGATTCCATACAGGAACAACAGGGTTCCTGGTACAGGATAGCTTCCTAATTTGCAGGTAGCTTCATGTGCTTGCCTCATTAAAGACTCATCATGTAATACAAGAGTTAGAGACTTGAAATAATATGACCTAGTGGTAAATTTAATGGAATGTCACCAACAATCCACTGTCACGGAAACCCTCATTCTGTCTCTCCAAACAAATGTAATATCCTTTAGGAAAACACAGAACTCACAGTCCATCATAGTCTAAATACATTTGCCATTTCTTTTTCTTCCAATATAATGTACTTCACCTCACAATTCACCACAACATGTATCTTCCCTCTCCTCCTCAAAGGTTTGCTATAAATTTATCATACAATCAATCACCATTGTTTTTCCAACGTCTTCATTGTAAGCCCACATACGTCTTTAGTCATTTCTGCTGATAGAACTACCTTCTGATCCTGATACTCCTTTTTGGTTCCTTTGGTCCCTTATTTAGGGCCTCCTTTTGTGGTTCTATCTGGTGTGTCAACCCGTGAACCTTCTGTGCTACAGTACATCCTGCTGATAGGAAGCATCCTGTGCATCATCACTCCCAGCTGCCTGTGAGTTCAGCTGGCTCAGTCTGGCCCATCTGTGTGATCTTCTGCCAGGTAACTGGGGTTTGGCTCTGTATGATCTGTCCCTCTCCAAATCATTTGCCAGGAGAAAGAGGTAGAGAGGCTGGAGAATTAAAGGTGCAGGTTGAGTAGAAGGCTCTGCAGCTATTGGTCTTGGGGGGTGAACGGTGGGAAGCTTTTCTGATGCATATACCAGCTCTCCTGTTCTCCTTGTTCTTATGGAGGGAAGTGTAAAAATGAGCTCCAGGTGTGGTGGTGATGCTAGTATCTAATCCTGTGCGACATTTAAATGCCATGACTACAACTGATATATGGTTTGAAGTGACTTTCTGCATTATTCCTTTCACAAATGCCCTTGGTACATTTGGAAGGAAAAATCTAATAAAAGAAAATACTGCTAAGCGGAATCAACATTTTTATTTTTTTGCCCTGCATTCTATTACTGTCCATTGTTTGGCTGAATTAAAACTAATGGTGGGAATGTGACTCAAATACATTTTTGAAGGTCAGCAATGAGACAGAATTCAAAAGATGTGTGCCACTGTTGTCACATCACATTTGAACATTGTCAATAAGGAAATATTTTATGTATGTGTGACATACACAAAAGTGTAGTCACATTTTTGTTACATTAGATACTTTTCTTGTACTTTTAATAGCCTTCATGTGTATTGAGAATGAATAGGGATCTGTATTCTAGGAATACACCTATTCCACATTCCGCCACCAGGTGGCCACTACGTTTCCAGAGACAGGTTAGCTAGACCAAGCAAGAGAGAATAACGAACACCGAAACTGACTCTGTCTCGTGTTTTTCCCTGTTTATTCAGGTAGTTATAACGTTGGCACATGAAACACGTTTACTATGAGCACTTTGTATTATAAAACAAAACTTGACTCGGTTTTATGTCAGAAATGACGTTACTTTGTAGTAGTTTGATGTATGTAGCGGAATCTAGGGTTCCATGCTAACTTTCATGGCAGCAGCCATTACGGCCGTCCACTACGTGACATGTGGGTGGTTTTCACTGATACTATTATTTTTGTTGCTCCTTCAGTCTTGCAAGCTCCTGTTTTGTGTTTTGGATGTGTGATTTATTGTTTACATTGAAAGAGTACATTTCCGTTTTTTGTATACTGTTAATTCTCTCCAGTTTTGCCTTGAAGTGTATCCAGTTGTCTTTATACACTATATTATACTGATACAGTGTTAGCCTGTTAGCAGAACAGAATTGATGTTGTGTTTTGTCCATGATTATTTCTTGATTTACATGGTTACATGATGATAGAAATGATTACATGGTTCTATAAATACTTTAATAGTGATGTGATGATTAAACACAATACAGTCATTAGGGATGTGACGATACGAAAACAGATTGTTAATAAATTGAGATGACCAAGGAAGACAGAATAACGAACACCGAAACTGACTCTGTCTCGTGTTTTTCCCTGTTTATTCAGGTCTACCTAGCAGAGCAGTTTAAAATATAATCTGTTTTACTAGCCACACCCCTGGGGCGTGTAACATATGTGCATGTAACCCACATGGTTACTAAACCAATATATGTGATTTAAGTGTAGTACCTCAGTTTCACAACTTGGCAGTGTATGAGTAATGTCAGACGCCTTGCACGTGATCTCGGTCTGACCTGTGAGTGATCACAATCTGCACCAAGCGCCGTCTTAGAGTTGAACCACTGAGCAGAGCACTTGCACAAGTGAATGAGCTGACAAACCGGGAAAAGTCGAGTCGAAAGAGTGTACGTGAGTGAGAGAAGAGCTGGGTTTCACCGTGTAAGCCTTGAGAACTCCGGTGAGAGAAATGCTATGTTACTGGGTTAGGGCTCGGGTTAGCTGTTGATATTAGCATGATATGAGAAAATTCCTGTTACCGAAACATGTTCATAAAACCAGTTGGAGTCCATGATATGTGTCCTTAATGTTTTAAACCTAGTCTAGTACCTGTTGTATCGTTGTGTACTTTGAAAATAAGCTGTAAAAAGATTGCTAATGACCTAGCCCGGAGCTAATGCTAATCGCGGTTAGTGCCGCTTTGCTAACGCTAGGTTTTACCTGCAAAAGGTAATATAATATAATATCCGGAAAAAATGCACTTCCATTCAACAAAAATTACTCACAATTTATCCATTTCTCCACTTAAATTTCAAACGCCATTATGTCTCGCGCAAGACTCATCTGCGGGATTCAGCCCTGTTAAAATTGACTTGCATCGACAGTAATTGCAACACGACGTCTGCTCATTTTGCACGTAGCAGTGAGATAGCATCGAATTATTCTAATATAATCACAAATCACCGTACCTCCGAAAAAAAAAAAAAAAATGACAGTGCTTTTTTGGATAAAAATCAATCAAAAATTTATGAAGACAATGAAACTGATATTTCTGTGGGCAGTAAGAATGAAGAGGCAGAAGAGGACAAGCAAAAACCAGCATTTACACACCAATGGACGCAATTGTTTCCATGGGTGAGGCACGTTGATAGCTATGGAAAAACTACATGTATTGTGAGGTGTATGCACACAACACAATTGTCAATTTTATGCACATAACATTTTAAAGGTTGTGAAATGGATTGCTGCTGAATGTACTGTATATCCTTCAACATGCATGACAGTGGCGTACCTGATGTGGATCTTCTTGAACAACAAACCATGCATTGTGACTCATAAGTCACAGAAAGCCAACTTTTGGATAGTTTGGCCGAAGTCGGCGAGAGTTAATTGAAAAAATTCAGGCATCTCCAGTATTAAGTCAACAGACGTAACACATGTAAAGAGGTCAGTTCTCTATGCTCAAATAATTTACTCTGATACAAAATTTCTAAAACTTTTTTTTAAAGAATACCAGGCTTTAATATTTTGATAAAAAATAATTTCTAATTTATTCTTTTTTTTTAACTTAATAAACAGTTATGACATTATCAATAATATCATTAAAATTAAGTTTGTTTAGTTTTTTTATTGTACTAATAGCTAGACTCAATCCTTGCAATACTTTAGGTAAAATTAACTCTGCTGTATGCATGTATGTAGTTCTATTTGTCACCACTTGGGGTGACAATAAAAGTCTCAACTGAACTGTACTTTGTGATTACCATGCCAACATACAGTATGTAGTGGACTGAAAAGAGTAAACAGTAAATCAATCAATCTATGTGCGCACACATGCACGCACGCACACACGCATGCACGCACACACACACACACACACACACACACTGAATTTTGCAGTATTGTTTTTTATGAGTCTCCTCAACTAAAACTAAAAGAGTAGTATACTGGAATTGCACACGTGAGAAATGTTTTAGAGAGTTTTGCAGTGTATGATCAGACAACATGTTCCAGAGGTCACCCATCATGATCCTTAAGAGGATTTTAATTAAGCTGCATTAGCTCTGCCAGAGCAGAAATTATTTGGTCAAAAATCTTTGATGTTTGTGGTTAATGATCATTCGTGGGGAACACTTACTATAAGACTCTCTGAAGGGACGTACTCAGTGGTAAGCTTTTCACAATCAACACAAGCTTCTCTAATTTTGTAATTGAAGCTTTAGAAATTTAAAAAAAAAAAATCTAAAGAGGTTTATTCCAATTTTGTGTCTGGCACTTTCCTGACCATTGCATTTTAATTGCTTCCACTATTTTGTACAAAATGTCACAATTTAATGGAACATGTTTGATGCCATGTAAAGGACTTGAAACTGGACTTTAATAAGGCTATTAAATGGTAATGAGACTGAACATTGCTCTGTGAGGCCATGATGACTAGTTAAACATTTTTGGTTGTGAATGCCCTGTGTTCCTCCAGGGTGGAGACACCCAAATGTTAACTGGATTACACTTCTTTGAAATAAATATAATCCTTGACTTCAGGGCCTTGTATTTTTCCTTGTACTTTCTCTTTTATAGTCCTACTTTGATTCGCACCTCTGTGAGAGCTGAAGTAACAAGAGAGGACAACATGTTACGGTACTCACTGAAAGTTTAATTTATTGCGGTACATCCTCTAAGATTAAAAATGTAGACGGGATCCTGTAAAGTGTAGGATCGCCGCTAATCTTGAAGGTGGCAAGCTACTGATGGCCATTCAAGACACAATTAATTCAAAGTACATGTGGACTTATGATGATGATAGTGACACTTTACACAAAGCATTAACGTCAGAATATAAGATCAACTTGTTTTGGATGTTGCTGCTATACGCTACACCAGATGGTGCAGCCCAAAATGCAAATTAATTGCAAACTGGCCAAGGTAGCATTTTAGCTCACTACATTACTTCTGCTCCCTCTAGCTCTTTAATTTGACTTTCATTAAAATGTATTAATTCCCTTTTGTCTTATGAAAAAAGTTCACTTGGTGTATAATTTCAAAAAGAGCGGTTAGAGAGTAGATGTGCAGGTAGATTGTCCATTAAGCAGAAATGAATGTTCTAAATCCATACTCAAGACCTCTCTGTACTTTAGGATATATTAAAGAAAAGAGAAGGAACCACAAGTTTACCTTCACAAAAGATAGTTTTAGATTGACAAATGCAAATTCCATCATATAGCGAGTGGATCTTACGTTTTGCATTGCACTTTTTTTAAGCAGATGAATGAACATGAAACTGTTAACCATAATCACAGCACATAAATAGTGTTTCATCTAATGAAAAAAATGTCTCCTAACATGATCTTGGGACTGATTATCTTTCTTTAAATGTAATTTCTCTAAGAAACAGTTCCTGTTAACATGGACACAATTAGGAGATCTAAACATAGGTTGAGTAAAATCATTAAATAGTAACATGGAAACTAATAATTCTTCATAGCAAATGTATACGTGGAAGAAAATATAGAGAAAATCCAATATATGGAAATATATTAGAAATATAGAAGAAAGAATAAACCAATTGTTCGATAAAGGAAGGCCACTTCATGTACTGTATTGGCTGCCTGTTTTTGCTGTGTTCACTCACCTATCGTGCAAGTCAACCTTTTACACTGGGGCTGTTGGTTTTTGCAATATTGTTATTTTATTTTACCTCTTACTCTTGATTTATAACATCACCTGCAGACATAGAAAATAAATGTAACAAGGACAATCTTATGTTCGCCTCCTCACACCTACTGGTGAAAAATGTGCTTAGGCTTGAGAACATTATCCTTCCTTTTTTAAACAATACTCAGTGTGGCAAGAACAGAGGGATATCTGGGGATATCTGTCGAAGCCTGCAGTATAATGAATGCATCAGAGCGATCATTTGTCACTAGTCTCTCACATGAGACACACATAACCTCGTCAACGTAAGACATTTGTATAGAACAACAGAAGGACAATATTTCAATATTGGGTGAGATGCTTGAAAGGAATTCTCAAGACTACATTCTATTTATTTAATGCCACTGTCTCTTATGATAAGAAAATAAAAGTTTGAACCTTTAATTTTCCAGAGAATTTAGAATAGACACCACATACTTTCCCAGCATAGCATCCCTCTTGAGATGTGATTTAAAGCCTGTTGTTTTTATTTCCATAAATACCTGGATTTTGGGAGGACAACATGTTCTATAGGCTTGAGCTCTCTGTTTCTGATTACTGGAGTTTATAGGATTATGGGTGTCATATAAACATGGTAATACAGTGCGCCCTCGTTCTTTGTAGTTAATGGGTTCCAGGAACCACACACGATTAAGGAATCTGCGATCGAGATCACAATCTATTTATCTTATTATTTACAGTAATTTAAACGTTTGTGAACCCTCCCCATACTGATATTACAACACCTTCTAGCTGCATTACCTTTTCTCACACTCTGATAGACTCTTTAAAGCACTTTTTATGTCTCACGAAAGTCCGCTACTGACAGAACGGAGCACACTTCCGTATGCCATCAGCAAATAGAATGTGCATACGATATCACATGACTGCCGACCAAAAATCTGCAATGATGTGGAGTCACGAGCGTTGATGCACAAATGCGCAAGGGCGTTCTGTATACCATCCTTTACCTACAAGCATTGGGAAGAGATAGATGACGCTTTAATTCATTTTTAACAAAGTATTCATAATATCAAAATGTTTTATTGTGAACAGACAGGGGTTATAATCTGCTGTGTAAATGACTGCAGGGAAATTTGGACTGCAAAACAAATGGAATGACTAACAGAATTAGTTGAGATAAAAAGTGGAAGGCTAGGAGAAAACAGGAATAATACTCATAACTTTGTTACATCCCGCGAAGCGGTTATGTATTGTAGTTGTCAGTGTTTGTGTCTTCGTCCGTCTGTCTGTTCGTCCCAGAGTAAGATGACCTGCAGTTTAACAGGCGTGACAAAGGAGCCCCATCATCAAAGGAGCCCTGATTCGACGATTCACCATGACAACGGATGAGACGCGCACGGCAGAGCTTTATGGCAGCTGCTGACATGTGCGCTTCTCCTCCGCTGGATTGCACCTACATGAAATAAATTAATAAACTGTTATTCAAACTGTTTCCCCCTGTAATTTTACCGTGAGTGCAACGGACTACATTTAAGCATTGGCTTGAGCAGCAATTCACTCCCACGCCATTTCCCTCTTTTTTGTAAATGCACCTCTGATGCTAATTCTTCTGAAAATTTCCTCAAAGCCTTCATGTGCATAAATTATAATCTGTACTCCGACTGGAGTAAAGTGTTGCGGAGTGCGTCTCATCCATCGCCATGGTGAATCGTCAAATCAGGGCTCCATTGATGATGGCTTTTTTAACATTTGTCGCGCCTGCTAAACTGCGGGTCAACATACTCTGGGTTAACAAAACTAACCCTTAAAAGCGTTTGTGAAAAAATCCCTGCTTTTCTAATTTCAGGGTAATTCAACCCAGAACCACAAGTTTATCTCAGGGTATGTAAGCCCTGCCTTTATGAAATGGGCCCAGTAAGCACTCATGCACATACACCAGTTTGAAATCGGCCAATTCTCCTGAAGTGGAAGTTTTTGGGAGGTGGGAGAAAACCGGAGAACCCAGAGAGAACCCACATAGTTATGTGGAGAACATGAAAACTCCACACAGAACGGGACACAAAATGGGAACTGCCTTGCTGTGCAGAGACAACACTACCCAGCACCACCATGCTGGCCTGGAACTACACATACGTATTTATTATATTATATAATTCTTATTTATTGTACAGTAACATGATATGTGCTTTTAATGATTTTGTAGTTATTTTATGATATCAATATTTCTGGCAGACAAAGTTTAGTTAAATCATGTAAACTTTAGTTGTTTTTTTTAAAACCGACATAATATCGAAAATGACAACTCGAAACAACATAAGGTGTACCTGTATTTTATTTCATGTGTTGTTTTTATAACCTATAATTGTTTCTAGTGTGTCTTATAAAACAGCACTTTTGTATTTAGCGTTGTTATGGTATTTAAATGACCTCAAATGGTGATGTTAGATTGATATTTAATACATAACGACTTACAAAAAATTCAACTTACAAACGACATCTTTGAACTAATTTTGTTTGTAGTTTGAGAACTACATGGATTTACCCTTTTTTCATTTATTATGAATGTATCATTATGACAAACTGGAGTAACAGATATGCACATGTTACAACATTGGCTCTCACCCTTTGGGTAATAATTCTCAAAAGAAATTCCCAGTATTTGAACAGTTTGGCAAACAGTTCTCCATTAAAACATTTACAATTTAAAATATTGCTGAAGTTTCTGTGATGCCATCTTTAGGTTTATGAAGAGCCAGTGTGAGTAGCAGCCTAGGGGTCCCTGTTGTCACTTTCTTGTTTGACTCCTCTTGAATCCTGGATAATCCAAAAACAGAGAGGAAATTGTCAAAGAGTAAAATTTTAGTGATCTAATTAAATCTTGCTTCTAACATTTGGATGAGCACTCTTAATGAACGATTTCACAACTTTATACAATTATATTAAATTCATACATAAAATATATACAGTATATATATTTTTTTTTTACGGCAGCGTAGAGCTGCCAGACCAAGAAAATAAAAACCAGGACTTTTTCACGTTATTTCGTGATAGTATCACGTAATTTCGTGATAGTATCACATTATTTCGTGATAGTATCACCTTATTTCGTGATACGTATCACGTTATTTCATGATAGTATCACGTTATTTCGAGATAGTATCACGTTATTTTGTGATAAGATGTTTACCCTGGGTTAAAGTACATGTGCTGCGTTAGGCAATTTCTCCATCTCTGTTCAACACCACGGGGGTCGAGAAACTTTAACAAGTGCGTCACTGTACTTTGGGTGACAACATATCCAGCGTGGATGCAGTTGACATGATGGAGCTTGTATCCATGCAGCCGGCCGTGTCCCTCCAGCTCATCAATGAGGAACGACACTACCTTAAGAGGGTCCGACTCGTTTTTCCTCTGGTATAGCCCCATGTTTTTCAAATTTCTTCTTAGGGTACGCATGCTTATATAAATTTCATCCACGGAGCCCAATAACTGCAAAATCTCACCATGTCTCAAGACACGCATGAAATATAATTTAATGGTATCATGTAAAGGAGCCATGAATTACAGATGGCCAGCAGACAGTAACTAAAACCACTTTTCTTTTCATGTTCTCGTCTGATGACGAAATTACATGATACTTTAACGTTATAACGTGAAAAAGGCGTATCACGAAATAACGTGATACGTATCACGAAATAACGTGATACGTCCCGGTTTTTATTTTCTTGGTCTGGCAGCTCTACGCTTTCGTATATTTTAGAGTTTTAGAGTATGAAGAGTTGAGTAAGGTGATCAATTGTGATTAATGCACTTTTAAAGCCAGTCTCAAGTGGCTATTCAAGGAACTGCACTCTAAGGCAGTCAAATTTTTTGTTATATAGGATGCCGCTTGCATTTCAGGGGTCCTGATATTTGCAAGTCTAACATTCAAATCTTCACCAACTCTTGAGAAATCTCTTTAGCAGCTAAATGGTCCATATGTTCATCGAGTAGTTGTTAAATTTGTCAGGTTGCCAGTCATTGCTTGGCAGGCGGTGAACGGAGGCTTCTAAGTGGATGTCTGCTGATACTGGAATCAGTGTTGATAAGAGTGGTGAGATCACACTAATAAGATTACTGGCCTCCTGGAAACAATGAACTACAGCACTTTTAATTACAATTAGAACTGTAAAATGTTTATTAGTATTTTCTACCTGGAAGCAAAAACATGAAGGTTGCAGTATCTGTTAGAAGTAGTATCAAAACTTCAGTCACACAGCCAGTTGATCCTTTGTACAGAGACCTACAATAATAGTTTTATTATTTTGTTCACAACCAATCACTGCTCACTTTTTTGATTCAATGCAATGTGTGGTGGCAATACGAAAAAATTCTAGGTAAGGAAAGTCAAATGTATTTGTATAACACATTTCATGTACATAACAATTAGGAATGAGTACACCACTATCTGTATCTGTTCAAACATCTAAATTATCTGAACCCGTATCTCTACTCGGAATGGGCGGGGCCTAAACCGGAAGTGGGTGTGGTTTGACCGGAAATTGGTTGGGGTTAAATCACTACATTATTTTAAGCCTGACATTGATAAGAATTGATCAGAATTTGTTATATTCTTTATTTTAAAACTATTTACAAAACAGCCTCAAAAATGAGATTCAAATCAATGTTTTTGATCACAAACATAGGAAAACTATTAACAGAACAAGTTTTTAATGAACTCAAAACATGAAGTGCATTAATGAATACAACAGATGCAATAGGAAATTGGGAACTACAAAGTACGCATGAACACAAATTCAAAGTCAAATTGTCACACTGAAAAAAAAAGTTTTATATTTTTTTTGTTTTTAATTTTTTTTTATTTTTATGATCAAACTGTTTTCTTTTTCCAATTATTTATTTTTACCACCTAATGTTCTTGCCATTTTTTTCCCACACAAAGTTAAACAATGTTAATTAACACTAGAACTCCCAAGGCAGTCATTTTGACTGCTTTCAAAATTTGCAATGTCATAACTTGATTTAAAAAAATTATCTACCAACAGGACCCTGACTTTTCCTAAATGTTTGTATATTTTATTCTGACATTGTTTGATCATTAAAATTTCAAAACACAAAAGAGATCTGAGTAGTCACTGCTTGGATATTATTTGTATATAATTTGGATTATCAGTAAAATATCCAAGAATAAATTGGTGGAATAGGTCAAAACACATCAGGACACTAAATTAAAACTGTAATGACTGAGTGTTTTACCTTTTTAATTGACACAACATAGCTTCTCTGCAATTGCACATCCAAATTCGAACTTTGAAATAAAAACAAATGTATCTGCTTCAAAATATGTTGGTGTCATCATGAGACCTTAACAATGAAAATTATTGACTACCATGAACATTCAGTAACCGTGTGATGGCTGCCGCCAGCTGGAGACACTGATGTTACGATGCCGAGATGGTTTGCTTATGGCTCCCAATCACTCACAGTCAACACAGGTAACCTGTACCTTCCTTGTGTATCTCCCACTACCTTATAACATTTGAGACAATTATACTTTGCTTTATTTTTCTTAGACATTTGCTTTATTTTTCTTACACATTCTTCACTTGGCACTGACTCCTCTTCTCCATCTTCTGCTGCTCCAAATGGGCTCTTGCACCGTCATTTGTCAGGCTTTTGCTTTTATGTGTCCCAAGCAAAGTTCCTTTGCGAGTCACATTATGAGGTTCCTCTGTGACATCATTGTATTGGTGCACTTGAACAGTCTCGAAGCATTTATGGCAGCCAGGTTAAGAATATTATGAAACACCACCAATGGCCCTCATCATGTAGGAGCTTACACTGAATATTTTTTCCCCATTTGATCAAGCACATCTACTCCAACCTTGGTTCTGTTGTGATACTGTACGTAACAGTCTCCAGTCTAACCTCATGGCCATTTGTGATGTTGACAGCTGTGTGGGTTGTGTTTAGATTGATCAGAATTTGCTACATTGTTTATTTTAAAACTATTTACAAAGCAGCCTCAAAATTTAGATTCAAATCAATCTTTTTGATCACAAAAATAGACATAACAGTCTCCAGTCTAACCTCATGGCCACTTGTGATGTTGACAGCTGTGTGGATTGCGTTTAGATTGATCAGAATTTGCTATATTGTTTATTTAAAAACTATTTACATGGAGACATTTTTCCTTGGTTAGCGTTGATAGATTGTTAGGGTTGCACTGTCACATTTCAGCACCTCTTTATTTTGCAGGGCCCTTTGCTCCTCTACAGATGGAGGAAGCTCTTGTCTACTCTTATTTACTGGACCAACCTGGCTTTTCTGGGCCTTTAGTGCCTTGACAAGTTCAGGAGAAGAAAATAAGTTATCAATGGTGATACCCCCCCCCCCCCAACACAAGTTACCTGTGTTGACGGAGTGCTTGTGAGGCATAAGCAACAACTTGGCGTTGTAACAGCAGTGTCTCCAGCTGGCTGGCAGCCATCACAGCATTATTGAATGTTCATAATATTTAATGATTTTTTATTGTTAAGGTCTCATAATGACACCAATCTATTTTGCAGCAGGGCACAATTGTTTTAATTTCACAGAGATACATTTGTTTTCCACAGTTTGAGTTTGGATGCGTAATTGCAGAGAAGTTATGTTGTGTTAGTTAAATAAATAAAACATTCAGTCATCATTGTTTTTATTTATTTCAGCAATTTATTCTTAGATATTTTCAATGATAATCCAAATTATACACAAATATTGTTCGAGAAGTCAAAATCACTGTCTATGGGAGTTTTAGTAGTTGCAGAATTCTGGGAGTGGCTCGGGCATCTGGTTACACAAGCAGGTAAAAAAGACAAATAAACAAACTACTCGAGTGGAGGTGGTGACTGATGCCACCCGAGCAGTTTTCACTTCTGTCTGGTTAAAATCACCACGTACATGCAACAAAACAAAACAAGAAACAAGTTCACCAAGTGACCTTAAATAGACCGAAATAAAGACAAGCTGAAGAATACCTAAGGAAATCAACATGAGCTACAGCGAAGCCACGCACAGAGAGATCAGTCAATGTCTGCATGGCAGCAACACTGGCGTTGTGTGTGACTGGCCAATCACAGAGGATGACGACAGTCCGTTCTGAGGATTTTACGAGTACAAGTTTTGACTAGTTTTACTCGTATCGTACTCATACTCGTCAAAAATGCGTTATCCTACCGGTTACTCATCTGAAACGAGTACTCTGCTCAACCCTACTAACAATTCAAAGTGCTCTACATTAGAATTAAAGAAAACATTAAAAAGTAAAAGAGCAAAAGCTTGATTTAAAATTATAAACAAAGAGGGAACATTAAAAAGATTCTTAAAAGAGTGCAAATTTGGAATCCTAAATAATATTATTTAAATGCATCTGAGAGCAAGTGGGTCTTTAACCCAGATTTAAAAATCTGTGCTCTGAAACTTTCTCGGAATTTTTTTTCCATAAATGTGCATAGAAGCTAAGAGCAGCTTCTCCATGTCAGGTTCTGACTCGATGAACTGATAAAAGACCGGATCCAGATGACCTGAGGAGTCTGGTGGGTTTATAATGGGTTGGGAGGTCACTGATGTAGTAAAACATCACCACCCCATAGAGTCTGTTATCAATAAGGTTAATTAAATAAGTTAATGATTCCCAATAGTACCCATAGTGTACTCATTAAATTTGTGATGTAGTCTGATTAGCACACATTTAAAACATCCAAAATATTATGGACATAGTTTTCCAATTTTTTTAAAAGTGTAAATGTGTTTGAGAATTTAAAAGAAATATTTTTAATGACTTTTCTGTATCTGTCTTTAATCAAACAGACTATGTATTAAAAATGCTTTAGTGAACTAAAAGAATCCCTAAATTGAATAGTAACAATGCTCATAATTTGCCATGTACCTGACAAGCTATGTTCTGATACTGCAGCAATGTTTTTTCTGTGAAGATGGATGAGTGCTCATCTCTTTCCTGAGACCTTGGATGTGAGGAGACAGGATTTTCCAATAAACACAGTCTGAGGGTGTGAATCACATTTGTCCTCATTGTCTCATTAAGCCACGCTATCTTTATTAAGGAATCCATGGTAACAAATTTCAGTGGTGAACGGTCTGATGAAAATGTAGCATGCAGTACAAAAAGATAAATAATTGTAGCACTCGAAGGTGAGTGTAATCAGTCATCCCACTGTGGAAATGAATGTTTTTTTTCTATTCCCTATGAGAAGGGTCTATACACAGTCAAGATCGGACAGATCACATTCGTAGTGACAATAAAAATAACTTCAATGTTCAGTTGCAGTTACATGACATATAGCCTTTAAATGCAAGTTTCAAAACTGTGTAATGATAAATCCTATAATATAGAGCAATAAACTGAAAAGAATGAACCCACTTGGGTTACACTAAAACGTGAATTAAAAGAAGACGATATGAGCATTTTCAAACAATGAGAGGCTGACTCACAGGGTCAAAACTCAGATAATATAGATGTCAAAACTCATGAAAGTTAACCAGAGTTTTAGCATATCTTTCGAGAAATAAATGCCAAATATAGAAGCTATAGATTTAAATATAGATCACATGGAACAGACACAAATACCCCACCTGGGTTAAAGTGTTTCTCAGGTACAAAGGAGAGAATATATGGTCGATTTCAATATTAAGCTTCACAGAGTTCATTATTGGAGCTATTTCTGGAGAAAGCAAATGACCCACACAACAAAAAGGTATCACTAGAGAAAGACAACCAACGAGTTGCTCAGTTGGAAGTGTAAGTGAAGCTGTGGCTTGTGGGTCAAATAACATTATGCAAAAAAGATTGCTCATCGAGGGGTGTACTTTGATTGTCACTCTTGTCATTTAGACTGTTCTCTTCTTGTGACATATTTGTTCTATCGATGGTGGTCCTATCAAACAGTAATTATTCTATCGGACATTGCAGGGACTCAAACCAATTAGTGAAGCACTTCTGAGATCATATGGGAGCCTTTTTTCTTAATTCTCTCGTTAAGGAATGTTAGAGACTACTAGCCAAATAACCTTTTGGAGACCCTGCAGGGAGAATCATGTATTCAATATCCAGTGGCACATGGATTGTGAATGTGAGATAATGAGCATTTGGGGGTTCTCTTGTGAGCTCATTTAAATTATGTTCATTTGAAAGCCTGTGGGTCAAAGTGAGAAGATAAGCATGCTAGTTTTGTTATGGGCGGTCGTCAGGTCCCTATAATTGATCTGCATCAGAAGTCACATGAAAATTACAGTAATGAGTTTAGTGTTCTGAATGTTAAGTAGTTCAAATTTATATGTTAAATATATGTGTGTGTGTGTGTGTGTGTGTGTGTGTGTGTGTGTGTGTGTGTGTGTGTGTGTGTGTGTGTGTGTGTGTGTGTGTGTGTGTGCGCGTGTGGCCTGTTCTCAATCATCCCCAAAATAACATTTTGGGGATGATTAAGTCACAACATAGTTTAAAGTAAGAGAGATATACCATTAGGTAAATCTCACTTGATACTGGTGCATTCAAAACATGTCATGAAAAGAAAAAGGAAATATACTGTTAAAAACATTTTAGACAAAAACAAGCAGTCAAAAGACAAACAGATTCCACTCATTTCATGGTTGACTGTCAAGTTTGAGAATCCACGTACAAAATAAATGACAGAAATACATATTTTACAAAGTATGATGTATAGTCAAGTAGTACTGTAAATCCACTAGGCCTCCCATGTGGGAAAAAAAATCACTGACTGCTTCCTCTGCTTCCTCCAGCTCTGATAGATGCCAAAATTACACATTCAGCGACAAGTCAGATCCATTTGATCAAACCACTCTCTGCTGTCAATGTTTTAGGCCCTGTCAGTCATTTGAATAATATCAAGAAAGTAGCATTTGATGTATCGACAGAAGGGGCTCCTCTTTTTCACAATATTGCAGCATGTAAATCATTTCTTGGTTTAAAAATATTTAATTTACTCTGTCATTGTTCTATTACCGTATTTTCCGCACTATAAGGCGCACCTAAAAGCCTAAAATTTTCTCATAAACACATAGTGCGCCTTATAATCCGGTGCGATTAATATTTATATTAATATTGGTTAAAAACATGATCGCTGGAAAAAAAAGCCGGCAGTCTGGCCGCCAGTCATGCCGCACTCCACCTCCAGAGCAGCTCCCTCACAAGGCACTCGGGCCTACGCCCCCTAATAACGGTAGTCAAGGGGCGTCACTGAAGTCCCAGCTCTGACTGAGCTGCTCTCAGACGGTAGAGCAGACTGTAGGAGCACCGGTGATTACGTAGTAAAACATAAGGAACTTTCAACAATTCTATTAATAAAGTTTGACTGACTGACTGATCTCAGTATTTCCTAACTATTTGGCGTCGGAAATAACCCACTTCAAACTTAATTGGTCTTAAAAATGTCATTGTGCTGGAATCTAGTGAGGGTCCATTCTATTAGTCTGTGGAAACACACGGAGAAACTGGCATAAAGGTGAATGAAAGACCCTCAAAGCTGAACTTCCAGCCTTTTCTGAAATTTCAAGAGCAGAGTAACTGCTAGACAAAGGTGCCTTGTGTGCTGGATTGATTTACAAATGTAATTGAGAGCTTAGGGCGGGCTGCGGAGGGGCACATTCAGGCTTGTGTATTCTGTCTGCAGCGACGTGCTGTGAGATTCACGGCGGTTAGACACCGACGTTAAAGTCAGTTCTAGGAGTAAAACAGCGTCATATTTGCCAGTAAATTAGCAGCCTGACATTAAAAACTAGTTAAAACAATTGTTTAGGACACACAGCAGCAAAAAGCTGCATCTCACCTCCGACTGGACTACCGATCGATCAAAACAGTATTTAATTAATAAACGAAGATGAACGTTGGAGCTTAAATACCTGCTTCGAACTTCAGATCAGGAAATAATATGTTCGCACTGACTGCACTCGTAATGAATTTAACCAGTTTTTAATGTCAGTTTTTTTAATATGCGTGTTGACTTCTTTCTAAGATGGCAAAGTGATCAAGTGATCAAGTTTCCTTGATGAGGCTCAGAATGGCTCATTGACATAACAATAGGGGCCATTCAAAGGTAGTCAGGAAGTCATGAATGCAATCATGACTGCCTGAGCAGCGCGGCTCTGTCTAGTGGACGGATTGCGCAACTACAGCCGCTGCAGTTTATCAAATGAATTTTATTTTTTATTGTGTGCGCCTTATAATCCGGTGCACCTTATATATGAAATACATTATAAAACAAACAAATTATTGAGGGTGCGCCTTATAGTCAGTGCACCTTATAGTGCGGAAAATACTGTATTTGTTTTCCAAACTTTGTCTTGGAGTTTTGAGCGAACCAACATTTTGTACTACAGAGTGTCAGTTAAAATTGATAATTGAAATCACCCTTGCTCTGCCATTTGACAGCAGATGTGAGAGCAGATGTGAGAACACACTCACTCACTCACTCACTCACTCACTCACTTACTCACTCACTCACTCACTCGCTCACTCACTGGCATGTCAGCAGTAAAGTGTTAATTGCATTTCCACAATCAATAGAACACATTAGGTAAAATTTACCAGTCCAATTTCTGACACTGCTGACCGTCACAAAGATAGTTCACTTTCAGACTGCACACACACACACACACACACACACACACACACACACACACACACACACACACACACACACACACACACACACACACACACACACACACACACACACACACACACACACACACACACAGACACACACACACACACACTTTTTTTTTTCCTTCAATGCTCCATCTGCAGCCTAACAGTTTGACCTGTCCAGCAGGGGTCACTGTGGTCTTTACAGAAGTCCAGAAAATTACATCCTCTGAGCTACTTGTACTGCTCCCAAAAGGGTAGGCACCTTTGTGTGGCATTGTGGGCTCACTGGTAGATATTTCTACCAGTAGCTTGGTCTCTATTGCTGTATGTTGTGGATGCTTAGCCACATTTATGTAGTCAA
Source organism: Antennarius striatus (assembly GCF_040054535.1). NCBI lineage: Eukaryota > Metazoa > Chordata > Actinopteri > Lophiiformes > Antennariidae > Antennarius > Antennarius striatus. The sequence continues at coordinate 16,737,511 of NC_090779.1, read as the reverse complement.
AGTAGAGTTAATAATCATAACAGGAACTTCACGATAATGTATTGCTGGTTGAAAACAGTTCGTCTTCACAAAGGTGAGAATAAAAAAATGTTTTTCTGAGTGATGTCAGTATTTCTGGTATAAATAATTTATTATAATTTATTTTGCCTACATAGCATGTCCACTGCTGTTCTATTATGAGGAGACAATATAACTTGAAGCTTGGAAGATAAAAACGCACACACAAAAAAGTACAATAGTGAGATGAGGTTACACCTGAAGTAAACCCTGCTGCCATTTCTGTATATGGGATGAGAATTAAATTCACAGCTCTACAGACCATATGTGAAAAATCCTGAGTGCTTTATCAGCAAAATATTGCAGGGCATGTGTTATACAGTACACTCTGGTCTTTAGTGGCCAATCTGCCATTATATGTGTTCGGAAGTGCAAGAATCTCCGCAGATACCTGTAGGCTCCACTGATATGATTTATCAAAACCACACAAGCCTAATAACCAAGAAGTAGTAACTACGTTGGCAAGACTTTTGCTTTTTTACGTGCAAATTATGTTTCGTATATGTCTATGCATGCAATTTAGGAACATTTATTCAAGGATAAATAAGTCTGTGCATACCCAAGCGGATATTGCACAGCAAAAGAATCTAATGAAAACACTTAAGCCAGTAGAATATCCACTGAGCAGGCAAGGTCAGCCTGCCCTAAACAAGTGTAACAGCACAGACTATTAGCATAAAATTGTACTGATGCAGATCGGAGGTGAAAGCACTTTGGCTTTTCCTCCTCTCATTGTTGATTTTTAGTGGAACTATATGCATGTGGGTTATCTGAAAGGTTTTGCAGATTTAGATATTTAGACAGCATTCTGCAAAAACCAATGCAAAACCTCCTTCCATATTGAACTTTACCTTGAAGCCCTTTTAGCCCTGTAAGCTGGTGTTATCAGGGGGTTCTGTCAATGAGACAAAGAAGTACAGGACATTGTGATAGATTCACGAGGAAAGAGATGGAGAGGGCAGTCAGAGGGACAGGAAAAGAAGGATAGAGGAAGGGATGAAGAACATCAAAACACAGAAAATCAATGTGGCCTGTTCTTGTCATGTTTCTTGGGCATGGGAATTATAAGTTAATTGGTTAACGATCGTTAAATTCAAGCTTTTGCCTAATCCCCAAGTGCACTGCTGACCCACAGTCAGTTAAGCTTTGAGATGTTCAACATGGTCTGAAACTAACTACATATTCATTTAGATGAACTTTACAAAACATGGATTCTCATGTGCGTACATAAAAATCAGTTAATTACACTACATGTTACAAATGCAGCTCCATCAGCACACACAGAAGAGAAAATGTTGGGTAATCAGATTGGACAGAAACAGAAAGGACAACCTATGTATTGTATTCATTTGAGGTTGATTTCAACATTTAGGTATTACCATAACCAAAATGAATGAGAATTGCATACTTTTTAAAAATATATTGTCATAATGCAAATTTATGCAACAAACTAATAAAGAACATCACCTATCCTGCCACAAAAGAAAAAACAAATCCTGGCAGCTGTACATTGACTTGAATCAAGAAATGCTTCAAAATGGTTTTATCTGCTATTAGATATTAGAGACGGTGTCACTGAGGAAAAGACAGGAGACTGAGCTGGAAGTAGCAGAATGAAGATGCTGAGGTTCTCTTTGGGAGTGACCAGGAAGGATAGGATCAGGAATGAGTACATCAGAGGGACAGCACGTGTTAGAGGTTTTGGAGATAAAGTCAGAGAGGCCAGATTGAGATGGTTCAGACATGTTCAGAGGAGAGACAGTGAATACATTGGTAGAAGGATGCTGAGATTTGAACTGCCAGGCAGGAGGCCTAGAGGAAGACCAAAGACGAGGTTTATGGATGTAGTGAAAGAGGACATGAAGGTAGTTGGTGTGAGAGAAGAGGATGCAGAAGACAGGGTTAGATGGTAGCAACTGATTCACTTCCCCTGAAGGGAAAGGCCGAAAGGAAAAGAAGATTAGAGGCAGATATTAGTATTGAACAACAAATATCATCTAAAACAGCCTCCATGGGTTATAATCAAGAATTCCCATAAATTCTAATATAAAAGAAAGAATATACGTAAATCTAATTAATAAAGTGGCTGTGCAAAAGCTCATTTTGGAAGTTTTTATACTGTGTAAGTGGATTTTATACAAAATTGTGACCTATTAAAAAAGGTGAGAGCCCTTCTTGCTGTAAATTGTTTTGGTGTCCAGTGATATAGCCAGTCAAGACCAGGACTACTGCCTGTGCTGCAGTCTCCCCTGGATTTGAAAGATTACTTTTCTGCCCACAGAGGCCCTAAAAGGTGAGTATCTAACTCATGATATGGCAGTTTTCTAATCCTGTTGAGCATATTTATATTCAAGAGCATAAAAATTGTGAATTGATTCTCATGTGTGATGTATTCCAATCTCTGCCGTTGAAATGGTGAGTGTGTCAGCTGACATGAGGTATACACTAATGAAATACATCTTTGGTGCTTGCTGAGAAACCAGAGCAATCATGAAATTTGACTATATCATACACAAGGAAACATTTTCTAGATTTTATGGTCTAAAGTGTAAATATACCACTCATGATTGAAAAACTGGTGCATCTCATATATTTTTAGTGTCAAATTTTCAAAGCTTGGAGGGTTCAGTTGGAGGAAAAAGTGAACTTATAAGGAAATGAGAAATATATGCTCATCTTATAACCATGGTTATGACAGCGCATTCTGATAATGTAGCCGCGAGAGGGCACAAGCCAGTGTCTTATTACGCTGATCCCAAGCCTGGATAAATACAGTGGGTTGTGTAAGGAAGGGCATCCGATGTAAAACTTTTGCCAAATCAAACATGCAAATCAAATCTATGATTTCCATACCGGATCGGTCGAGGCCTGGTTAATGACCGCCATCACTGCTGTTCATCTACAGGGTGCCGGTGGAAATTGGACTACTGTTGGTTGAAGAAGGAGAGGAGGAAATTGTGTTCGTAGGAAGATAGAGAAGAGAAACGCCAAGAGTATAGGACTGAGAGTAGGAATATTGAATTTTGGAACCATGACAGGAAAAGGTAGAGTTGGTTGACATGATGCAGAGGAGGAAGGTAGATATACTATGTGTCCAGGAGACCAGGTGGAAAGGTAGCAAGGCTAGAGGTTTAGGGGCTGGGTTCAAGTTGTTCTATCATGGTGTAGATAGGAAGAGAAATATAGTAAGAGTTATCTTGAAGGAGGAGTTTGTTAGGAACGTCCTGGAGGTAAAAAGAGTGTCAGATAGAGTGATGAGTCTGAAGCTAGAAATAGAAGGCGTGCTGTTCTATGTTGTTAGTGAGTATTCTCCACAGGTAGGATGTGAGCTGGAAGAGAAGGATAAATTCTGGTTGGACTTTGATGAAGTGATGCAGAGCATACCTAGAAGTGAGAGAATTGTCATTGGTGCAGACTTCAATGAGCATGTTGGCGCAGGAAACAGAGGTGATGAGGAAGTGATGGGCAGGTTTAGTAACCAGGAGAGGAATGCAGAAGGACGTACGGTGGTTGACTTTGCGAAAAGGATGGAAACGGCTATAGTGAGAATACTTTCTTCCAGAAGAGGCAGGATCATAGGGTGACCTATAAGGGTGGAGGTAGGAGCACACAGGTAGACTACATCTTGTGTAGACGGTGTAATCTGAAGGAGATCAGTGACTACAAAGTAGTGGTAGGCGAGAGTGTAGCCAAGCAGCATAGGATGGTCGTATGTAGAATGGCTCTGGTGGTGAGGAAGATGAGAGGACAAAGACAGAGCAGAGGGTGAAATGGTGGTAGCTGAAAAGGGAAGAGTGTTGCATGACTTTTAGGAAGGAGTTAAGACAGGCTCTGGGTGGTCAGGAGGTGCTTCCAGATGACTGGACAACTACAGCTAATGTGATCAGGGAGACAGGTAGGAGAGTACTTGGTGTGCCATCTGTAAGGAAAGGAGATAAGGAGACTTGGTGGTGGAATGAGGAGGTAGAGGAGCGTATGCAGAGAAAAAGGTTAGCTAAGAACAAGTTGGACACTGAGAAAACTGAGGAGAGTAGACAGGAGAGTGTCAACTACTCTTTCCCATAACTTCATAGTATGGCTCATCAACTTTATTCCTCTGTAGTTGCCACAACTCTGCACATCTCCCTCATTCTTAAAAGTGGGCACCAGTGCACGTCTCCATTCTTCAGGCATCTTCTCACTATCTAAGATCCTGTTGAACAACCCAGTCAGAAACTCTACTGCACCTCTCCTAGACACTTCCATACCTCCACATCATCAGGACCGACTTCCTTTCCATTGCCTAGTTCCGTAGCAATGCAAATGCTTATTCGTGGCCACCCAAAAATGTGACTACACTAACATTATTAGTGCAATTTCCATCATTTTATATCATCCTCCTTATGTATTTGGTCTGTTGAGATGGGGAGCTCATTGCTGACACATTCTGTAGGCCTTGTGAACAGATAAGATTCTCTGAAGGGGTTGTATCCTGTCTGTAAGTTAAGAATATTTCCCAGCTAACAGTCTGACAGATACTGTTCCAAAGTTATATTTACTATGGGATTTCAAACATCATGCAATGAAATCATAAGAAAACATACCATTCGCTCACATTTAATTTTAAAGCTGTGTAAATTTCATGGAGCTTGGTATCAGGGGAAGTGGGGTGAGGAAGAGTAGGAGAAGGAGGAAAAGTAGGAATAAACAGTGCTGCCGCTTAAGCTGGAGTGTAAAGCTCTCCTTTCAAGGATGTATAAGGGGTCAGGAAATGCAGCAGTGGGGGTGGGAGAGTTCCTAGATGCTTCTTTGACCTTGTATTGGTTATAAAACCAAAAGCTTCCCAGCTCGCCACACAAGCACATCATCACAATTACCTTCCTTTCATCCCTTTGTAGACTTTTCCTCATAGAGACAAATTAACATAACATGAAAGTTCTATTTACAATCACCGTTTCTGTATAATGGACAGTATTTTTGCTTCACATGCACCTCATAATTTGCTCACAAGCATCTGATTGCTCTGTGTTTCTTACAAAAATTTTATGTCAGAAACTTCCTTGAGAAAATCAAACATTATTCAGATGTCACTCTTTGACCTGTATGTTGTTTGTTTCTCACTCTAAAATAGAATAAAAACTTTATAAATAGGCAATTGTGATTTATGATAATATGAGCAAACAGTGATTTCTCTTAGACCATCACCAAGAGAAGTTACTGTGATTGCGTTAAATGACAAGTGTGAGAAGCAAACATGCAGTTAAAAATGTTATTTTTCATGCATTGTTCCAAAACACAAACATTTAACCATCACTTTGGACACTGAACTAACTGTCAATTTATTACACATTACAGTTATGTAAAAAAACATATTTGTGTTGACAGATCAGCTTTCAGACCAGGTGATTGGAAGCCCCTGTACATGATAACTGAATAATTACAACTAAAACTAATGGTAATTACCTGCATAGTGAAATATGTCATATTATTACTCTTGATTTCTTCATGTGCTGCAGAGTCATGTGCAACAGTCAGCATCCTTTAGTTTGTATTGATGATCATCTTTAAATATTCGTAGTTTAAATTACTTAAAAATAAAGAGATATCAGGCAGTAAATCTCACTTAATTTATACTGGTGCATTCAAAACATGTCATGAAACAAAAAAGGAAATATACTGTTAAATATACAGCGCACCCTCGTTAATCGCGGTTAATGCGTTCCAGGAACCACACGCGGATAATGAATTCCGCGATATAGCGACCCATTATTCATCTTATTATTTACGGTAATTTAAACATTTATGAACCCTCCCCATACTGATATTAAACAATCAATCATCAATCAATCAATCAAGTTTTAATTATATAGCACTTAATCATGGCAGCAGACATTTCAAAGCGCTTTAACAGACAGAGAAACCCAACTGAACCCTCCAGAGCAAGCATAAGCGACAGTGGCGGGGAAAAACCCCCTCGATGAGGAAGAAACTCTGGGCAGGACCCAGAATCTTTTGGGCGGCCATCCGCCTCGAGCGGTTGGGTGGAAAATAAATCAAAGGAAGATAAGAACAGCATCAGAGAGAGAGAGACAGAGAGAGAGTGACAAATAGGCCAGATAGAGACAGTGTTAATATGGTTAAGGTTGCTAAAGTCAAGGCACAATTACAGCTGCGTGGATGACTGTATGGTGGCACAGAGGAAGAAAGAAAGCAGGACCCCAGCCAATGGATAGTTGAGGGGTGGTACTGGTGAGCTTGGAGGAGAAGGTCCACAGCACATGGAGAGCACCTTCTATCTGTATTACCTTCCTTTTCCCCACACTCTTATCGGCTGTTTAAAGCTCTTTTGTGTCTCACGTAAGTGAGCCAATAGAATGTGCGTACAGTATCACGTGACTGCCTGCCAAAAATCCATGATGAAGTGAAGTCGCAACCTTTGATGCGCGAATTTGCAAGGGCGCATTGTACTGTTTTTTTTTTTTAATGGTAGATGTGGTGTAAGTGTTGTATAAATAGATAACACAATCTAAACCACAATTAATAAATAGAAAATCAATCATGACACAACAACAAAAAATTACAGTATTGGCTATTTGTTGTCAAGATACATACACAGAAACACATACACACACGCACGCACGCACGCATACACACACACACACACACACACACACACACACACACACACACACACACACACACACACACACACAGACATGCCCATTCACACAGACAACTAACATATTTAGGATTGAACCCTGAACAGAAATTATTTGCGGGTACACAAAGCAGAGGGACAAGGAGGATCGACATTACAGACAGTTCAGTAGAATTTTTTTGGATGTCAGGTGATGTATTTTCAAGCTTTTCCCACAAGTCTAGTTGACTTTATTCAACACAGAGATCCACCATGACTTGGAAAACTGAGTATCTTTACAGTCATTTTAAAATGAACTTAATACAATTGGGTATCCACCTTTTGCTTTTGGTGCTTCGCATTTATAGAGGTGAACATGGAATTAGTGAGATGGGCTGCCAGGATTGTTCTCCCTATCAAGCGAAACCAGGATCCTGTTGACATGGAGACACACTCCCACGAGACGTTTGCCAGTGACAACACTTGCGGGCCATCTAAGCATGAATTTTTATCAGGTGTCTAACATAAGATTTTTTATTGAATTGTATTTGTCATGTCACCTCCTTTCATTCGATTTAGCGTCACTGGGTTATTCTGTGTTTTTCATATACTGTGTAATGGAATGAAAAACAATCCGCTTTCAAAATTAGATTGACCCTCTGAGCAGATGAGACTTTAGATCTCTATTGCGTGTCCTGAACTGTCAGTCAAAACACACCTCTTAGACACTGTGGCATTAAATCTCAGAATTTTTTTTTATTTTTCTCCTTATTTTTAGCAGGAAATAAAGGACAGATGAGGGATGGAGAAAGCAATTCTCCCCATCACCACTCAAAACATGATTTCTCAAAATGATGGATTTATCCTGGCATGGCTGTGTATGTCTAGATACTTTATGTGCACACTGACTATAGCAAGAATGTGTGCTGCACAGTGTTTGTGTGTTTGTGATTGTAAGCGAGTGGCAGTATGTACTTCAACATCTACACAATCACCTCTAGCCCCTCAGGAGGCAGGTATCACAATCTTTTTTCTGCTTTGCTAGTAACTAGAATCACTGGAACCACTCACATCACTCATCTTGACGAGCTTTTCATTGTGATCAGCAAAAGATATTAACTTCAAAGCTAATATTCTGTAAGTGTGCCAGCATAAGAAAGGTACACTCTTGTTTTTATATACTATACACGTAATTCTAATGTTTTATCATTGTTCAATTCAGTTTTTAAATATCAGCACAATTCAGTTATTTACATGAAGTATTTAAGCATTGGTTAAAAATACTGCATGTTTATCACAAACTATAATTTTCCCTATGAGTAAGAAGGTTGTATGTTCAGTAGCCTGACTTTTCGCTGTTGTTAAAAACAACATCTCTTCTTCTTTTCCTTTCAGCTTGTCCTGTTATGGGTCGCCACAGTGTGTCATCCTTTTTCATGTCAGCCTATTTTCTGCATCCTCCTCTCTCCTCTCTACACCAAGTGCCCTCATGTCTCCCCTCGCTACATCCATCAACCTTCACTTTGGTCTTCCTTTTGCCCACTTGCCTAGTAGCTCCACCCTCAACACCCTATAATCAATATGCTCACTGTTTCTCCTCTGAATGTGTCCAAACCATCAAAGTCTGCACTCTCTGCCTGTCTCCATAACACCTCGCTTTGGCTGTTCCTCTAATGAACTCAGCTCTGATCATATCCAAACTAGTCAATCCTGAGAAACGCAACATCTTCAATATCAGCATCTTAGGTGGAAAATATTGTTGCAAACAAATTAAATTATTTGAAATAAAATAATTTACAGTATGGAAAGTCTGTTTAAAACAATTAAATAATATTGACAAAACTTTCTGTTCCTTTGAAGAACGTCAATGTGACCAATAAAGTGACTAAATGGACAGTTTGAAACAATGTACCACAATGACTGTCAATGACAGTACTGTTTTCGTCATGGGCTACCAAAACTGGTTCTCAGGGCCAGCCAGGAACTGCTAATTGAATTGCAGTCAGAATGCAGCGCCTCTGCTGGTCAGAGTCCCTGCCCTCCTTCCTCCTTGGGCAGGAAGAGGACGCTCTGAGGGACCCAGTGATGGCGGTCCCAAAAAAAATCCACCATCACTGCCTGGATTTGTCACACCTCCCACCATAAGAGCCTCGCTCTTTGCCCAGTTGATTTTGACAGAGGAGATCTCACTTAAAAGTTGTACAATGTGTTCCAAAAAGCCTACATCATGTGGTCATTGATTGCAACAACAATATCATTAGGCAATACAGACATCACAAGAAGACCCAGGAAAATTAAAACCAAAGAGGCCTGCTCTCAGCTGGTTTAAAAAAAGGTCCCAGTGCCAGAGAGTACAACCCTGAGAGGCAGTGGCAGGTTGTGCATTTCACACATAGGCCTTCAGTGATGTTCTCCTTAGTCAAACGTGAATAAATACATCCCACAATCACATAATAAGTGGCTCCCACTCCTGCCACCAATGTAGCTTTCAGGACTGAGGTGTTTATAACTTCTCTCAAAGTGGACAAAAACTGGTGTCAGCCCCACTCCTTTTATTGTCATTGGCACAGAAGAACCCCCTTTGGACCTTAAAAGGAACACTTAAGCCACCGTTAATCTTATGTATACGCTCAGTGTCTCCATACAGGGTCTGAATCATTGCAATAAAGTTAGAGCCAAAACCGGAAGTCTGTGGCGTTTGCCACAAGTGCAAGTGTTTAACTCTATCAAAAGCTTTTTCTTGGTCTGTGGAAATAAGACCAAGTCCTGTGCCCAAGGAACCTGGAAGTTCCAAAATATTATGAATTAAATGTAGCCTACCAGTTACACGGTAAGTCTGGTCAACATGAACAACCTGCTCCATCATTTTTCATAGCCTGTCGGCCAAGACCTCGGAGAGGGGTTTACATTCTGTACAGAGGAGCGACACCGGCCGCCAGTTCCTGATGTCCTGCAAGTTTCCTTTATTTTGGCAGCTCAGGGGCAGCTGACTTGTCATGCTTTCCCTGAGCACAGAGAGCAGGTCACCACCAATCACCCACCAGAATTATTTGTAGAAATCAATGGGCAGGCCATCTAGGCCTGGAGACTTACCAGGTTTCATCCCTAGCAGGGCTTCAGACTGCTCTTGCATTGTGATGCCAGCATCCAGGGGGTGGTTTTGCTCCGCTGACACCTTCAGCAGACCAGATAGAAAGGATAACAATATTTCAGGTTTCTCATAGTATTCAGAGTGAAACAATTCTCCCTAGAGACCTGCTGCATAACTATGGATATCTGCACTGTCCTCCAGCACCCATACCCTCTGTGGATTTCAGAGAGTGAATCATCCTCTGCTGCCCATTTTTCCTCTACAACCCAAGGAAGAAATGACTGGAAGCATCCATCAGAGCAATGTGAAGAAGAAATGTACTTTATTGATCACTGTTGGGGAAATTATTTTTCCACTCATGTTTTTTTTCTATTTTTGACATGCATATACTGTATACTGTATGTGTACAGGCCCCTAAAACAAATTTACAGACACGCACACACATAAGGGGCCTTTAAGCAAGAATTACATACAGTCAGAGGTAGAGCGGCGGGCAGCTCCGTCCTGGTGTGCCCCAATGAGCAGCTTGTGGTGGTGTGTGTGTATGTGTGTGTGTGTGTGTGTGAGTGGTGGTGGTGGTGGTCGTGGGGGTTGGTATGCCACTTGTTAGGCCTTTACCACCTCCACTTGGCTCAATGTATTCTTGTCTCATCTTACATACCACCATCCTATGCTTTCTAGCTACACTCTCCCCTACCTTACAGTTAGTGACCTTATTGTGTGTAATAAAGCATTTAATTACATTTATAATACAGCTTAACAATTCTGAGTGGGGGACACAAGTGTTGTGGATTTATCAACTAAATCAAAGAGGCTCTTTGGTAGGACACTGATAAACCAGTACAATATGCACTTTTCACAAAATTTGCCAACGGTTTACTGATATTAATTTATAATTAGCTCAATGTTTTCCAATTCATTTTCATCTAAGGTCATCTGAAACCACTATATTCGCTTGGTTTTAGCATCTTTGTGACATGCAAAGTTTTTAGTCTTGGTACTAAAAAAACAATGTTAGAATAAAGAAGAGATTAGTAACTTTTGATTGTGAAAGGACATACTGTACCTTTATACTAACAGCTAAGAGTGCTTGTGGAAACTTGAACTTGCTGCTCAAACACATCTTGCAGCTGGAAATAAGGGAGAGTATCAGTTTCATCAGTCAGTAGGTGCTGATTTGTGAAGGTAGGGGAGGTCACCTCGCATAGGTGAGCCACACAAGACTTGTACCCAAGATAAAGTTCTTTGTATTGCAAGTGAAAGCAGAAGACAAGGATAAGAATGGGTGATCACTGATCTCACTGATCTCTGACCTGGCCACTTTTCATGCAGGCTCATGTAACTGTAACTATTATAATCTTGCTATCCATATGAGATACTTACATCTTCTTCTTTTCCTTTTGGCTTTTCCCTTCAGGGGTCGCCACAGCGAATCAATTGCCTCCATCTAGCCCTGTCCTTTGCATTCTCTTCTCTCACACCAACTACCTTCATCTCCTCCCTCATTACATCCATAAACCTCCTCTTTGGTCTTCCTCTAGGCCTCCTGCCTGGCAGTTCAAAACTCAGCATCCTTCTACCAATATATTCACTATCTCTCCTCTGGACATGTCCAAACCATCTCAGTCTGGCCTCTCTGACTTTATCTCCAAGACCTCTAACATGTGCTGTCCCTCTGATGTACTCATTCCTGATCCTATCCTTCCTGGTCACTCCCAGAGAGAACCTCAGCATCTACATCTCTGCTACCTCTACCTCTGTCTCCTGTCTTTTCTTCAGTGACACTGTCTCTAGACCAAACAAAATCGCTGGTCGCACCACAGTTTTGTACACGTTTCCTTTCATTTTAGCTGAAACTCTTCTATCACACATCACACCTGACACTTTCCTCCACCCGTTCCATCCTGCCTGGACACGCTTCTTCACCTCTTTTCCACACTCTCCATTGCTCTGGACTGTTGACCCTAAGTACTTAAAATCCTCCACCTTCTTGATCTCTTCTCCCTGTAACCTCACTCTTCCACTTGGGTCCCTCTCATTCACACAGATGTATTCTGTCTTACTGCAGCTAACCTTCATTCCTCTCCTTTCCAGGACAAACCTCCACCTCTCTAGCTTCTCCTCCACCTGTTCCCTGGTCTCACTGCAGGTCACAATGTCATCTGCAAACATCATAGTCCATGGAGATTCCTGTCTAACCTCGTCTGTCAGCCTGTCCATCACCATAGTGAACAAGAAAGGGCTCAGAGCTGATCCCTGATGCAGTCCCACCTCCACCTTGAACTCCTCTGTCACACCTACAGCACACCTCACCACTGTCTTACAGTCCTCATACATGTCCTGCACTGCTCTAACACACTTCTCTGCCACTCCAGACTTCCTCATACAATACCACAGTTCCTCTCTGGGCACCCTGCAATAAGCTTTCTCCAGATCTACAAAAACACAATGCAGCTCCCTCTGGCCTTCTCTGTACTTCTCTATCAACATCCTCAAAGCAAATACTGCATCTGTAGTACTCTTTTTTGGCATGAAACCATACTGCTGCTCACAAATGTTCACTTCTGCCCTTAGTCTAGCTTCCACTACTCTTTCCCATAACTTCATTGTATGGCTCATCAGCTTTATTCCTCTGTAGTTGCCACAACTCTGCACATCTCCCTTGTTCTTAAAAATGGGCACCAGCACACTTCTCCTCCATTCCTCAGGCATCTTCTCACTATCTAAGATCCTGTTGAACAACCCAGTCAGAAACTCTACTGCCACCTCTCCTAGACACTTCCAAACCTCTACAGGTATATCATCAGGACCGACTGCCTTTCCACTCTTCATCCTCTTCAATGCCCTCCTCACTTCATCCTGACTAATCTTTGCTACTTCCTGGTCCACAACAGTCACCTCTTCTAGTCTTTGTTCTCTCTCATTTTCCACGTTCATCAACTCTTCAAAGTACTCTTTCCATCTTCCCATCACACTACTGGCACCTGTCAATAGACTTCTGTCCCTAACCTTAATCACCCTAACCTGCTGCATGTCCTTCCCATCTCTGTCTCTCTGTCTTGCCAACCTGTATAGATCAGTCTCTCCCTCCTTACTGTCCAACCTAGCATACAAGTCATCATAAGCTTCTTGTTTGGCCTTTGCTACCTCTACCTTCACCTTACGCTGCATCTCCCTGTACTCCTGTCTACTGTCCTCAGTCCTCTCAGTGTCCCACTTCCTCTTAGCTAACCTTTTTCTCTGTATACACTCCTGTACCTCCTCATTCCAACACCAAGTCTCCTTATCTACTTTCCTTCCAGATGACACACCAAGTACTCTCTTACCTGTCTCCCTGATCACATTAGCTGTAGTTGTCCAGTCATCTGGAACCACCTCCTTGCCATCCAGAGCCTGTCTTAACTCCTTCCTAAAAGTCATACAACACTCTTCCTTTTTCAGCTTCCACCATTTCGTCTTCTGCTCTGTCTTTGTCCTCTTCATCTTCCTCACCACCAGAGTCATCCTACACACCACCATCCTATGCTGTTTGGCTACACTCTCACCTACCACTACTTTGTAGTCACTGATCTCCTTCAGGTTACAACATCTACACAAGATATAGTCTACCTGTGTGCTCCTACCACCACTCTTATAGGGCACCCTATGATCCTGCCTCTTCTGGAAGAAAGTATTCTCACTATAGCCGTTTCCATCCTTTTCGCAAAGTCAACCACCGTACGTCCTTCTGCATTCCTCTCCTGGACACCAAACCTGCCCATCACTTCCTCATCCCCTCTGTTTTGCGCCAACATGCTCATTGAAGTCTGCACCAATGACAACTCTCTCACTTCTAGGCATACTCAGCATCACTTCATCAAAGTCCAACCAGAATTTCTCCTTCTCCTCCAGCTCACATCCTACCTGTGGAGCATACCCACTAACAACATTGAACATCACACCTTCTATTTCTAGCTTCAGACTCATCACTCTATCCGACACTCTTTTTACCCCCAGGACATTCCTAACAAACTCCTCCTTCAAGATAACTCTTACTCTATTTCTCTTCCTATCTACACCATGATAGAGCAACTTGAACCCTGCTCCTAAACTTCTGGCCTTGCTACCTTTCCACCTTGTGTTCTGGATACACAGTATGTCTACCTTCTTCCTCTGCATCATGTCAACCAACTCTCTACCTTTTCCTGTTATAGTTCCAACATTCAACATCCCTACTCTCAGTCCTATACTCTTGGTGCTCCTCTTCTCTTTCTTCGTGCGAACGCACTTTCCTCCTCTCCTTCTTCGACCAACAGTAATACAATTTCCACCAGCGCCCTGTAGGTCAACAGTGCCGATGGCGGTCGTTGTTAACCCGGGCCTTGACCGATCCGGTATGGAAGTCATAGGTTTGATTCACATCTTTGATTTGGCAAAATTTTTACACCGGATGCCCTTCCTGACGCAACCCCCTGTATTTATCCAGGCTTTGGACCGGTACAATAAGACACTGGCTTGTGTGCTCTTGCGGCTACATTATATGAGAGACTTACATAAAATACAAAAAAAAATAATTAAGTTATATCATGTTAGCCTGTTCCTGAATCCGAGCCCCAGCCTGTTCCTGAGTCAGAGCCCCAGCCTCTTACTGAGTCCAAGCCCTAGCCTGCTCTCAAGTCTGAGCCCCAGCCTGCTCTCAAGTCCGGGCCACAGCCTGCTCCGAGTCTGAGCCACAGCCCACTCCTTTGCCCGGACCCCAGTCTGTCTCTGCACCCCGACTGCAGTCTATCTCTTGGCCGGACCCCAGCCTGTCTCTGTGCCCGGACCACATCCTGCTCCCACACCCAGACCTTATCCTGCTCCCGGGCCCGGACCCCAGCAAGTTGTCGCACCTGGATCCCAGCAGGTTCCTGAACCTGTTCCCGGCTCTGGGCCCGAACTCCATTTGGTGCTGGGGCCCGACCTTGACCCTCCCCTGGGACGTAGGGGGCTGTCCCTTTAGGGGGGGTACTGTCACGGTTGGGTGTTGCTGCTGTGCTGTCCTGGGATGTGGCAGGAGGAGGTCAAATTTGAGGACTGAGCCTTGTCTCTACACCTGTTGCTTGTCTCTGTGATGATCCTGTTTGTTTAGTGTTTTATTTGCTTCCCTATGTTTCATGTCTTGTCTTCCTGTTTTATTTTTGTATCACTCACCCGTCTCTGTTCAGGTTTCTGTCTGCCCTGCCCTCTCCCTGTCTGCGTGCACCTGATCTCTGATTGTGTTTCCCGCAGCTGTCTCCCATCACCCCCATCAGTCCTGCATATATTCCCCCTTTGTGTCTTGTCTCATCGCCAGTTCATTGTAGTTCATAGCTCACGTCCCAGTCTTTGTCATTGTTCTAGTCATAGCTTTTTTGTGTTTGAACCTTGTTCGTTTTTTGACCTTGCCTTTTCACCTCCTGCTTTGGATACCTCTGCCTGGTTTGACTGCTTTACCTGTGTACCGAACCTTTCCTTGAATAAACCTTGTTTTGTGATTTTACTGCTCAGTGTCGTGCACTTGAGTTCTGCCTCCCTGTCCTACCTTCCTGACAGTCTCCACACCTGGACACGGTTGGGCTGATTAGCCTGTGGCTTTATAAACCGGTTTATTCTTTTGCTTTGTTTCCAAGATTGTTTTTGCACTACTGTAATTCTTGTGTTTTCTTGCTGTTCGCTTTGTTTTGATCAAAATGTGGATGACAATCTCCACCGTCCTGCATATCCTGTCCGGCGTGACATGCAGCAGAAGAACAACTATGTGGTAATTATTGACTTTATCCACTTGCAAGTCTCCCATAATAGTATAAGAAGACCCACAGAGTGCCTCTGCATCAATGAAACAGCAGATGACCAAACATGCAACACAAACCACCATTACAAATGGACCATGGCACAGTGGGTCCTATTTTATACACCTGGGTGACCAGATAAGAGTGGGATCAAGAGAGTGGGGGTTAACCCATCAAACAGTGAAGATACTGCTGGGGTTCAATGAACCAGGGCATTTGTAAGGGAGTGATATAGAGTGAAGGGGAAAGATGAGTATACTCTGGAGATAGAGGGCAAACTATTTAGAAAAATACACTTTGAATAATTTATTTCAACCTGGTCTTTCTTTTCTGTGTATAATTATTTGTGGCTGTTAACTTCTATGTCTTTCATAAACCCATTCAGGCAGTGAAGGAGAATTAAACAGACAAAAGGAGGAAAAGCACAGTAAATCCCCTCTCCTCTCTATCCTCTTATAAACTCCAGGTTTGAACCTTTGCTTGAAGCTTTATTTCACAGCTCTCATCAGCATTTGTTCACAACAAATGTTTTGATTCAGAGTTGGCTGAGAGATGAATCCACATTATCGGTAGATAGATTAATGGCATGAGCTTGATACCAAAAACTGACAGATTTATCACTTTGGGTTGTACACTTTATTGTGTTATGAGCATGTTACATTTAATTTCATCACCATAATATACTCACACTTTCTTACAAGCACAATTTCTTTGCTGCTACCTCGATCATCATTATACTCTCTCTCGTGCCCCTCAAATTACCATTGTTTTCCATCAATTACACCCTGCCTCCAGATTGTTGGCATACTGCTTTTATGAGCTCATTAGGTGGACAATATTGTTCTTGCTGTCAGCTCATTACGGGGAAAATTTAGAACTGTAAACACAATGTTTGTGTATGTAATCAGAGACAATGGCACAAGAGTATGCGACAATGAGCGTATCTTCTGGATAAATAAGCAGACAGGACGGATGGTCAGTAATGAGTTTTTTTATAGTCATGCATGCATAGGAAGAGAGGTCCAAACAGTGTGTGAGATGGGAAACAATTGTCACACACCACACTCCTGGAATTTCTCAGCCACTAGAACAGAGTTTAATGAGTGGACTGAAAAGCAACATTAAAAAGTACAGTGATCCATTGCTATAACGCAGTTTACTTTTCACGGTTTCGCTACCTCACGGATTTGCATCATGCATTGTGTTCTGCATTCTGATTGGCTAAAAAGTCACTCGCTTCTTCTCTACCTGTGCATCAATAACGTTGCATTTTAATAAGTACACGTACGTAAAACAGCTTGCCAAATTTACAAAAAATTTACGTACGTGCAAATTTTCTTGCAATTTCGAGTTTCTCTAAAACCCATAATGTCGACAAAACGGTCTTGACCGACAAAAGCACCTGCAGCAGGACCCAAAAGGTAGCTGAAGATGCTATCTATCGCAGATAAAAAACTTCTGGACATGCTAAGGGAAGGTAAAAGCTATGCGGCTGTAGGTCGGCATTATGGAATTAATGAATCCATAAATGAGCCGTTCATTACAGTTCTCCAACATAATCGATGGTGGCATGTCGGTGTATAAAGGATCTTTTCGCAAAGAAAAAAAAAGAGCGACAACAACTGCCTATCACTATGTTCTTCTCCCGAACAAACACACCTGCACCGCGGGCTTCAAAAGAAGAAAACACTGCAGAGCGGAGTCAGGATGCAGCGACTCAGTCTGAAGAGCAGTGAAATACACCTGAGTCACTATTTGTCCGACTGTACTTTGTATTTTTTTCGTAATCATTTAAATTTTCTCCCATTTAATCCAATTCGGGTCGCGGTGGGCGGTGCTAATCTCCGCAATTTAAAGCTTTCTGTTCAAATTGATGATTAAAATTATTGTTTGACAGTACAGTACAGAAGTTATTTGTTGAAAAAATGTTTCTAAAGTACTTTTATTTGTGAAACAAATGTTTGAGCCTTTAAAATGGTTTGTTCTTTCTTTTCAATGTACATAGAGTATTTAATTGTATAATAATTGTAAAAAAAATAAAGGTTTCTACTTCACGGATTTTGCCTATCACAGGTTCTTTTTGGAACATAACCCCCGCGAAAAACAAGGGATTACTGTGCATATAAATTAAAAAAAAGTATATTATAAATTTTTAACTTGTCGATCTTTTGTCTACATCTTACACACACACACACACACACACACACACACACACACACACACACACACACACACACACACACACACACACACACACACACAAACACAAAGATGCACTGGAATACATATGTTCCATATTTTTGTCTGTTGCGTAGACAGAAATTTAATGACATTCAGCATATTTCCTCACCCACTTGTGATTCTCACAAGGACCATGCAGTTGAGACATTACTCCAGCTAAGTTTCATCTGTAATGAATAACAAGATGATTGATTACACACAGTACATGCTCAGGGACATTTATTATTAGAATGCATTAGTCTGTTTGACTTAATGTTGAACTCTACCTCTGTTTTGTATGTCAGTCATCAGATCGTACCACTTGTCAATCAATGCTGTAGACAGGTTTCCATGGTAACAGTGGTTAGATCCCCATGTCTTTTGAAACAGTGAAAAGTCATTGCCAGATGTTGGCTTGAGGTGGCCGATGTTTTTTTGTTGTTTTTAAAAAAATACTTTATAGTATTTTAGAATCAGCTGAGGTGCTGGCTGTAATTTATCACTTATTTTAACATAAATTGCCAGTTCTTGCTACAAAGACATTTTAAAGAGAGAACAAACCTGTGGGACCAGTGATGACAGAGATGACAAAAACAGAATCGTTTTTGGTAAAGCACTTGACAAATACAGTATGTAGCTGCCAATCAATACAACACATTTTTGTATATCTCTTGTGTGTCATCACTGATTACAACATGACCTGTGTCCTTTCTTCTGTTCCTTTATCTTGGATGAGACAGAGAGTGAATTTCATACAGAGAGGTGGAGTGAACTACTTTAGAAGACATTGTTTATGAAGTAGTCTGTGAAGCACTTTCAAGTGAATATGAGCGCTTCTTTGTAAATTAGAAAAATAATGCAATTTTTTCCAAGGCTCACACATTAACCTTGGCTCTATTCCTTTTCTCTCTTTGCTACCCGCTCTCTGTCTCCCTCTCTTTATTCCTGCTGACAGAGAGGGAAATAAAATGTGCCAAACCTGTTCTTTCTAAGCTTGAACTCTGTGTGCAGGCAGAATATAGAGTTGAGCTTTTATTTTCCATGTGACTTTTTGTTCAATGAGATTTGGAGAAGGTGACTTTTATCCCTGAGGGAAGAAAAAGGAGGATGCACTTATGCGCTCACATAGACTGCAGCAATTGGTTGACTGAGGAACAATAAAGGGTGGAAATAAATGAAAACCTATTGAACAGAGACCCATTTGCTTAGTAACTGTTATCTTTGTATTTGACCCTTGGACTGCTTAGTGGGACAAAAGCAGGCGCAACATATAATGAAATACAAAGATGTATTATAGGATATCAGTAACGGAGCCATGCACCCAGATATTTAAGGCTTACTCTCTGTGTTTTATTTATTCTTCAGAGAATGAAATGACTAACAGTATTGACCTTCATGGGAGGAGGAAAAATGCTTTTTGTTAAATCCTAGAAAGAGAAAAAATAATTATCACCAGATTGCGCAGTCACAGAGCACGATTTTTTCACTGAACCTAAAGAAGTTTTCTACGATGTCTTTCGATGTCAACTGCATCATTTCTGAAGATGTGATTGTGGGCTGGGTATTAAGGTGCAAGCCCAAGTCTCAGCTCTCTCCTTTGGCAGGACTGATCAAGCCTCACAACCAGCATGGCTGACAGAAACACTGCATCCATTTCTAATGAGTCCAGAGGGGACACGATCCTGAGAGGTCACCTCTGTGTCTGCCCTAAGGGTCATGGCAAGATGGGAGCACAGGGATACTTTAAAATCCTGATTAGCCCCTTGGGTCAAAGAGAGGTCCTCTGTGGTGCACCTTAAGGTCTGACTCAATATACTACTCCCAAGCGAGTATCTTGTTCTCCTTCATTTCCCCTTTTCACTGGTCACTTGAGTACAATTGTTCTAATTTCATCTCCCTCTTACAGAGATGCTCTGTGAGTTTGTATTTGAGACAAAGAGAAGGCATTCGTGATTCTTGTTTGTATTTTCTCTTTGTGTTTAAATTATTGTAAAACAGAAGTTTAACAATGTGTTAAGTTTAATACACAAAATTATGGGATGCAGGGGGTGGGAGGTGCAAAATGCAGAATTTACATTGCAAAGACAACTTTAAATTTCACTCAAAGATGTTGAACTTTGACAAAGTTTTATGACCATAATTGAGGTAATACATGTTCTTGGTTTTTG
Organism: Antennarius striatus; assembly: GCF_040054535.1. Lineage (NCBI taxonomy): Eukaryota > Metazoa > Chordata > Actinopteri > Lophiiformes > Antennariidae > Antennarius > Antennarius striatus. The sequence continues at coordinate 16,717,570 of NC_090779.1, read as the reverse complement.
GTTTAGTTTTTGGTTTATATGTGTATTTGGTCCAAATTGGAATACAACAGTCAGTAGACATATTAACAAATGTTTTTGCAAAAACAGAAAGCACTGAAACAGAAATGCCTCATTGTAGATTTTTAATCTTGTAGTGGGGTTCCATTTTTCTTAAGACCGGACACAGTGTATAAGTACAAGATATGTATTTGTCAATTCAAATCATGCATAGGTTGAGACGAAGTCCAATAATATCATCGATGATATAGACAGACAGACAAGTTCAACAAATACTTACCTAATTATAATGAGATCTGTGGAGACAATGAACAGTCCTTCAAAGCTTTATTACAGAATATTCTGGGCACAGGAGACTTACAGACAAGAGCTGCAGCGGTGCACAAGTGCAAAGATACAAAAGGATCACACATCATTTATACTCTAAACGGCATGTCTGTGGGCGGTATGATTCTATTATTTAACCTCGACACATCTGCTGTGCAATTAAGTCTGGAAATCCATAATCTATCAATTCCTCATTGTTCAATGTCTAAATAGCTTGAATGTCAAACATGATGAGTTCTTTTTCATGCATGAATTCATAGTAATTCATGTACTTTTAACTTTTAATGTTATACCGTGAACTGTTCTTCTCCTGATTCTCTGCTGAACTCCTTGTCCCTCCATCTACGAGGCCACTCAGCAGTTACATCAAATTAAAACATCACGCTCCATGTTAACAGATGCCTCTAATGGTACTTGTCAAGACTATCCATGCTGCTGTGAGGCTGACTGTGGTTTTTGGGCTGGTGAGGAGTGAAGTTAACAAATGACAAACAAGCAGAGCCAATCACAGTTCGGCCCCATAATACAGAACTACACAGACATGTCCTGCAGCTACAGCCTCATGATGCATCTCCCTGGCTGCTTTCTGTTAACTTTGCTTTTTCAAGGCTATCCATTCTGCTGAGCTGCCTGATATCACAACAAAGTCTTACATGTCAGCCCTCTCCCCCCACCCTGATGTTACAGTCTATTTACTTTCTATAATTAGGCAGGTTTGTCTTTCTTTCTTTCTTTCTTTCTTTCTTTCTTTTTCTTTTTTTTTTTTTTTTTTTACCTGTGAAGTTAAGTGGCAATGACTGTCTACTAGATATATAAAAAGAAATCCACCTTTCAGTCACCCAAACAATTTTACTGAAGAATGTGCAGGAAAGGTAGATGAGCCATTCATTTTTTCTCTGTTCAGGATTTTGTCCTGATTACATGTAAGGAGACGTCCCGCACATTGAGCAGATCTCAGCTGCTGACCGGGCTCTTTACTCTCAACAGTGTTTTATTGCTCATTCACCAACCTCTGGCAATGAAGATTGCACTACAGCAGGATGGTGTGTTTTCCAGCCTATTCAGTGGTTGTCAGGACACTTTATCATGCTGATGGTTTGGTCAAGAGCAGACCGGTGGAATCCAACTGCTTTCATTGTGACCAGCAAACCAGACTCAAGATAAAACGACATAGATTTCATGGACAGAGGTGGTGCATTTTTCTGAAACGATAGCCATTCTGTGAAGAGGGTGTGAGGTAAAGATGCTTCTACCTGTATCAATATCATCCATCTTCAACTTGTTTTTCTCCTAGACTGGAGTCAGCTGGAGTCTCAGCATTCAGCAGCTGTTATAGCTAACACTCCTGTGTCCATATCTTCTAATGTCCATTCAGTTGCTCAGGATTGACACACAAAGATTAAAGTTGGTCATGTGAGAGGTCTGGATCTCTCTCTGTTGCAGGATCTCTGTTGCGAAACCAAACTACTGACAAAGGCCATGTGGGAAGGCACTGATGAGACCGTTTGAGTGCACTGAGAGAAATGAGGAGTTAAAGACCATGGCACAAGAATCCTGATGGCTGACAAAGAGGGATGAAAAACATATACCCGGGAAATCTCAATATTGCTTTGTATATTTAAATCCTTCACTACAACAAAGAAAATATGTTTTCATGGATGAGTCACCAGTGGATTGAAGTAAAGAGATATTGAGATAAGAAAAACTGCATGATATTTCTGCATTCATGTCTTGATTGTGATGCTAGTATTCAGATAGGTTGTGAAATTAAGTACAGAAACATATGTTTGTAAATCAGTCCCTTATGATGATGTGTTGCCTATCAAAGGGTTTAATCCTCGTGCTAAATCAGAGTCAGCATGTTAGGAAATGACATACCATTATCATTAAGTATGATTTTTAGTTGTCAATTATTATGGTTTCATTATAAATAATAATAATAATAATAATAATATTTTCCTTTCAGCTTTTCCCTTCAGGGGTCGCCACAGCGAATCAATTGCCTCCATTTAACCCTGTCCTTTGCATCCTCTTCTCTCATACCAACTACCTTCATGTCCTCCCTCATTACATCCATAAACCTCCTCTTTGGTCTTCCTCTTGGCCTCCTGCCTGGCAGTTCAAAACTCAGTATCCTACTTCCAATTTATTCACTATCCTTTGGACATGTCCAAACCATCTCAGTCTGGCCTCTCTGACTTTGTCTCCAAAACCTCTAACATGTGCTGTCCCTCTGATGTACTCATTCCTGATCCTATCCTTCCTGGTCACTCCCAAAGAGAACCTCAGCATCTTCATCTCTGCTACCTCCAGCTCTGTCTACTGTCTTTTCCTCAGTGACACTGTCTCTAGACCAAACAACATCGCTGGTCTCATCACAGTTTTGTACACTTTTCCTTTCAATTTAGCTGAAACTCTTCTATCACACATCACACCTGACAGTTTTCTCCACCCGTTCCATCCTGCCTGGACACGCTTCTTCACCTCTTTTCCACACTCTCCATTGCTCTGGACTGTTGACCCTAAGTACTTAAAATCCTCCACCTTCTTGATCTCTTCTCCCTGTAACCTCACTCTTCCACTTGGGTCCCTCTCATTCACACACATGTATTCTGTCTTACTGCAGCTAACCTTCATTCCTCTCCTTTCCAGGACAAACCTCCACCTCTCTAGCTTCTCCTCCACCTGTTCCCTGCTCTAACTGCAGATCACAATGTCATCTGCAAACATCATAGTCCATGGAGATTCCTGTCTAACCTCGTCTGTCAGCCTGTCCATCACCATAGCGAACAACAAGGGGCTCAGAGCTGATCCCTGATGCAGTCCCACTTCCACCTTGAACTCCTCTGTCACACCTACAGCACACCTCACCACTATCTTACAGTCCTCATACATGCCCTGCAATAATAATAATAATAATAACAATAATAATAATGCTCTGCGGTGCACTGGCGTCGTGCCCGGAGTGGCCCACCCCTCACATCCTATGAAATAACACAAATATCTTTATAATCGTTAGTTTTGCTGACCCTGACATTCTAAATTTTTTTCCGTAAATTAAAACATGAATCAAATTATAAAATATATGCACTAACCCCTATTTATCTGTCGGCAATTAATTTGCAATTTGAGCAAACCTCTGAAATTACTTGAGAGGTTTAGATGCCCACAGGAAGCGTTTTCACATAGTAATGCTGAATCAACAGCAGCCTAAGTATAACTTCAGGCATCCTGAATTGATAATCATGAAGTTGTAACAAGACCTCAGTTTGATCTTTCAGTGCTCTTTTTTGTGCTCACTGTCCCCTTGTGTGTTCGGTTCTATTAAACGACAGCTGCATATTTTTGGCCTGGAGTTGACATGAAAGCACAGTGGGGGTTTAGACCACCACCTATTTCTCCTGTAATCACCATTTCCTAATTCAAATATTTCAGCAGTTTGCTGTTGGGGTTAGGGTAAGGGTAGGGTTAGGGTTAGGGTTAGGGGTTAGGGGTTAGGGGTTGGGGTTAGGGCTAGGGTTAGAGGTTAGGGTTAGGGCATTGGGGTTAGGGTTAGGTTAGGGTAGGTTTAGGGTTAGGGTTAGAGTTAATGTAGGGTAAAGGTTAGCGTTAGGGGTTAGGGTAGGGTAAAGGGTTAGGGTTAGGGAAAGGGTTAGGGTTAGGGTTAAGGTAGGGTTAAGGTTAACGTTAGGGTTTAGGGTTAGAGGTTAGGGTTAGGGATAGGGTTAGAGGTTAGAATTAGGGTTAGGGTTTAGTGTTAGGGTTAGAGGGTTAGGGTTAGGGGTTAGGGCTAGGTTTAGGGTAGGGTAGGGTTAGGGTTGGGGTTAGGGAAAGGGTTAGGGTTAGGGTTAAGGTGGGGTTAATGTTAGGGTTATGGATTAGGGTTAGCGTTAGGGGTCGGGTTTGGGGTTTGGGTTGGGGTTAAGGTTAGGGGTTAGGGTTAGGTTAGCGTAGGGTTAGGGTTACGGTTACGGTAAGGGTTATGTTAGGATTAGGGTCAGGGGTTAGGGTTAGGGTTATTTGCCATACACTCAAAATATATGATAAAAATAAAATAAAAAATAAGCATAATAATGGGCCCGTTTTATGAAGCAGGTTTAGTGGAACCCTTGGGTATGTTAACTCTGAAATGAGGGAAAACCAGGGTTTCTCGTTTCACAAAGGGAGGTAACCCAGACTCAGAGAAGTAATCTTGACCTGTTTCACGACATGAGGTAAATTGAACCTCTGTGCTTGTTACTGCAGTAACACTCTCTGGAGCTAACCTGGTTGGGAGCAGGTTTTATTCCTCAAACTAGGGTTTCCTCTGATCCCGCCCCCTTTCACAGCCGCTCACATCATTTAATTTCCTAGTTTTGTCAGACAGCAAGTTTTCACGTACTTTGATTTTATAAAAAACTTCTTATTTTAGAGGTATTTTAGAGGCAAATGGCATGTCCGTTTGACAAGGATTCATTCTCACATCTGTAGCATAATAAACTGCATCCCAATAGGTATTGTGTAGCACTTCGTTTAGTGTTTTTTTTTTTTTCAAACTGTAATTTTCTATACAATGTGGGATTTTCTCAGTACCCCTTGCCTTGAAACAACTTTTATCCCATTTGTCAATTTCCCTGGAAATAAAACTGTCTGAATCATCAAGGAGAAATTTCACAGGATTGTAGGTGAATGATGTAGAAATCTGATAAATTAATTTGAAATTATATTCTCTTAATGACATTGTGCTACAACCTCAGGATTAGTGACTTCAATTTGTGTTAGGATATCCCAATGTCAGTGAATACATAGATGGAAACCACATTCCTATCAAGAGTCATATAACGAAACTGATGATTTGAAATAGGAAGTCCATCCACAGCATAAATGTGCAGGTACATTTAGACTGACTACTGTTTCAACATGTTAATGACTGCATCATAGATAAACTAACATCTGTCCAAATCATGTGTGATTCTGCAGACTACAGTTTTGATGTGGAGGCAAAGTGGTCTGGATCAGTTTTTGACTCACAGATACAGTATATGATGAGTCTTACCTTAGAAATAGACTGTTACGTGGTCAGTAACGTAAATATATGGACAATGACTCACTTGTCTCCATTCTTTAATCCACTCTAAGGAATCCAATATACATTGCAGGAGAGTTTTATGTTTTTTGCTGGGGAACAGGGGTTACCTGTGCCAACCAAGACTGCTGATCCCTTACACTGACCCAGGCCCCCAACAGAACTTCAACTGGGTTTGAAGCAAGATCAGTGCCCAGATGGAGATGATCATTGGTCTGCTGAAAGCCCGTTTCCAGTGCCTACATCACCTTAGGATGATTCCTGAGAGGGCTTGTGATATTATTGTGTTTTTCATAGTATTGCCGCTATCAGAGGAGAACAAGACACTACCCTACAAACTGAAGACCCCGATGATGACACCGTCCAACTGCCTGCTATCTAAGATATCAGAGCAGTAAGAGACACCATGTGCCAGAATCATTTCAGTGTCTAAGTCACCATCACAGCGGGCAATAAAAACATCCGATACACACTTAATTTGGTTAACTTTATTTTTTAAAAATACGAAGTTACAGCACTTTTTGTATCACTCCAATAGTTAGTGTTCCAATAGTTAACATGATTCACTTGTGATCATCACCAACCTCTAACTTGTGCTCCAGCATTTCTATTTCCAGATCTTCCCTCCAAAGCTGGTGGTCCAAATAAACAATTTCTTTATCTGTTTTCTTAAATTTTTTAGAATGTGAATTCTATAAACATATTTAACAGATAGCTGGGAATGCACAAGGAGAACATTATAACAAACAGTTGCATATGAATTCCACAGAATGAACCTCTGGTGTTTACTGAGCATCTATCTCACTGTGCAGTGGATATGAGTGTGTTATTTTGCCTTTGTTGGATATGGTTTGTTGGATACCTCTGCCTGTTGGACTGATTACTTGGAACCTGAACCCTGCCTGTACAATTAAACCCTTTTTGAGACTTCACACGCCTGCTACTCTGCAGTGCTCCTGGGTTTCCTCTGCCAGTCGTGTTCGACCCCTGACACTTTTTACAGAATGAGTTTTTAATGAACTCAGAACATGAAGTGCATTAATGAATACAACATATGCAATATGAAATTATATAAATTAACTACAAAATATGCATGAACAACAATTGTCATACTCAACACAACTATTTCTCTTTTTCTTTTCAATTTTTTTTTTATTTTTATGATCAAACTTTTTTTTCAATTATTTAATTTTACCACCTTATGTTTTTGGCATTTTTGTCCACACAAAGTTTATTAAGGTGTGTATGCGTGTGTTTGTGTGTGTCTATTTGCGCATGTGTGTGTGACAGTGCTGTTGCCCTTTCTTCTGAAAATGTCCTCAAAGTCTTCATATGCATAGATGAAAATCTGTACTTTGATTGCTTGAATTACGCTGAGCGTTCTTTTCTATTGGGGCTACATTGATAATGGCTTATTAGAGTTGTGTTGCACTTGCTAAACTGCGGGTGAACTTCCCCTGAGTTAATAAAGCTATCCCTGAACACCCTTTGTGAAACCAGAAACCCTGGGTTTACAGGTTCAGGGTAAGTCAACCCAGAGCTACAGGCTTTACTTTGGGTTTGTTGACCTGACTTCGTGAATCTGACCTAATGAGACCAGGATGCTTTTGTTATGGGCAGGGGAAAGGTAGTGAAATCACCAAAACTTTGATGTGCACAAATGAGATAAACATCTCTTGTCAAGAGTATCTGAAGTCTGTCTTTTACATCTCTCCACACATTTTTTAAATGGTTCCACTGTCAGCTCACACTCCAGGTGGCGGGGTGGGAGCAGGAATCGAACTGCTGACTTTGTGATCATTGGACGACCTTCTCTACTACTGAGCCACTGCCACCCCTTCTTGCAGACCATTCGTGCAGAACTACAGCTCTCTTTTTCTTTCAGCTCTTTTTTAAATATTTTCCATTTGCCCTTTTGATGCAATGAACACATTTTTAGTTTACATGTACCGTATCAGTAGCTGTCCTATAATACCATAGCACAATTGCTTTGTTTACTGCAGCCACTCATTAATCTCATCCTATCATTCATGCTGTCAGCAGAATTATTGTCTTTAAATCTGTTGGTTACTGTGAAAGAAAGTGGCTTTATACATACATTTGATTCACTGTATATCAAGTTTTCCAGCTGCAGTTAAATGACGGTTTAACTCCAATCTCAATTTTAATTAATTATCTAATTTTTCTAGACTTCAATTCAAATTCAATCAATTCCACATTTCGTTTTGTGTAATAGTTTGGAGTGTATGTTAACAGTACAATGGACATACTAATGACATACTCATATCAGGATGATCAAAAAATATCCAAATAAAAGTACGCTCTGCTGCTCGGCTTTTGTTACAACAATGTGTCTCAGTGTCTTTCTCATCTTTATCTTTTTTTGCCTAGTTGTTATTATTGTTACTGAAAACTTGACATACATTCTTTGGCACACTATATTGCTGTTGAAATACAATCCATCACGTAAGACTTTTACCTGGGACTGTTACTCAGGAAAGTGCCACAAATAGAGATAAAGGCCCTGAGCTTGCAGTCTTACAGAGTTAGTAATTCATTCGCTGGTCAGCATATTCTTTACCACATCTGAGAGTTCACTGACCTCACTTTCCTTTAAGAAAATATAAGCTCTCTCTGTGAAGATGTATGAGCAAAGGTTCTGTGAAGGTGAATGTATTTGTGCAAGGCTGCTTTGGGATCATTTTGCTCTTGTATAGTTGTCTGCTGCTACATGAGTCTGTGAGATTTAGGTCTGATCTTTGTCTTATGTGTGAACAATCAATGAAAACATAATCTTTTTAATCAGATCAATTGTGTTACTTTGGAAGGCTACACGCAATGAGTATACTGTTTTCATTAACAATGGAAAAAGACAATTTTAGAATTACTTGCTTGCATTTGACACTCAAGGTTGTGAGAGAAATAGGATGTCAATACATATGTTTAATTAAAATTCTTGTTGTAATCCATACGGGTAAGTAAAATTGTACAATTTGAGTCAATATTGGATACATTTAATAAGCAATATACCAAAGCAAACATATGGAATTATAAACCATTCTTTGTATCAAAAGCTATTTGGAGTCTTTTAAATCAGACCACTCTTCATAATTTGTTCCTGTGTGCGCTGCTTACAGTGCACTTGATTAACTGCATCAGTGACCCTTTTCCCTTTTGTTTTTGTGTTGGAAATGCCACTGCTCAGATCACCAAACAATTTCCCAATGCTTCAGTTTTTCTACTTGATTGCACTGTAGTCTTAATTTCAAAGTTTCTGAAATTACCCTTCATTTTTTAGTATGTACAGGTATGTCTTTTTTTTTTAACTTACATTAAACTACAATAACAAAAATGTGGTCATGTAGTTATTTCTCTTATTCACAGATATTTCTTTAATCCTTCTTAGATAAAAATACCTTCAATGGATATTTGCATGTCGACAATTGCACACAGAAGTGAAAAGTTCTATGATATGTTAATTTCTAAAATATATTTATACTAGGTATTCAGTTTCCTCAATCTGTTTCTCGTGTTTCCCCTTCCTTTTGTGTCTCATGTCTGTCTCGCCTCTGATTCTCCTCTCACATGGACATGTCTTGAACATCTCCTTAGGAATGTGTCCAGGTAGCATTATGATCAGATGCTCGAACCACCTCAGCTGTCTCCACACTTTGTGCAGAAGTAGCGGATCCACCTTGAATTTCTCCCGGATGTCTGAGCTTCTCACCCTATCTCTTAGGCTGAGCCCAGCCATCGTGTGGATGGGATGGTGGTGCAATTGGTGGTACTGTTGCTTAACAACAAGAACATTCCTGGTATGATTCTTTTTTATGTTCACTCTCTGCATTCTCCAAAAACATGCAGCTTAGGTGTATTGGTTATACCAAATTGTGTGTAGGTGAAAGTGTGAGCGTGCATGGTTGTTTGTATTTCATGTGGCTCTGCAATGAAGTCTCTGGGGTGTAGCCTGACTTTTGTCTATACCCAGCTGAGATAGGCTGTAGCAGACCTGTGACTGCAAAGCGGATAAGCGGCTATAGACTAGACGATTACAAGAAGATTGACTGATGTATCTGTCTCTCCTGTAGCAGGCCAGGGCTAACATCCCTCTAACTCCTGGTCATCTCCACCACTATTTTCTCTATGGCACACCTGCAGGCCATAATTCCATTGCTACTCATTCCTCCTCACAGTATGAATGAGATTCATTAAATCATCCTTTTTCAGAAATAATACGATTTTGTCACCTGTTTTGCCATTTGGTTGTTCCCTTTTTGACCGTAGTGTCCTGTGCTCCAGGTTGTCTTGCCGTGGTGCTGTTGATCTTTTCTTGCTTTGTCCTACCTAGAGTCACTTGTTCATCCTGACTTTTTTTCTCCCCACCCACCCCTCCCTGCCATTTATTAAAAAAGAAACATTAAAGATAAAGATATTTCCTATTTGACTTCTGCCTCTTAAGATTGTTGTGTTGTCCAGAAATTCAGGTGAACATGACAATCTTAATGTAAAAAACAAACAAACAAAAAACATCCTGGGTTTGTACCTAAAAATATATCAATGTCTACCAATCTATTTTCTTGTACAGGAGATGACCATAATCATCTTGTGTACAACCATTTTTCCACTTTGCTGTTCATGGGTGTAGCTGGAATCTATCCCGGCTGAATATGGGTGGGGGGTTGGGTATGCTTAGAATGCATCACAGGCCGAACGCGGAGCTACATGAAAGACAAACAATCACTCATGCACACACTCACCACTACAACCAATTTATGTTGATCAATTCACCTAAAATGCTTGTTTTTTTTGGAGGTGGGAGGCAGCCGGTGAGCCTGGAGAGAACCCATACAGACATAGGGCGAACATACAAATTCTGCACAGAAAGGACTCAAACCCCAGAACCTTCTTGCTGTGAGGTAACAGCACTACCCACTGTGTTACTGTGATCCCCATATCATATCAGTATCGGGAAAAGCAAAAGTTGCCAACAAACTATTTGTTGTATTTTGAAGAATTAAGGGCTTATTTATGATCATCAAAAAAACAAAATCATGTTCATTTTAGTATGTCATGTCATTTTCTTATGACAACTCCACCACCATTGTTTAAACAATCCCCAGTAAAGTTAGAGGTGCTTAGTTAATGTGAACTACACAAGATCACCAAATGTCAGGCTGTCATGAAGAAACACAAAATGTATGTGCTTTTTATATTTTATAACAATACAATATTTGGTTATTTTTTTAACCTTTCACACTGCTTCAAATGATAGATCTCCTAAAAGAAAAATGTTGTTTCGCCTGATTTCAAAGAAGGATATACTGAGATACACTGCTTGATTGCTGTGCATGAAAAGCGAGAATCACTTGTAGCAGAAAGCATCGCCAGCAGGGTGTAGAGTGCTAGAAAAGTACATCATATCAATGGGAAGAAGCCCTGCTTAGACATGAAATTGACTCCGCTGTTTGCAACGTCTTCCACTCAGCTGCAGTCCTTCTATCTAAAGAGCCTGGGGTCTCCATGGTCTTCTCCTCTTCTGCTGGAGCTGCATTGTAAACAAACAGCAGAACTTCCCTGAGAATAGTGATGCCAGCAAAAAATACTTAATATATTCAAAACAGCAGTGATTTGCATCAGCTTTTGAAATAAATTCAACATGATGGGGAAGCTTTTTAACTTTATCAGGGAACAAAAAACAACACAGCATTTTACATCAAACACGGAGTCTTGTTCAGGACTTTCTAATAGCTTTAGCATTTAGCTAGTGATGGTTAATAAATGTGAGGCTTGCTGATGAAAACTCAAAATCAAAGCACTAAATGAGCAATTTGACATTATGAATGCACCTCTTTCAATGTGGTTGTATTAATAATTCATGATGCATTTTTGCTTCTGGTTCAGTTTAACATCAATACACACTGAGTTGGTCAAAATGGATATGTTGCAGGGGCACCTTTTAGAATCTATTTTTCTATTTAGGTCATAGTGTGTCCACATATATTCACCTTGGTCTTAGAGTCTATCATATGTACTCAGAAAGCTACACATTTAACAATGAATTTATGTGTAAATAATTGATTGACTTTGTTTCACGTAAACATCCATTTTTATTTTACTGTACAATTTTTCACGCTTAATCATGTACAGTATATAGTTACTTTGGTAGTTGAGGGTAATGCTGCTTCTGTGGCAACCAACCTCACTGCAAAAAGGCTTGTGAATTTAGTACAGGTGTCTTGTAGATTTTTTCCACAGCTGACTGCTGTTGCAGAAGTCAAAAGGTTGACTGCTACATTAAACCAGGCCTTATAATATACAAAAAAGGTATTGCATTATTAATTTCAGCACAGTTGAATGTGGGGCATACTCTAACAAATACATGACATTACCTCTGATCTTCTGTGTCTGATAGAGAACTTTTTGCTAAAATGCACAAAATGTGAATTGTTTATCTCCCTCTACATCCATCCATCCATCCATCCATCCATCCATCCATCCATCCATCCATCCATCCATCTTCTTCCGCTTATCCGGGGTCGGGTCGCAGGGGCAACAGCTTAAGCAGGGAAGCCCAGACTTTCCTCTCCCTAGCCACTTCGTCCAGCTCCTCCGGGAGAATCCCAAGGGGTTCCCAGGCCAGCCGGGAGACATAGTCTCTCCAGCGTGTCCTGGGTCATCCCCGGGGGCTCCTCCCGGTAGGACGTGCCCAGGAACACCTCACCAGGGAGGCGTCCAGGAGGCATCCTAAGCAGCGGCTCGACTCTGAGTCCCTCCCGGATGACCGAACTTCTCAAATTATCTCTAAGGGAGAGGCTGGACACCCTGCGTGGGAAACTAATTTTGGCCGCTTGTATCCGGGATCTCGTTCTTTCGGTCACGACCCACAGCTCGTGACCATAGGTGAGGGCAGGAACGTAGATCGACCGGTAAATCGAGAGCTTTGCCTTTCAGCTCAGCTCCTTCTTCACCACGATGGACCGATACAGAGTCCGCATCACTGCAGACGCTGCACCGATCCGCCTGTCGATCTTCCTTTCCATCGTACCCTCACTCGTGAACGAGACCCCAAGATACTTGAACTCCTCCACTTGGGGCAGAATCTCATCCCCAACCCGGAGAGGGCACTCCACCCTTTTCCGACTGAGGTCCATGGTCTCAGATCTGGAGGTGCTGATTCTCATCCCAACCACTTCACACTCGGCTGCTAACCGCTCCAGTGAGAGTTGGAGATCACGGCTTGATGAAGCCAACAGCACCACGTCATCTGCAAAAAGCAGGGACGCAATACTGAGGCCACCAAACCGGATACCCTCAACGCCTTGGTTGCGCCTAGAAATTCTGTCCATAAAAGTTGTGAACAGAATCGGTGACAAAGGGCAGCCTTGGCGGAGTCAACCCTCACTGGAAACAAATGCGATTTTCTGCCAGCAATGCAGACCAAACTCTGACATCAGTCGTACAGGGACCGAACAGCCCTTATCAAGGGGTCCGGTACCCCATATTACCAAAACACCCCCCAAGGAACATGGTTGAACGCCTTCTCCAAGTCCACAAAACACATGTAGACTGGTTGGGCGAACTCCTATGCCCCCTCAAGGACCCTGCGCAGGGTGCAGAGCTGGTCCACTGTTCCACGGCCAGGACTAAAAAACCACAATGCTCCTCCTGAATCCGAGATTCGACTTCCCGATGGACCCTCCTCTCCAGAACCCCTGAATAGACATTGCCAGGGAGGCTGAGGAGTGTGATCCCCCTGTAGTTGGAACACACCCTCCTGTCCCCCTTCTTAAAAAGGGGGACCACCACCCCAGTCTGCCAATCCAGAGGAACTGTCCCCGACGTCCTGTCCCCGACGTCCACGCAATGTTGCAGAGGCGTGTCAACCAGGACAGCCCCACAACATCCAGAGCCTTTAGGAACTCCGAGCGGATCTCATCCACCCCCGGGGCCCTGCCACCGAGGAGCTTTTTAACCACCTCGGTGACTTCAACCCCAGAGATAGGAGAGCCCGTCTCAGAGAACCCACACTCTGCTTCCTCATGGGATTGCGTGTCGCCGGAATTGAGGTGGTCTTCAAAGTATTCTCTCCACCGAGTCACAACGTCCTGAGCTGAGGTCAGCAGCGCCCCATCCCCACTATACACAGTGTTGATGCTGCACTGCTACCCCCTCCCGAGACGCCTGATGGTGGACCAGAATTTCCTCGAAGTCGTCTGTAAGTCGTCCTCCAAGGCCTCACCGAACTCCTCCCAAGCCCGAGTTTTTGCCGCAGCAATCACCAGAGCTGCATTCCGCTTAGCCAGCCAGTACCCATCAGCTGCCTCAGGAGTCCCACAGGCCAAAAAGGCCTGATAGGACTCCTTCTTCAGCTTGACAGCATCCCTTACCGCCAATGTCCACCAACGGGTTCTGGGGTTGCCACCACGACAGGCAACCACCACCTTACGGCCACAGCTGTGGTCGGCCGCCTCAACAATGGAGGCGCAAAACATGGTCCACTCAGACTCAATGTCCCCCGCCTCCCCCGGGACGTGGATGAAGTTCTGCCGGAGGTGGGAGTTGAAACTCCTTCTGACAGGGGATTCCGCCAGGCGTTCCCAGCAGACCCTCAAAATACGTTTGGGTCTGCCAAGTTGGGCCGGCATCTTCCCCCACCATTGGAGCCAACACACCACCAGGTGGTGATCGGTTGACAGCTCTGCTCCTCTCTAAACCCGAGTGTCCAAGACATACGGCCGTAAGTCCGATGACACGACCACAAAGTGGATCATCGAACTGCGGCCTAGGGTGTCCTGGTGCCAAGTGCATGTATGGACACCCTTATGTCTGAACATGGTGTTAGTTATGGACAGTCCGTGACGAGGACAGAAGTCCAATAACAGAACACCACTCGGGCTCTGATCGGGGGGGCCGTTCCCCCCAATCACGCCCTTCCAGGTCTCACTGTCATTGCCCACGTGAGCATTACCCTCTGCACACTTGAGCATAAGTTCAAAACAACTGATTTCAAAGAACAAGTATGCTTAAGAATTACCACTGAAAAAATATTTGTGTTATTCAAAATCCAGAATCTGAAAAGAACATTTTTCTGAAACATCATTGGTATGTTTAAACGGACAAACCTGACATAAGTGCAAAAAAAATGGAGAAAATGATCTTCAAAAAAAGCATGATGTGTGTGTCTGGCAATAGTTTTAACTGAGTTCAAGGCACAAAGAGTTTGAAAAGTGTGCTACCGAACAGATGTCATTTGCTGGTTGGTAATTTTAGTTCCTCGCCGAGGATGTTTTTGAAGATTTGAAGATGGAAAGTTTTAAACACATGAATATACAATTTTAACCAACTATGCAAAAGAGGTGGGGTACAACCTGGACATGTTGTCAGTTCATGGTGGGACCAAATTAAGGGCATACGATCACTCACACCTACGGTCAATCTGGAGTGATTAATTCACCTTAATTGCGTGTCTTTTGGAGGTCGTATCCAGAGACAACCAATGCAGACATGGGGAGAACATACAATCTCCACACAGAAAAGAATCACACATGGAACCTTCTTCCTGCGTGGAGACAGTGCTACGCACTGCGCCACCATGCCATCCCGGAAATACTCGTCTTCAGTTATATTTTTTTAGTCTATTATTCATTCCTAAAGTACTTCTCTTTTATAGGAAATAAATATATTACCCATATGTTACTTTCCTGAATGGGATTCATAAATATTTTGGCATTCTCGTTGCTTGATTAAAACTGACGAATTTTGTATTGAATAACATGGTATAAGGGTGAGCTGTCATCCAGATTGAATGTGTATTCCTGTGGCATGTGTCTGTCTGTTTTCTTAAATCATCATACAGAAAGCATGGCTTGAATATTTATCTCCCTGTACATTACTCTTGGTATATTCAACGCAGACATTACTTGGACTTGTTGGAAGGCAGAGGCAGCTGTATTTTATAATGCAGTTTGCATTCTCTGTTCCCCATTAAATCCATTCCTCAGGATGGACTTCAACTTCTGACCTCTCTATTAGCTCTTATGCACCCGGCCTGGTGATTAGAGGAACATTAGGAAATTAAAGGCAAATTGCATTACCAGAAAAACAGACGGAGGTGCAGCTGAGGACCCAACATGCAGAGGCCCTGCTGATGCTCAGATTTTCCACCCTTTCATCAGACTGTGCATGATGTTAAATGTCACCTTTGTGGCACATTCTGATACAGGATAAGGCCTATTACAAGAGCCACAGTGTTTTAATCTTTTAGATCATACAAGCATATAGAAAGACTGCAAGTTTCAACGCTCACCTACCCTAATATAGTAACTTATTGTGTCTAACTTCATAATACGGTACTTATACGAGTCCAGACACATTCTCAGCTCATTGCATACTAAGGCCATGCGATGCTCATTGGCATCTTATCCAGATGCATTGTACTGTATACCCTTTCAAGTCGGCTTTACTTTCAGTAGAAAAAATACACTGTCAGTTGATAAAAAAGTCAACAAAATTCTTGAATGGGTGGATTTCACCAACTGTCCTCTGTGAAATCAAGTTGGTGCATGCACCTCAGTTACTCTTAATGCAGATAAATGTATGATGATGCCACTGGAAAAAATAGAGCATTCCACTTGTAATGGCACTTCACACTGTATTAAAGGTCCCATATTATGCTTCTTTAAAATCATGTCATTCAGCTCCCAGGTGTCCAACTACAAAAGTATCTGAAATTTCTTGCCGAAAAACGGATTTGTGAATCTCAGTATCAGAATGAATATTTATAAAATCATTTCCGGCCCAGTTTTCCAGATCCTATGAGTTGGTAAGGGAGGACCACTATGAACTGTATATAGAGACCTGAAAAAAAATGTTTTTCATAATAGGACCCCTATAAGTAAATCTTTATTGCCCACCATGGATGTTTCAAAAATTTTAAGGCCTTTGTCCTTGACATAATTGGAGTCAAAGAGAGCACATGTAAAGATGCAGAACATTAAAACATTCATCTTCCTCAGTCTCATGTCCTCCCCACCTTGACCTGGTGTACACATTTCACATAGGAGTCTCATTAATGAATTACTGCCTTTTTTACACATAAACATGATTATTTACAGTCAGTGCTCTAAGTCATGTGGAAATACATTATGGTGTCCATCTGAAAATCCTTTTTTCTGGTTGTTTTAGACTGGGAAAAAAAAAAGTGTGACTGAGCTTAAACAATAATTTGACATTGTTTAGTTCTTCAATTTGATAGTACCTTTTCAGTAGTAAAGTTCATTCTAACCAATTTTATAAATTAGGTACAAAAAAGCCCTATTTATTAATATAACTTTTCCATGTCATAGTATACTCCAAATCATACAGATAGTTTAAATGTTGCCCCAGTAGAGGTTAGGCTCATGGTTTATATTTGAATGACATGGGGTGGATAATGTAATTATCAACCTTAAGCCATTATCAAGACATAGGCTTGATAATCTAATGTGGTCTTTGGACGACTGAGCAGACAGCTTGTCCCAGCCATTTTGAACAGTCATAGTCATAGCCAACTTAATTGTCATATGTGCCATATATGCACAACATACAGCACAGATAAAATTGCAATCCTCTCAGACCCACAGGCAGTAAAAAAAACACGAAAGAACCGTTCTAGCGGGAAAGAAATACATTTCCTTTTAGAAAATAATATAAATATACTTTATTTATCCCAAACTGGGAAGTTTAAATATCTATATGTGGCAAAGTTTAATTAAGTCAAATAAAATATTTCCACCAACTATTACGCTGCATATATTTATCTGCCTGATCACGTTCCTCAAAATGGAGTAACTGCTCAGATTCCTCCTCTGCCTCACAGGAAACAGAATATGTTAAGTTGTATAGTTCTTGCTTTGATATTTCGCAGGAACTAATAAAAATGCATGATTTTGTACTTCTACTTTTGGTTGGTGCTCAGAGCCTGAGGGTATGAGAGTTGTACTTGTGCTTTGACAGAGTGACATGTTTAGTGCTGGCAGATTGTCAGATGTCTTTCCTGCCAAATGTTGTCCTCAGTATCTGCTGGCAGATTTCCCCTGAGTACACATCATCTTCACAACTATAAGGCTCTTACTGCAGCTCCACCAAGGTTACATTTATAAACAAATACCAGGGATTAGTCTAATTAGGATTTATGTCTACATATATCAATACATATGCAGTGTATGAACTACAAGTGCTCATAAAGTACGCTCACATCTTGAAGCATACATTTTTCAACCAAAGTCAAACTGTAATGATGAGCAGTGAAAGCAATGCCTACACATTAAATCCCAACATCAGACCTCTCTGTCCAAAGTTAAACTCATTTTCAACTTGCTTTAAATCTGCCATCACACTTCCTTATATACAATAGTAACTTGAGACATGAGCTGCTCAACATATGAATTTTTGAGATAAAAGCCGTCACTCTATCCATATATATATATATATATATATATATATATATATATATATATATTTATTTATTTATTTTTTTTTACACACAATCGAAAATCCCAAGATACGAGCTATGCTTTTGGGACACCACCGCTAGTTGGCAGTTGGATACAACATAAGCTGAGACCAGATGTCATTTTCATTCTTGAGTAAAGACATAGCTAGTGTATGCTTCTGACTTTTTTGCGTTTCTTTTCATACTTTATCATTGCGTTTATATGTAAGAGTACTACAGATGCAGTATTTGCTTTGAGGATGTTGATAGAGAAATACAGAGAAGGCCAGAGGGAGCTGCATTGTGTTTTTGTAGATCTGGCGAAAGCTTATGACAGGGTGCCCAGAGAGGAACTGTGGTATTGTGTGAGGAAGTCTGGAGTGGCAGAGAAGTATGTTAGAGCGGTGCAGAACATGTATGAGGACTGTAAGACAGTGGTGAGGTGTGCTGTAGGTGTGACAGAGGAGTTCAAGTTGGAGGTGGGACTGCATCAGGGATCAGCTCTGAGCCCCTTCTTGTTTACTACGATGATGGACAGGCTGACAGACGAGGTTAGACAAGAATCCCCATGGACTATGATGTTTGCAGATGACATTGTGATCTGTAGTGTCAGCAGGAACAGGTGGAGGAGAAGTTAGAGAGGTGGAGGTTTGTCCTGGAAAAGAAAGGAATGAAGGTTAGCTGCAGTAAGACAGAGTACATGTGTGTGAATGAGAGGGCCCAAGTGGAAGAGTGAGGTTACAGGGAGAAGAGATCAAGAAGGTGGAGGATTTTAATTACTTAGAGTCAACAGTCCAGAGGAATGGAGAGTGTGGAAAAAAGGTGAAGAAGCGTGTCCAGGCAGGATGGAACGGGTGGAGAAAAGTGTCAGGTGTGATGTGTGATAGACAAGTTTCAGCTAGAATGAAAGGAAAAGTGTGCAAAACTGTGTTGAGACCAGTGATATTGTTTGGTCTAGAGACAGTGTCACTGAGGAATAGACAGGAGACGGAGCTGGAGGTAGCAGAGATGAAGATGATGAGGTTCTCCTTGGGAGTGACCAGGATGGTTCGGATCAGGAATGAGTACATCAGAGCACATGTTTGAGGTTTTGGAGACAAAGTCAGAGAGGCCAGACTGAGATGTTTTGTCTGTGTAGGTTGTCAGTCATCCAGGTCATGGTTATCCAAAAGCTGTTGAGTCGATCCACTGGACGTTAAGAAAGTTCTTGAAGACGTTTCGTCTGTCATCCACAGACGAAACGTCTTCAAGAACTTTCTTAACATCCAGTGGATCGACTCAACAGCTTTTGGATAACCAGACTGAGATGGTTTGGACATGTCCAAAGGAGAGATAGTGAATATATTGGTAGAAGGATGCTGAGTTTTGAACTGCCAGGAAAGAGGCCTAGAGGAAGACCAAAGAGGAGGTTTATGGATGTAGTGAAGGAGGGCATGAAGGTAGTTGGTGTGAGAGAAGAGGATACAGAAGACAGGGTTAGATGGAGGCAACTGATTCGCTGTGGCGACCCCTGAAGGGAAAAGCCGAAAGGAAAAGAAGAAGATGTAACTTATATGTAATTAATGATGCACAGGTAAAGAATGCATGTCTATTGATTGATGAAATTATTTTTCATTATTTACCAGGGTTTAGGTCTTTTTTACAAGGCTGAATTGTATTAAAATGTTTTTAGTTATTTTAAAAGGAGAACATGTGATTTCAAAGTTGTTTGACTTACATGCTCAGTCACAGAACTTTTTTTTTTTTCTTTAGTTGGGTTTTCAAAGTGAGTTTGAAAAAGAAATACTCCTGAGATGTATTTGTTGAAATGTGGTTGATACGAGTGGTAATGCACTATGGTAGTGAATATATTCAGTAAACCTTTGGTGCAAGCAGAGCAATGATTTCCGCTGGTGATTGTTTTCTCTTCTTTCTCCGGGATCTTTTTAAACAATACTCACAGTTCTGTCACCATAACTAGATGACAGAGTTGATAAAAATACTGACTGTGATCTGAGTTGCCTTAGGTCATTGTCCTATGTTCAAAGCAATAAGCCTAATGAGCAGACTGGTGCAGTGAGTGGTATGCAAAGCATTTTTGCCCCAAGTTTTGCTTCCAAGGCTAAGTTCAGGGTGTCCTACTTAATTAGTTGTATTTGCTGGAGTTGTATGAAAAGGATACATGACCTGCAGAAACTACTCTGGGATTAAAAAAACAAAAAACCTGTCAGCCTTGTTTTGGGTAAGAATTGCATTTATCATTTTTAATTTATTTCTGGATAACTGCATTTTCTAAAACAGAAATTTAATGGGAGATATTCTTGTAAGGGAATAGTCAGGATGAAGTGAGAAGGGCATTGAAGAGGTTGAAGAGTGGAAAGGCAGTCGGTCCTGATGATATACCTGTAGAGCTTGGAAGTGTCTAGGAGAGGTGGCAGTTAAGTTTCTGACTGGGTTGTCCAACAGGATCTTAGATAGTGAGAAGATGGCTGAGAAATGGAGGAGAAGTGTGCTGGTGCCCATTTTTAAGAACAAGGGAGACATACAGCGTTGTGGCAACTACAGAGGAACAAAGCTGATGAGCCATACAATGAAGTTATGGGAAAGAGTAGTGGAAGCTACACTAAGAGCAGAAGTAAGCATTTGTGAGCAACAGTATGGTTTCATGCCAAAAAAGAGTACTGCAGATGCAGTATTTGCTTTGAGGATGTTAGAGGTTTTGGAGACAAAGTCAGAGAGGCCAGACTGAGATGGTTTGGACATGTCCAGAGGAGAGATAGTGAATATATTGGTAGAAGGATGCTGAGTTTTGAACTGCCAGGAAGGAGGCATATGGGAAGACCAAAGAGGAGGATTATGGATGTAGTGAAAGAGGACATGAAGGTAGTTGGTGTGAGAGAAGAGGATGCAGAAGACAGGGTTAGATGGAGGCAATTGATTCGCTGTGGCAACCCCTGAAGGGAAAAGCCAAAAGGAAGAGAAGATGATTCATGTAATGGGATATTTTTTAGTATATGACGGATGTCACTTATACTCGTTCAGATTTTATTTGAATAATAAACTGCCACTATTTGCTCAGTCTTAATTGGAATCTGTCAATGCATTGTTTAAAGGTGTTGTTGTCATAATCTGCATGCTTGCCATTTTTTTTTAAACTCTGTAAAATGTATTACATTCATTCATTTGTCAACCGCTTGTTCCACTTATGCCAGGTTGCGTTGGTTACGGGAACCTAACCTCAGCTAATTTGTGGGGTAAGAATTAACTTTTTTACTTGGTATACTTTTTTTAACTTTGCTTTATCATTCATTCAGAATATAAATTCATAGCTTTGAATTACATTACATTACATTGAATTACATTTCATCCTGAAACATCATGATCATGTAATTTCCTGTATAGTAATCATGTTACTTCCTGCACATTCAGCATGTAACCCTTTAAAAGCAATCATTTGACTTCTTAACACATTCTGTGGAGGTATTGCTGCTCATTGAAGCAGAACATTTTGTGAGTCTGAAGCCAGCGATGAAGAAAAGAAAAGAAGGAGCAACATTGAACCCACTCTAAAATTACAGGCAGAAAAAAGTGGCATGTATTGTATGATTATTTTTATTTATTTTTATATGTGAATGTGTAAGTGATGTGTTTATTTTCAATTATGCATTTATTGTGTACTTACGTAAGTATGAATACTGTATGGAAATAAACTTTAATGCTTCAAAACAAAAATGTAGGCCTGGACATATATTCAGAAAAGCCTTTAATGAGTGCGCATAACTAAAAATTTGAAAAACAAAGGGAATATTTCTGCTATATGAACATTCTTTCAGCACATAAACTTTTGTGTGATCTTCAAAGTATAATGGAAGATAACTTTTGTTAACTTCACCATTCTGGTGTATTTATTATTGTTATTGTTATTTTGTTTTGCTATTCGAAATAAATGAACTCACACAAATCACAAATCACAATTTTTTTATTGAAGAGCTCATATGTTCCATATTTGACTTTATATTTTAAGACAGTAGTGTTCCATTCAGACATTCAAAGAAGGAAATGAAAAATGTGTTGGAAGTCTGCTATGTTGTATTGCTCTGTGTTCAAAGAAGAAGAAGAAGAAGAAATTCAAAGGTTGTTTGGAGAATGTGATTAGAAATATAAGGCTTGTTTGAACCAACCAAGCTATCTCAGTGCATTAAAAAATAGATCAAATCCATGTGTGCTGTGCTTGAGATATCCATACGGACACAAATGAAAGAGTCAGGTGAAAGAGAGTCTGGATTATAACACCTTATTATCCACAATGGAATTTTTTTTTCACATATTGACATGAACTGATTACTTAACATGTAGTCTTTATAACTTGCACAGTAAGGATGAAACTGTTTTATATCACACTCTTACTCCAAAAGCTGCTATTGATAGACCATTAACTGTGAAAATTCTATTTCTGCCTTGATAGATAGGAAGGGAAGTGAATTAAGGCATATTTTGAAAGCAGCAATTTATATCCACCTTTTGAATTTTTGAAATTATTTTTCCTTTGAAGTTTAAAGTTTACTTATTTTTATATAGCCCAGATTCACAAAAATGTCTCAAAGGGCTTTACAATCTGCACATGGAAGATATCCGTCTCACCTTTGTGTACTGCGAGCAGTATGACCCTCACATCGGATAAGGAACAACTCCCCCCTAAAGCCTTTTAACAAGGAAAAAAAAATGGATGGGAGAAACCTCAGGAAGACTACAGAGGAGGGACCCCTCTTCCAGGAGTGAACAGATGAAGCAATAGATATCGCATGTACAGATTAACAACAGTACAATAACAATAACAACAACAGTAACAGTAACAAATGTATGACAAAAGCACGCTATCCAGTAGAATGAGTCACCACCAGCTGATGAAGCAGACAGAGGTCACCAATTGCTGAGGATCCACCACTCTGAGGAAAGACCAAACAAATGCCTAAGTCATTGTTCTTAAACAAAAACAGTGTATGGTTACCCCTGACAACACCCAAACCATAGCTGAACCAAATTAAATGGAACCAGACTCCCCCAGTGGATGGTGATGCAGATCCATCGTGTAGCTTTGGATACCACCAGCCAAGGACGCGGACAGAGGTCATCAATAGCCGATGATCCACCACACAAAGGCCTGAGAGAGAGAACAGGAGAGGGAGGGAAAGGGAAAAAGAGTTGGAGAGAGCAAGGGCGACAGTGGTACAAATGGCAGAGGATTAATTAGAGGCAGGGGCCTAAAAAAGAAACAAAATCCTATGGCTCGTCGGCAGGACTAGGCTGAACCTAAACGTTGATAAAAAAAAGTGATACAAAAATCAAAGAGCTGAACCTAAACATTGATAAAAAAGTGATAAAAAAAATCAAAGAGCTGTTGAGATACTACCCTGTCTAGTACTTAAGATAAGAATGGAATGTTAGAAACTGGTCTACAATTATTTAAAGACTCTTGGTCAAGATGTGGTTATTTAAGCAGAGGTTTAACTACAGATGACTTACAGCTAATGGGAACAACACCAGTCGTAAGAGAAAATGAACTACATTTAACATAGTAGGGCCCAGCAATGGTCATAATTCTTTAACTTGTTTAGCTGGGAAAGGGTCTAAGAGGCATGTAGTAGGTTTACAGGTTGAAAACAACTTTGATAATCCTTGAAGAGAGACTGTCTCAAAGTGTGTTAAAGAGACTAATTGGGTTTTAACTAGGGCTGAGCCGAGTACTTTTTTCAGACGGATAATGCATTTTTGACAAGTACGAGTTCGATACGATTAAAACTCGTCACAACTCGTGTTTGTAAAATCCTCAGAACTGACTGTCATCACCCTCAGTGTGTACATTGCTTTGAATCTCAGTTTTGAGGCTGTTCTATAAATATTTTTAAAATACACAATAAATATAGCAACTTCTGATCAATCATATCAATTTCAGACTTAGGATAATATAGCAATTTAAGCCCCACCCATTCCTGGTCAAACCACACCCACTTCCGGTTTAAGCCCCACCCATTCTGAGTACAGATATGGATACAGATAATTTAGATGGTTGAACGGAAAAAGGTACAGATACAGATAGTGGTGTACTCGCTCATCCTAAGTTTTAAAACCCAGAGAAGGAACCACGTTAAGCTTTGATTCGGTTGACAATGAAGGACTAATCTTCTGTCAAATGTTATCAATTTTATTAGCAGAAGAACTCTAGGAAATCATGAGCTGTAAATAACAAACTGCTTGCCGTTGGCTGTTTTTGGGTCAGTCTTGCTACGATGTCAAACAGAAATCTAGGATTGTTTTTATTTTTACTTATTAGTCTTTTAAGAGATGAAGATGCTGAGGTTCTCTCTGGGAGTGACCAGGAAGGATAGGATCAGGAATGAGTACATCAGAGGGACAGCACATGTTAGAGGTTTTGGAGATAAAGTCAGAGAGGCCAGACTGAGATGGTTTGGACATGTCCAGAGGAGAGATAGTGAATATATTGGTAGAAGGATGCTGAGTTTTGAACTGCCAGGCAGGAGGCCTAGAGGAAGACCAAAGAGGAGGTTTATGGATGTAATGAGGGAAGACATGAAGGTAGTTGGTGTGAGAGAAGAGGATTCAAAGGACAGGGCTAGATGGAGGAAATTGATTCGCTGTGGCGACCCCTGAAGGGAAAAGCCGAAAGGAAAAGAAGAAGTCTGGAGAAATAGGCAGCTTTAGTGGTAGATAGACCAGTAGTTTAAGACAAACTCATACCAAGAGATATAACTTAGCTCAGACTTTGATTTACGCCATCTACGTTCTAAACTCCTGCAGGCCTGTCTAAGAGCGTGTGTCTCCTCATTAAACCATGGAGCAGACCTATGCCTGCCTCTGGTTTTAGTTTTTAAAGGTACAACTGAGTCCATCAGACTAGAAAGAACTGAGTTTAGGTCACTAATGTAGTTTTCAACTGATCTTTTCGGTACAGTTAAAATCACCAGTCACTATAACCTCATCAGAATGAGTAATTAGATTCGATATGAATTCATCAAATTTTTATACGAATAACAAATAGGGACCAGGCGGTCTATATACTTCTACAAGACGAGGCCTGCAGTTTACGTCTGTGAGCGATGGTTTTAAAACAATGGACTCAAAAGAGTTAAAATGAATATCTAGATTGGAAGTTAAGAATAGATTTATAAACTAAAGCAACACCTCCACCTTGTTTATCAGCCCTTGTGGCATGAGCATTTGTAAAATCAGGTGGTGATAACATTAAGAAAACATTTGTTTTTAGTCATGTTTCACATAGAGCAATCATATCCAGGCCATGCTGAAGAATTCAATTGTTAACAAGCAAGGCCTTAGATGACAGTGATCTAATATTTAAAAGGCCAAATTGGAATGTGGTAATATCACTAACTTTATTATTAACGGTTTAACACAATGATGTGATAAAATATTGAACATTTTCAATGAAGCACCTGATCAGGTGCTTGAGACTGCCCCCCTCCCTTCCAAGGGAGGGGGGCAGTCTCAATGTCGATTTAATTTGTTAATATGAGTGGGGTGAGGTCAGGGACTAAAAAGACTCACTGTAATCACCACAAAGGGATAAGTCATAGGTAAGAGAATTTTAGAACAATGTTCTAAAATTATCTTGGGACATTGTTTACGTTATTTGAATACATTTTATGCAGTTTTAAGATATGTCACAGAAAGATGTCTCCCTCTTTCTTTTTTCCTCAGCAAAGGACAGTCCATGCCTCCATCCAGGAGAAGCATCTCATGGATAGTTCCAAGTCATTTTGCTGAAAAAAAGACAATTATTTGCGGAAAGGAGCTTACCAGAAATTAATGAATTTTGACTACGAGGGTAACATTGGTTCCATGTATATTGATGATAAAGCCACAAGACAGACTAAGACACACACACACACACACACACACACATACACACACACACACACACACACATACACACACAGACACACACACACACACACACACACACACACACACACACACACACACACACACACACACACACACACACACACACACACACACACACACACACACACACACACACACACACAAACGAGGTTGAAAAAACGGCGCAATGGACCAGGTTCACATTTCAAATACTCACATCAAAGAAGAAAACATTAAGCCTACTACGAGTACACACATTAGCCTCTTTATATATGGCAATATTTCTGGGAAGAGCATGCAGAACAAGAAAAACATTGTTGAAGGTACTTAGAAAGAGGCTCTTCAAAATGGGTAAATGAAAGCAAAATGAGAATACATATTAAACATCTGACAGCTGCTGAAGATAAGCTTTTCAATTTATAACATGAAATATTGACTCCTAGTTTGATGACTTTGCTAAACAGGCAAGGCTGACTTCTGTATCAGTGTTGGCCTACAGTGCATCTCATTGAAGCGTTATACGTATAAGTGGGATTGTGATGAAAATAGATTGAAGGCACTTGCAGAACTGTCGCATAATGTAAAATGATGGTGTATTGTGAGAGTGTAGAAAAAAAAGGTCCTTTTGTTTCAGGAAGTAAATCAGGCTAATGCTTATAATCATTATGTCCACATTCTGATGTGTTTTCTCCAAACAATGATGTCAATGATTTCGAGAACAGCAGGAAATAAATGGCGGATGAACGGCTAGACTTAAAGACATTTTTACATTGACTTTTACATTGACATTGCACAGTAGTACCACAATGAAGTCTTCTCTTCAACATCAAGGGCAGAATAACGGTTGTTCACTTAATCATTTTCTTACAGACTGTTTCGCATATGTGTCAAGCAGTGCTTTGTTAACAGTTAATTAAATTGGCAAATAACATTTTACTGTACCCAACCTTGCCTTCATTGCACTGACCTTAGTTTTCTAGACCAAATTACTGTTATTCTAATTTTAGCATACACACCACTGTTTAAAAACAGCAAACCAGTTCAGAAACTGGTACATTTGTGGCCAGAAGGGTCTTCACAGGCACATCAGAACCATTTCAACACCACACACTGGGATATGGTAAAATAAGCTGCCACATACAAAAAGACTACAGACCTCCAGGAGTACACAAAAAACACATCATCAGTGGTAGCTGCCAAAACCATCACTGTTTTGGCTAATCAGGAGCTGTGATTGACAGGGGAGGTCTACAGGCTCCTCAAGATACAAAACAACACCTTCAGAGCTGCAAACAAAGTGTGCCTGAAGAAAGCTAGGGCCAACCTGTTATGAGGTATCAGAGAGACTCAGAGGCAGTATTCCATGAGAGTAGCTCATTCCTTTACCATAGCAGAGACACAGAGCCTGTGACAGCAGAAAACAGTCCAAAACACATGACAGGAATCCACAGTAGACCCCTGATTGCACTGTCTCTCTGCTGAATGATATGAATGACTTCTTTGGCTATTTTGAAGCAAACGACAGCACCCCTGTACTAAAGACCACACCTCTTCGCAGTGACCAGGTGCTGTCACTGTCCCCAGAGAGTGTTCGGGGAGCCCTCAGCAGGATCAACACATGCAAAGCTCCGGAATGACAATATTCCTGGCAGTGCAATGAGAGACTGTGGTGGGGAACAGTCTCTCAGACATTTTCAAGATTTCCCCAAGGAAGGCTCTTGTCCCCACTTGTCTCAAAACAGCCATCGTCATCCTGGTACTAAAGAAGTAATCCCCATTCTCCTTCAAAAACTATCGCCCGGTTGTACTTAACCTCATCCTGATGAAGTGCTTTGAGCGGTTAGTCATAAACAACATGAAATCACTCCTACCAGTTTGCATATCAGATCAAGTTCTCAACCAATTATGAAATCTCTACTGCACTCCTCTCAGCCCTCACACACCTGGAAAACAAGGACTCTTATGTTAGAATGCTCTTCATAGACTTTAGTTCAATCAATCAATCAATCAATCAATCAATCAATCAATCAATCAATCAATCAATCAATCAATCAATCAATCAGTCAATCAATTTATGAAGCGCTTAATCCTGTAAACAGGCATTTCAAAGTGCTTTAACACAGAAAAACCCAACAGAACCCTCCAGAGCAAGCATAAACGACATTGGCAGGAAAAAACTCTCTCATTGAGGAAGAAACTCGAGGCATGACCCAGACTCTGGTGGGTGGCCATCTGCCTTGACCTGGGTGGAAAAGAAATACAATGAAGATAAGGACAGGGTAAGGGAAACAGAAAAACAAAGAGAGAGAATGGTAGATAGGCCATATAGAGTCAGTGTCTTTATGGTTCAGCATTTAGCACATCATCCCCTAGCAGTCCATTACAATTGTGTAGTTTTGTTTTTCTCTTATGTTTGAGTGTATTTAAAATTTTTAGCTTAGTTTTTACATTTTAGGGTTATAGCGTAACACAATTTATCTTCTCTGTATGTGTTCGCATGTAGCATAACTGACGATAAAGCTGACTTTGAAGTTGAACTTCATATATATACTGTGTATATATATATATATATATATATATATATATATATATATATATATATATATATATATATTATTGGTTGCAGGTCAGCAGATTTTATAGTTATGGTTTTATATCCCAAGCCACAGTAGCTGATTATGCATTAGGTATCTATTTTCATAAATAGTGTTGGTAAGATAATTAAATATATCAACCGTAATTAAGAAAAAAAATGGAACACTTTATTGAAGGAAGATTTTTATCTGCACTCGACCATTCCTTGGAACATTGGGCAGGAATTTGCTTATATAAAGTTACAGTACAGGATACTTAGGCATGTAGACTGGGCGAACTTTTCTGGGGAAAGCAATTTTTTTGGCAATCTTTACTTGCCACGGTTGTGCCTTGGTGATATATTTTTCAATAAGTACACAATTTAAAGCATCGTAGCTGCACTTACACACAAACAGCCCACTGTGGTGAGGACGTTCCTGAAACTTCTCTGAGCCTGCTAGAGACTTAAACTCAAATATAGACACTAGACACAAAGTGCAATTCAATATATATTATTATTCAATGTGCTTTACTGCAAGGCCAGTTATATAAATGTGATCAATGCAAACACAGCAAATAAAAATCTCAAACTGCACAAACTGAAATGCAATACAAAGTAAAAAGAAAAAGTCAACAATAAGAAGGTTTAGTGTTGAGATACGGATATGCTGCTTGACGTTACATCTCTTTGTTGCAATGAGCATTTATAAATAAATAAAACTTATAACGACATAACACTTCCACATACAGTGAAATACCTGGCAGCATTATCATGAACAATCTTAAAAAAAAACCAACAACATTCATTGTTGTGCTCTTTTGGCATTACTTTAATGGCCATTTTAAAAGAAAAGACAATTATGGCTTATAAAAATCCCACACAGTCCTCATTGGTGGTTTGAAGGTTGACCAGTCCAAATGACTTGCTGATCAACTTAGAACACAATTCAAAGTTTTTCAGTCAGTGATTGTGAAAACTTTGGACCATTATTTCCAAGAGGGATTCTAGGAAATTCACATACTAATATAAGAGCAGAAAATTAAAGGGGTTAATGACATCAATCCCTTCTCTGAAAATAAGACATTGTCTGTTATCAATGCAACACAATTCTTAACATAAAAACACTTTTAATGAAAGCAGTCTATAGTCATAAATGTAAACTATCCAGAATCATTGTTTGATCTGCAAGAACGTGAATGCCAGTAGAAACAATATTCTACCTCAGTGTCTTGGGTTGGAGTTGTATTATCATCTCAGCAATTGTTTTCTTTCAATAATAGAGGTGAACATAAGAGCAAATCACAAAACAACTATTGGAAGAAATACAATCACAAATAGTACATCAGCAGCTCTCTAATGGTTCTTAAGCACCATGACCTAACAAGTTGGTTGAAGAAAGCTCCAAATGACCATGCACTACAGAAGAAAATTGTGAAGTGCAGAAATGATGGTATTCTGTTATGGATGTCATTCTTTTGAATCAATGGTGTCCTGCACATATTTTGAGGATATGATGCGTTTAATGGTACTGAGGATGTGCCCCTGACATCTACAGATTTACAGGGCCACAAGTCAGTATCTACTGTAGGCCGTACCCAAACGCCTGGATAAATGCAGAAGTGTATCCAGCATAAATTAAAAAATAAATAAATAAAAAAACGTTGCTAAATAAATATGTTATTTTACGTTGAATGGAAAAAGGATGGCACGCTGTGGCGATCCCTAATGGAACAAGCTAAAAGTAAGTTTTATTTGATTTCTTCAGTGGTAAATCGTTTCATAACTAATTTATGCTTGTATGATTTTCCTTTCATAGAAACAGCTTTAAATGAGTTCATTAAACACACCACATATTTAGCTATAGCTCATGCAGCCAATGGTAAGCATTGGCAGGCTCCAGAACCAGGGCTTCTGCTCACAGTGACAGGTGAGTGACACTCTATTTGCTTAATAATTTCCTCAGTGTTGAGGAATTAAATTGTCCAGAGTGTTATCACAGATTTTTATGATTGATTCATATATTAATTGAAGCAAGTGACACTACTATGAAATTTCCACTAATATGAAACAGCTAGGTAAACCCCAAATCAGTCTATCATGACTGCCGTTCTGTAGCAAGTACCCTTTTTCCCATACAAGAAAAAAAGCAATATTGTGATTAATACGACAATTTAATTTCTGTGTGCAGCATGCAATTTAACTGCTGTCTTTTGCACCCAATTAGGGTAAAATTATTAAATTGAATAAAAGTCAGCATTACTAGAAAGTAAATACTTTTGCTATTCCCAAACCAGAACTCTCTCTCTCTTTCTTTCTTTCTTGATCTGAGAAGAGGAAGGAGTGTGTTAGTGTCTCTGCGCATCTACTCATTCTATTTTTTTTGCTTTTTTATGTATTTCTACAAGTTTTTGTGTAACATAATTTAACCACAGTCACGTTTTGGGAGTTGGTGACAGAAATAGACGTGAGTGTGATGTCCAAATGCCTATTCACTCTGTCGTTTTTTGCTTTTTTGTATACGTGCATCTTCACTTTCAATTAGTGAGGGTTACTTCGCAGTTGCGTTGTTTGTGAGACTTTTGCGGAGATTAGGAGGAGACGATTGCTCTGGCAAAGCTCACATGGCAGCATGGGATAAAGTTAACACCCCCTCAACTGCTCGGTGTGGGAGGTGTGTCTAGCAGTGGGAGAGAATGTCGGTTAAGACAGCATTCAAACAGGCTCCCAAATTTACAAAGCAGTGGTAATTTTTATTGACGAAATTGAAAAGGTGCACCACGTGGTTGTGAGCGGGGTGGTGATTAAGAATACCGTCATCCCCTTCCTCCCCCTGGCTAGCCTGATTAAAACAGTGATCATATCGAACGCACTGCCGTACCTCAGCGACAAGCTCCTGGAGAAGGAGCTGTTGCGACATGGTTGGCTCCTGAGTCCTATCAATATATTTCCGGTCGGCAATACCACTCAGGCATGTTACGCCTTCCGGAGACAAGTTACGATGCTCCCTAATCTGCTCGATGAAGAGCTGAATTTCACCCTCACGATTAAAATTGATCACTATGACTACACGGTTTATGTCACCAGTGATGGCATAAAATGTTTCAAGTGCGGATGGGAGGGACATCTCATGTGTAAGTGCCCGAAGGGGTCTAATGACTGCTGGCTGCCACGGGGCAGGCAGCTGTGTTTTGTGTCAACGTGATTATTTTGTAATTTGACTTTTATGAAAAAACGTGATGTTAAAAATCAAAATCTCTCTCTTTCTCTCTCTCTCTTCCTCACACACACATGCGAACACACACACACACACACACACACACACACACACACACACACACACACACACACACACACACACACACACACTTTACTCAGTTTGATGTAGACAATGCTCTTCACCACAAGGCAATTAAAGAGAGAAAATAAAAATCAGTATCTCAAAACATTACATTAAATCATCATCAAAACATTGAATCATGGATACCACACCTCATGAAATGTACTGTATGCCAGCAGCCAGAAATCCAAATTGAGTTAAAATGAATAATGATCAAAAGCAACCATTAGGACACTGTATGCTTAACAGTAAACACAGCAATAAATATGGAACATCATATATTAAATGGCAAAGTTTAATAACTTTGGCTATCTACTTGCTAATGGTGATTATGATGCTTGGTACAGTCATGTGACAGCTGTTACTCAAGAGTGCAAATATATGAGGTTTTTTTAAAATTCTGTTGATATATTCTGCAAATTAACTTTATATATTTGATTAGATGCAGTTTCAAAAGGTTGCATGGAGTAGCTAATATGTAATGTTTATGTTACCCATAGGGCGGCCGGTGGAACAGTGGTTAGCGCTGCCGCCTCACAACACGGCGGACCCTGGTTCGAGTCCTGCTCTGTGCGGAGTTCGCATGCTCTCCCCGTGTCTGCGTGGGTTCTCTCCGGGTTCTCCGGCTTCCTCCCACCTCCGAAAGCATGCGCTTCAGGTAGATTGGCCGGTCCAAATTGCTCGTAGGAATGAGTGTGCGTGTGCATGGTTGTATGTCTTTGTGTGTGGCTCCGCGGTGCACTGGCGTCGTGCCCGGAGTGTCCCCCGCCTCACGCCCTATGCCGCCAAGATAGGCTCTAGCTCCCCGTGACCTGCTGCGGCGGATAAAGCTGTGGTAATCTGAAGATGACTGACTGAATGACTGTTACCCGTACTCGGCTGTCTTCTCCTTGAATTTTAGAGTGAAAAACAGAAGAGACAAGTTGCAGGCAGAGTAGTGGAGAAAGCAAGAAGTGTCTGCCCCCTCTTATCGAGAGGAAAATGTAATACAGGGTGTCCCAAAAAATGTATAAATCCTTTTGCAGCTCATCATAAGTACATTGTTTAAGATTTTTTTTGCAGATTAAATGCATTGACATCAATGGTGGCAGCCAGATCAAACTTCGAAGAAGGGAAGGAAAGGAAGAAAGGAAATTCATTCTAAAATGCCACTGGAAGTATGAAAATACAGTTGAAGTTCAAAAACAATTTTGGAGGGAGTTTCAAAAAGAACCACCAACACAAGTTACCATAAATTAGAGATGAGTTTGAAGCTGATGGAACTATTCAGAACATTTACAAGAAGCAGTCTGGAGGACAGACATCGATAAACTCAACAATCGTTGAAAGAGTCCTGGGAACATTTCAGTGAAGAAAGTCTGTGCGGTAAACTTGTCGTGAGGAAGGGACTCCCTCCTAAATTGTCTTTGCACTTCAACTGCATTTTCTTACCTCCAGTGGCATTTTAGAATGAAGTTAATTTAACTGAATTGTCGTCTGGCTGCCATCATTGATTCAATTTGTTTAATCAACAAATAACACAAAAACAATTTAATTATCAGCTACCGAAGTGTATACATTTTAGGACAACTTTTATATATGAATTATGTTTGAAACCATGAATATATTAATTACTTATATAAAATATTAATATCATTGACTGTGGGTGGCACGGTGGTGCAGTGGCTGTGTCACAAGATGGTTCCGGGTTCGAGTACTGCTCTGTGCGGAGTGTGCATGTTCCCTCTGTGTCTGCGTGGGTTCTCTCCATGTTCTCCGGATTCCTCACACCTCCAAAAATACTTGAAGTGAATTGGCTGGTCTCAAATTGTCAATAGATTTGAGTGTGCATGCGTGTTTGTGGGTCTTTAATGTAGTTTTGTGGTGCACTAGTGTCACGCCCGATCAGTACCCTGCCTCTTGCCCCAAGTCTGCTGGGATAGGCTCCAGCAACCCTGTGACTCACAGCAGCAAAATAAGTTAATGAAAATGAATGAATGGATGAATGATCATCGACTGCTATTATTCTTTTACAAAGAGGACAGCAGAGCAGAGAGGCAGAGTGCAGTTGAGAGGAGAGAAAAGAGCGTAAGACCTTCAGAACAGGATGCTTTGGAATCTTAATAAGCAGTGCCATTATGTCTGTCATTAAGGAAATCAAAGTGAACCAAAACAGTCAATCTCAGAAATCATTAGAAATTTTAAGTAACTTCAGTAAGATAGTTTTGATTTATATCCTAAGATCATAAGTAATGACCAATTACAACAAAACAATTATTCAGCATTCATATTCTATGCCCATATAATTAGTTGGACATGATATTGAATGTAAAAATGTCATTACTGGTTGTGGTCATCACTCAGGGTAATGCCTCCTGTTTCTTTAGGGAATTGAGAGGTAGTGGACATCTATCCTTTCAAATTGCTGGATTGAAGCTTTTCAGGCTCAAAACAGAGGAGTACAAAAATACCCCAGTATGGTTTGCAATAATGTTAACTTTGTGTGTGTGTTTGTGTGTGTGTGTGTGTGTGTGTGTGTGTGTGTGTGTGTGTGTGTGTGTGTGTGTGTGTGTGTGTGTGTGTGTGTGTGTGTGTGTGTGTGATTGTTCAAATGTGTACAGACTTCCAAGGGTGAGAAAAGATTAGATGAGTTCTGTGAGCTCTGTGTGTACTGGGACAGGGTTCAACTGTCTGCAAAGTTTAAATGAGAGTGTGATTAAAGTTGACTACTGTGAAGCTAGCAAAAATAGCAAATAACATTAGCAAATAACGTGTGTATAATGTCTAAATCTTTTCAACTTGCATGGTATTTACCCAAATTAGGTAAAATAGAATACATGGTTTTATGCATTTTGCATTTCTTTTGAAATTTTGTTCATCCATGCATCCATCTTCCTACACCGCTTTATCCGTTGTCGTGAGTCACGGAGAGCTGTAGCCTATACCATGCGGCTTAGGACGTTGGGCGGGGTAGGCTCCAGGCACGACGCCAGTGCAACACGTATTATTTTGTTTAATTAGGTGAAACTTGTCGTTAGATGATAATCACGGAAGCAACAGGCTGGTATAGGACTACTATACTTGCATATTTTCTCTGAGAAAACAGATGATAATCGTGGAAGAAACAGGCTGGTATAGGATTACTATACTTACGTATTTTCTCTGAGCAAAACAGGGATTTAATTTATCTTCCAGAAGAAAAGTCTGTTACCAAACACTTTACTGACCTGACTGTTGTATTTGTTGTCAATGAATAAAGTTCTATGATAACTTTGTTAACTACTGAATAACATACTTTATATATTGATGATATGATGAGTGGTATCTCATCACCTAGGACCTTGGAAAAGATTTCAAACGTTACCTCTTATGCTCTATTCTATGAGGCAATTGAAGAAGCAATTCACTCTTGAAAATGAATGATAGGTTTTAGAAAGAGAAATTGGGACTGAGCCACAGAAAGTCGACACTAATAAGGGACAAAGCATAAAGAAGATCAGTTACATCTTGATACAACCTAAAAGTAGTTAATTGTGTTGCTTTATTAAAAAACAACAAACAAACCTTGGATCACTAGCTGAGAGAAGGCTGATCTGAACAGGAAAATAAGGGTTTATGTTTATACAGACGCTGAAAGAAACAAATGAGCTGCACAGATAAAAAAAAACCAAAACAAAACTGAGAGAATTCTTCTGAAAAAAATGCAGGAGGTCTAGAATGGCAATACATACAGTAACCAGACTAGTGGTTGTGCAGCAAGGCACGATGCCCAGCCCCCTCCCCCCAACTCCCCATTTTGTATCCCCGGCCCCCAAACACACACACACACACACACACACACACACACACACACACACACACACACACACACACACACACACACACACACACACACACACACACACACACACACACACACATACTGTGGATGGGCAACAAATTGGACTGGTCAGCACACCCAGACCAACTTTATAGGAATGGACATAACATAATGGACTTCCTGCAGGGGCTCCAGTCTTTAACCCCTGCAGGAAACTTGCAGATCTTTTAGCAGGCAGTGGTTCCCAGCATCCTTTTCTATGGAGGTGCTGTGCTGTCTGTCTGTCATGATCTATATTTATGTTTCTCTATCGCTGTCTGTCTGTTTGTCTATCTGTCAAGCATCAATAGTTAAATGTCACTCAGTTGCTAATTTAAAAAGTGTTGCAGATCATTTTCAATCAGTGATATTACAGTCAAAATGACAAAACCTGCACCACGGAAAAAGACTTTCAGCAGAGGGTACATTGACACAAGTTTTTTTTTTTTTTTTCTTTTCACATTGCATTACTTTTACATTTTACATATGATGACAACAATCTAAGACTTGTACTTTCAGGATGTTTGAATTTTATTAGATCTCAGCAACGATCAAATAAGCAAAAATCAAACAAACAAAAAAGCAATAAAAATAGCAACTGCATCTCATGACCACCCAGTTCTTTAAAAAGTGAGCGGGCAACTCAGAGTTGTACAAAGAATAGCATGAAATGCAGCTGCTGTCTGTCTTGGAGAGAGTTGACAGGATTTAAAAGCGTGGCGGATGGAAATAGGAACTGCCATTGGAAGTGGCATGTTCCCTCCTGGAGGACTTATTGGTGTCGTCTGTCTGCCTCTGATTACCTTGCCAGTCCAATTTCCCACAATTCCATTTCTCTTTCC
Organism: Antennarius striatus; assembly: GCF_040054535.1. Classification (NCBI taxonomy): domain Eukaryota; kingdom Metazoa; phylum Chordata; class Actinopteri; order Lophiiformes; family Antennariidae; genus Antennarius; species Antennarius striatus. Next base: position 16,681,218 of record NC_090779.1, on the reverse strand, counting down.
TTCCCCCATTTCATTTACATCTGTCTTTCAGGCCATTGCTCTGCAAAAAAATCTGGATATAAAAAACAAAAAACAAAACAAAGCATACATACAGCCATTAACTGAAGGTAAAAATAAGCATGAGTCATACTGTTAGTTCACATGTGTTTCACAGATCATGTTTTGTACATAAACCCCTCTTAGACGTACAGCATTTGATTAATTTAATTACAGTGTCCATAAAACTGCAGAACACTGCATTCATACAACTGCAGTTACAGATCATTTAGTAAAAATAATGGTTAAGTATATGTAAAAGTATACTGTATATTGTATGACGGTTTGAAACAATGAACTATATACTTTAAATAAATGTAGCCGCAAGAGGGCACAAATCAGTGTCTTATTGTCAGTCCCAAGCCCAGAGGGTTGGGACTGACACAATAAATACAGAGGGTTGTGTCAGGAAGGGCATACAACGTAAAACTTTTGCCAAATTAAACATGGAATCAAATCTATTATTCCATACCGGATCGGTCGAGGCTTGGGTTAACAGCGACTGCCATCGATGCGGTTGAAGAAGGAGAGTAGGAAAGTGTGTTTGTAGGAAGAGAGAAAAGAGGAACGCCAAAAGTATAGGACTGAGAGTAGGGACGTTGAATGTTGGAACTATGACAGGGAAAGGTAGAGAGTTGGTTAACATGATGCAGAGAAGGAAGATAATAATAATAATAATAATAATAATCCACCTTTAATAGTCCACACAATGGGGAAATTATGTACACAATGGGGAAATTATGTACACAATGGGGAAATTATGTAAAGATAGACATACTGTGTGTCCAGGAGACCAGGTGGAAAAGTAGCAAGGTTAGAAGTTTAGGAGCAGGGTTCAAGCTGTTCTATTATGGTGTAGATAGGAAGAGAAATGGAGTAGAAGTTATTTAGAAGGAGGAATTTGTTAGGAATGTCCTGGAGGTAAAAAGAGTGTCAGATAGAGTGATGAGTCTGAAGCTAGAAATCAAAGTTGTGATGTTCGATGTTGTTAGTGGGTATGCTCGACAGGTAGGATGTTGTGAGCTGGAGGAAAAGGAGAAATTCTGGTTGGACTTTGATGAAGTGATGCAATGCATACCTAGAAGTGAGAGTTGTCATTAGCGCAGACCTCAATGGACATGTTGGCACAGCAAACATGTGATGAGGAGGTGATGGGCAGGTTTGGTAACCAGGAGAGGAATGCAGGAGGACAGATGGTGGTTGACTTCGCAAAAAGGATGGAAACGGCTATAGTGAATAGAGGCAGGAAAATAGGGTGACCTTCAAGAGTGGAGGTAGGAGCACACATGTAGTTCAAGGTAGAGGTGGGACAGCATCAAGGATCAGCTCTGAGCCCCTTTTTGTTCGCTATGGTGATGGACAGGCGGACAGACGAGGTTAGACAGGAATATCCATGGACTATGATGTTTGCAGATGACATTGTGATCTGCAGTGAGAGCAGGGAACAGGTGGAGGAGAAGCTAGAGAGGTGGATGTTTGTCCTGGAAAAGAAAGTAATGAAGGTTAGCCACAGTAAGACAGAGTACATGTGTGTGAATGAGAGGGACCCAAGTGGAAGAGTGAGGTTACATGGAGAAGAGATCAAGAAGGTGGAGGATTTTAAGTACTTAGGGTCAACAGTCCAGAGAAATGAAGAGTGTGGAAAAGAGGTGAAGAAGCGTGTACAGGCAGGATGGAACGGGTGGAGGAAAGTGTCAGGTGTGATGTGTGATAGAAGAGTTTCAGCTAAAATGAAAGGAAAGGTGTACAAAACTGTGGTGAGACCAGCGATGTTGTTTGGTCTAGAGACAGTGTCACTGAGGAAAAGACAGGAGACAGAGGTAGAGGTAGCAGAGATGAAGATGCTGAGGTTCTCTCTGGGAGTGACTAGGAAGGATAGGATAGAGATAGTGAATATATTGGTAGAAGGATGCTGAGTTTTGAACTGCCAGGCAGGAGGCCTAGAGGAAGACCAAAGAGGAGGTTTATGGATGTAGTGAAAGAGGACATGTAGGTAGTTGGTGTGAGAGAAGAGGATGCAGAAGACCGGGTTAGATGGTAGCAACTGATTTGCTATGGCGACCCCTGAAGCGAAAAGCTGAAAGGAGAAGATACTTGAAGTTTAGTACAGTACTTCACTCCCAAAATACTTGAAGCTTGCTTTCCTTTTATCAGTGATAGACAAGTTTATGATTTTATGCGGTCATAATGCGGCAATGTAATCACCCATATGCTTGACTTTTTCACATTCATGTCCTCAATTCATCAGCAGTTCTTGTCCATTTCACATGTTATGCAGGAAAAGAACAACTGGAGGGACCTGTGCCCACGGTGTAGGGAGTATCTGTTTCAAACTAACCTTTGCTTAAGAGAGGACTCTTACTTTCAATTAGTTTCATGAATTTTTCATTTGTCACATAAGCAGCACACTTCAAACGGGCTAAAGTGCCTTGCTAAAACTATGCAGCCCACAGGTAACTATAAGCCGTTGAACAGCCCCTGCACTTTGTGTAGATCTGTCTCGAAACATGAATGCAGCTCACACAAGGAGAGGACAGCCAGGTCACTTCAATGAGGAAATGTAATTTAGGAATATACAGTAGCTTTTGAATAAATAAGACATTGACATACCAGTCAAAATGGCTTTTTATTTAAAACAAAATTTTATTAATTATGATTAGATTAGTGGCTGTTGGGTTGGTCTTATAAATGAGAAGAAAAGATCAAATGTAGTCTCTGAATTAACTTTTAATCATTTATGTTGTTCTTGCAAGCATTTTTATCTCTTCCTTGAAATGTACACAATATCGCTTGGACAGGAAGACATCATGGACGCATAATGGCCTAGGTTAGAAAACAATTTCTGTTTAATTTGTGGTTTGAAGACTGTTTGTGAGGGTCAAACTAGCCTACTAGGGATTATCCTCCTTCTTTAACAGATGAAGACAGCCATTTGTTTTTCTTCTCTGTCAGTAGTTGACAGAAACCCCTAATAGAATGCTGTTAACAACAGGTGAAGGGGGGCCAAAGTGGTGGTTGTATTGTTGCACAACAGAATGTTCAATTTGACCACATCATTAGCACATACTGTAGATCAGCTCTTTGGTGTGGAAATAGTAGTGTTACAGCACTCTTCAGAAAACAAAAAGTTAAGCATGCTTAACACAAGTGGTCTGAATACACCATCAGCAAGCACTGCAGACTTGGCCTGAACTACTTAAGTAATAAATCAATTATTTAATTAATTAATGTATTTATTCAGTGGTTTTTAGTTATCTACTTTTCCTTTTGGTTCTGGAGCATAGTTGTGTTCATTTCACAGCTAGAATGAAACAGGGAAACAACTAAGATGCCTTTGTCCAAAGGTAAAATTTTCCTAAAAGGACCTCTGCATTTCATCACCCCCTTCGCTGTTTTCTCAGGATGGGGTCCATGTTCCTAAAAGGTTGTAGAGCCTCCATCACATAGGAAAATAACTTGTTTCCACTATAAAATCATTCACATTGTGGCAGTGTGTAACCCTCTTGGTCATGGCATTTATTCCTTTTGTAATGAAACAAAACGCTTACATGAAAAAAAAGAAACTTGAAAGTAAAAATTTGTAAACTTTTCATCAAATGTAGACTGATTTTCTTTGGTTTCAATTGTTATAATGACCACCACGGACTGTCCAATTACTAAATTTTAGTAAAACCTATTTGTATGTGGCAATTATTTAACATTTGAGTTTTAAATGTTGTGGTAATGGAACAGCAGTAAAAGCCTGCTAAAGATGCATTGCCCTTGATCAAATAGGTCTGGATATCGCTAGTGCTGCAGCTCAATTGCAACTCTGGCTCTGCCATCTGGCCACAGAGGCTTTGGGCTTGCAATCAGTAAATACATATCGTACAATTATTCTGTGTACCACTGAAAGCAGAAACTATCCAGAAGGACAAAATGGACAGAAACCTAATTCATAGAAAATGTCTGTAGCTGTGTATGCAGGTTTGTGCCAAGGTAAATTAAATTTAACTGCATCCAAACTACATTTGCTAAAAGCATCTCAGCTGTGACAGGCTTTAAGCAAACATTCGAGTGCATCACATACATAGACCCTGCAACTGTCCCATAGTTCACATACTACTGTTATCTTGGGTAACAGCATGCTGCACGACTAATAGAGGTGAGTACAGTCAGAAAAAATAAATTTCTTGACATGTATGAGTCCAGAAATCAATACTGTTTTTACTCCAATATCCTAACATCAGTATTATTAATGCTTGGTGCAAGATGTCATTGAGCTATAAGGATGTCAAGTTTAAAACATCTGCAATCTACCATGAGTCAAGCTGTTGAAAATTTCTTGAAAAACCCTTCCAGTCAAAAATGTGTTTTAATGTTTGAGTTTCAGAGTTTTGGATGCTGTATTTACAGTTTGTGAAGCAGTAAGGGTGTTTTTCTCATTTAGAGTTGGAGCTAAAAGCTTGATTTTTGTACCATCACATATAGTTCAGGGGTAAATCTAGCTTAGTCAAATTTATTGAAATTTGTAATATGCATGTATATACAGAGAATAGATTTTACAGCAAAGTTGGAAACATCTTGCATCCAGTATGAAAATTTATGGACTGAAAACATATTTTCCTAATTACATTACTGTACTTCTGATTAATATATTTTTTTATGCGGAAGAAGAAAATGTAATTTCAAGGCTTGCACGTAACAATTAGTATTCCCCTCTGAATCTTCATTGCTTTTCTCATTTATTGCAAAATTTCCGTGCATGCTGCAATCAGTATGTGAGATCTTTAATTATCTGAAATGTCTTTGTTTTTTAAAAAGATCACACAATAATTTTTAGTACATTTTTCTGTGTAAAAGATTTCAAAAACATTCAACGTTACACACACTCAGTCATTATAATCATTATTATCCTGTCAATATCTTATCAATAACCAAATGATGAAGGCCACTGACTCACCTGGGGTTTGAGAACTTCCTGTTGACATATTGAATGACAGTCAGGCCTTGGCTGAGACGTGTAGATACTGTATGTAAGCCCTGGAGAGTTCCAGTGCTAATTGGCCTTGTGGTTAGCTCTGAGGTCAATTGTAGGCCAAGTCACCAGGTCATCAGGGGGCCCAATGTTAAGCACTAACTGATCTCCCTGTGGGATCTTGGTCGCCACTGCACACCTCGAGACATTAGTGAAGTATTGATCCATGGGAGTATTGCAGTCTTTTATAAGCATCATGGTCCTTAAGAACCCAGATCAAGAAATCACTTGTAACAAAGTAGTGGTTTTTCACTCATTCGTCTTCTTGTCCACTTCTTATGCTTTTTTCGTATGTAGTGTTTTTATGACTAAATGAAATTCATTTTATAATTCCCTTTGATGTAATTTATATTATAAATAAAAATGATTCTTTTTAAACTAGTTTTCATTAGGAAGCAGTGACAGAAACCAATTGGGCAATTGGATCAGTTTCATTTGACAAAGGAATAATTATTAATAATCTATTTGGGAAAAGCCAAACTTTCTGTAAAAATTCTGATATAATTATTACAATATTTATTAAGTGGCCTTTCAAAATGCATTACTCCACTTACCTTTTGGGGTTTTGAACATCTAAACATCCATCCATATTGCTGAAGTCGAGACAACCATTATTGTCTCGTTTTAAGCCCCTTTTCCGCCTTTCGAGTCACAATGTTGTTGAAGCCTATCCCAGCAGGACACTGGATACACTCTGGATACAAAACCATGGGCCTTGGCCTTATTCACAAGAGACATTATAATTTGATTTTATATTTTATATTTAACATATTTCATTTGATTATATTTAATTGTATAGTACACAAAGATGGTGTTGTTTTATTACGCAACAGTTCAACAACAAATTGGCCAAATACCTGACCTAATTTAGTCATTGAAAAAAATGGCGTATGTAGACATTGATTCAGAGGTATGGAAGAGGGCATGTGGGCAAGCTTAATCATTCCCTAATGAGTGGCCAGTTGATCAGCCACTAAGCCAAAGCTGCAGTTGCAGCTGCACTATAGCCATCAATATTACAAAAATAAACTTGGAAAAGCAAAATAAAAAGCCCTGTTTAACAATTTCTGTATTTACCACCCTTTTTATAAATTGTAATGTGAACTTCCAGTAAGATCAAGACCACAAATCCCTCATTGACAAGATGACTGAAGCATAATTTGTT